>NW_027327535.1:0-300000 GCF_047675955.1 Chlorocebus sabaeus | reverse complement strand
CAGCCTTAGCGAAAGGCTTCTTGAAGGTAAAGATGTAACTCTGTGAGATGAATTAACAGAACACAGAGCAGTTTCTCAGAAAGCTTCTTTCCAGTTTTGAACGGAAGATATTTCCTTTTTCACCATAGCCCTCTATGGGCTTCCCAATATCCCTTTGCGAATTCCACAAGAACAGCCTTAGCGAAAGGTTTCTTGAATGGAAAGATGTAACTCTGTGAGGTGAATTAACAGAACACAGAGCAGTTTCTCAGAAAGCTTCTTTCCAGTTTGGAACGGAAGATATTTTCTTTTTCACCATAGCCGTCTATGGGATTCCTAATATCCCTTTGCCAATTCCACAAGAACAGCCTTAGCGAAAGGCTTCTTGAAGGGAAAGATGTAACTCTGTGAGATGAATTAAGAGAACACAGAGCAGTTTCTCAGAAAGCTTCTTTCCAGTTTGGAACGGAAGATATTTCCTTTTTCACCATAGCCGTCTATGGGCTTCCTAATATCCCTTTGCCAATTCCACAAGAACAGCCTTAGCGAAAGGCTTCTTGAAGGGAAAGATGTAACTCTGTGAGATGAATTAACAGAACACAGAGCTGTTTCTCAGAAAGCTTCTTTCCAGTTTTGAACGGAAGATATTTCCTTTTTCACCATAGCCCTCTACGGGCTTCCAAATATCCCTTTGCCAATTCCACAAGAACAGCCTTAGCGAAAGGCTTCTTGAAGGGAAAGATGTAACTCTGTGAGATGAATTAACAGAACACAGAGCCGTTTCTCAGAAAGCTTCTTTCCAGTTTTGAACAGAAGATATTTCCTTTTTCACCATAGCCCTCTATGGGCTTCCCAATATCCCTTTGCCAATTCCACAAGAACAGCCTTAGCGAAAGGCTTCTTGAATAGAAAGATGTAACTCTGTGAGGTGAATTAACAGAACACAGAGCAGTTTCTCAGAAAGCTTCTTTCCAGTTTGGAACGGAAGTTATTTCCTTTTCCACCATAGCCGTCTATGGGCTTCCAAATAAACCTTTGCCAATTCCACAAGAACAGATTTAGCGAAAGGCTTCTTGAAGGGAAAGATGTAACTCTGTGAGATGAATTAACAGAACACAGCGCACTTTCTCAGAAAGCTTCTTTCCAGCTTTCAACGGAAGATTTTTCCTTTTTCACCATAGCCCTCTATGGACTTCCAAATATCCCTTTGCCAATTCCACAGGAACAGCCTTAGCGAACGGCTTCTTGAAGGGAAAGATGTAACTCTGTGAGATGAATTAACAGAACACAGAGCAGTTTCTCAGAAAGCTTCTTTCCAGTTTGGAACGGAAGATATTTCCTTTTTCACCATAGCCCTCTACGGGCTTCCTAATATCCCTCTGCCAATTCCACAAGAACAGCCTTAGCGAAAGGCTTCTTGAAGGGAAAGATGTAACTCTGTGAGATGAATTAACAGAACACAGAGCAGTTTCTCAGAAAGCTTCTTTCCAGTTTTGAACGGAAGATATTTCCTTTTTCACCATAGAACTCTACGTTCTTCCAAATATCCCTTTTCCAATTCCACAAGAACGGCCTTAGCGAAAGGCTTCTTGAAGGGAAAGATGTAACTCTGTGAGATGAATTAACAGAACACAGAGCAGTTTCTCAGAAAGCTTCTTTCCAGTTTGGAACGGAAGATATTTCCTTTTTCACCATAGCCCTCTAGGAATTCCAAATATCCCTTTGCCAATTCCACAAGAACAGCCTTAGCGAAAGGCTTCTTGAAGGGAAGATGTAACTCTGTGAGATGAATTAACAGAACACAGAGCAGTTTCTCAGAAAGCTTCTTTCCAGTTTTGAACGGAAGTTATTTCCTTTTTCACCATAGACCTCTATGGGCTTCCAAATATCCCTTCGCCAATTCCACAAGAACAGCCTTAGCGAAAGGCTTCTTGAAGGGAAAGATGTAACTCTGTGAGATGAATTAACAGAACACAGAGCAGTTTCTCAGAAAGCTTCTTTCCAGTTTTGAACGGAAGATATTTCCTTTTTTCACCATCGCCCACTATGGGCTTCCAAATACCTCTTTGCCAATTCCACAAGAACAGCCTTAGCGAAAGGCTTCTTGAAGGGAAAGATGTAACTCTGTGAGATGAATTAATTGAAAACAGAGCAGTTTCTCAGAAAGCTTCTTTCCAGTTTTGAACGGAAGATATTTCCTTTTTCACCATAGCCCTCTATGGGCTTCCAAATATCCCTTTGCCAATTCCACAAGAACAGCCTTAGCGAAAGGCTTCTTGAAGGGAAAGATGTAACTCTGTGAGATGAATTCACAGAATACAGAGCAGTTTCTCAGAAAGCTTCTTTCCGGTTTTTAAGGGAAGATATTTCCTTTTTCAACATAGCCGTCTATGGGCTTCCAAATATCCCTTTGCCAATTCCTCAAGAACAGCCTTAGCGAAAGGTTTCTTGAATGGAAAGATGTAACTCTGTGAGGTGAATTAACAGAACACAGAGCAGTTTCTCAGAAAGCTTCTTTCCAGTTTGGAACGGAAGATATTTTCTTTTTCACCATAGCCGTCTATGGGATTCCTAATATCCCTTTGCCAATTCCACAAGAACAGCCTTAGCGAAAGGCTTCTTGAAGGGAAAGATGTAACTCTGTGAGATGAATTAAGAGAACACAGAGCAGTTTCTCAGAGAGCTTCTTTCCAGTTTGGAACGGAAGATATTTCCTTTTTCACCATAGCCGTCTATGGGCTTCCTAATATCCCTTTGCCAATTCCACAAGAACAGCCTTAGCGAAAGGCTTCTTGAAGGGAAAGATGTAACTCTGTGAGATGAATTAACAGAACACAGAGCTGTTTCTCAGAAAGCTTCTTTCCAGTTTTGAACGGAAGATATTTCCTTTTTCACCATAGCCCTCTACGGGCTTCCAAATATCCCTTTGCCAATTCCACAAGAACAGCCTTAGCGAAAGGCTTCTTGAAGGGAAAGATGTAACTCTGTGAGATGAATTAACAGAACACAGAGCCGTTTCTCAGAAAGCTTCTTTCCAGTTTTGAACAGAAGATATTTCCTTTTTCACCATAGCCCTCTATGGGCTTCCAAATATCCCTTTGCCAATTCCACAAGAACAGCTTTAGCGAAAGGCTTCTTGAAGGGAAAGATGTAACTCTGTGAGATGAATTAACAGAACACAGAGCAGTTTCTCAGAAAGCTTCTTTCCAGTTTTGAATGGAAGATATTTCCTTTTTCACCATAGCCCTCAATGGGATTCCAAATATCCCTTTGCCAATTCCACAAGAACAGCCTTAGCGAAAGGCTTCTTGAAGGGAAAGATGTTACTCTGTGAGATGAATTCACAGAACACAGAGCAGTTTCTCAGAAAGCTTCTTTCCAGTTTTGAACGGAAGATATTTCCTTTTTCACCATAGCCCTCTATGGGCTTCCAAATATCCCTTTGCCAATTCCACAAGAACAGCCTTAGCGAAAGGCTTCTTGAAGGGAAAGATGTAACTCTGTGAGATGAATTCACAGAATACAGAGCAGTTTCTCAGAAAGCTTCTTTCCGGTTTTTAAGGGAAGATATTTCCTTTTTCAACATAGCCGTCTATGGGCTTCCAAATATCCCTTTGCCAATTCCTCAAGAACAGCCTTAGCGAAAGGCTTCTTGAAGGGAAAGATGTAACTCTGTGAGATGAATTCACAGAACACAGAGCAGTTTCTCAGAAAGCTTCTTTCCAATTTTGAACGGAAGGTATTTCCTTTTTCACCATAGCCGTCTATGGGCTTCCAAATATCGCTTTGCCAATTCCACAAGAACAGCCTTAGCGAAAGGCTTCTTGAAGGGAAAGATGTAACTCTGTGAGATGAATTAACAGAACACAGAGCAGTTTCTCAGAAAGCTTCTTTCCAGTTTTGAACGGAAGATACTTCCTTTTTCACCATAGCCCTCTATCGGCTTCCAAATATCCCTTTGCCAATTCCACAAAAGCAGCCTTAGCGAAAGGCTTCTTGAAGGGAAAGATGTAACTCTGTGAGATGAATTCACAGAACACAGAGCAGTTTCTCAGAAAGCTTCTTTATAGTTTTGAACGGAAGATATTTCCTTTTTCACCATAGCCCTCTATGGGCTTCCAAATATCCCTTTGCCAATTCCACAAGAACAGCCTTAGCGAAAGGCTTCTTGAAGGGAAAGATGTAACTCTGTGAGATGAATTCACAGAACACAGAGCAGTTTCTCAGAAAGCTTCTTTCCACTTTTGAACCGAAGATATTTCCTTTTCACCATAGCCCTCTATGGGCTTCCAAATATCCCTTTGTCAATTCCACAAGAACAGCCTTAGCGAAAGGCTTCTTGAAGGGAAAGATGGAACTCTGTGAGATGAATTAACTGAACACAGAGCAGTTTCTCAGAAAGCTTCTTTCCAGTTTTGAACGGAAGATATTTCCTTTTTCACCATAGCCCTCCATGGGCTTCCAAATATCCCTTTGCCAATTCCACAAGAACAGCCTTAGCGATGGGCTTCTTGAAGGGAAAGATGTAACTCTGTGAGATGAATTCACAGAACACAGAGCAGTTTCTCAGAAAGCTTCTTTCCAGTTTTGAACGGAAGATATTTCCTTTTTCACCATAGCCCTCTATGGGCTTCCAAATATCCCTTTGCCAATTCCACAAGAACAGCCTTAGCGAAAGGCTTCTTGAAGGGAAAGATGTAACTCTGTGAGATGAATTAACAAAACACAGAGCAGTTTCTCAGAAAGCTTCTTTCTATTTTTGAACGGAAGATATTTCCTTTTTCACCATAGCCGTCTATGGGCTTCCAAATATCCCTTTGCCAATTCAACAAGAACAGCCTTAGCGAAAGGCTTCTTGAAGGGAAAGATGTAACTCTGTGAGATGAATTAACAGAACACAGAGTAGTTTCTCAGAAAGCTTCTTTCCAATTTTGAACGGAAGATATTTCCTTTTTCAACATAGCCGTCTAAGGGCTTCCAAATATCCCTTTGCCAATTCCACAAGAACAGCCTTAGCGAAAGGCTTCTTGAAGGGAAAGATGTAACTCTGTGAGATGAATTAACAGAACACAGAGCAGTTTCTCAGAAAGCTTCTTTCCAGTTTTGAACGGAAGATATTTCCTTTTTCACCGTAGCCCTCTATGGGCTTCCAAATATCGCTTTGCCAATTCCACAAGAACAGCCTTACGAAAGGCTTCTTGAAGGGAAAGATGTAACTCTGTGAGATGAATTAACAGAACACAGAACAGTTTCTCAGAAAGATTCTTTCCATTTTTGAACGGAAGATATTTCCTTTTTCACCATAGCCGTCTAAGGGCTTCCAAATATCCCTTCGCCAATTCCACAAGAACAGCCTTAGCGAAAGGCTTCTTGAAGGGAAAGATGTAACTCTGTGAGATGAATTAACAGAACACAGAGCAGTTTCTCAGAAAGCTTCTTTCCAGTTTTGAACGGAAGATATTTCCTTTTTTCACCATCGCCCACTATGGGCTTCCAAATACCTCTTTGCCAATTCCACAAGAACAGCCTTAGCGAAAGGCTTCTTGAAGGGAAAGATGTAACTCTGTGAGATGAATTAATTGAAAACAGAGCAGTTTCTCAGAAAGCTTCTTTCCAGTTTTGAACGGAAGATATTTCCTTTTTCACCATAGCCCTCTATGGGCTTCCAAATATCCCTTTGCCAATTCCACAAGAACAGCCTTAGCGAAAGGCTTCTTGAAGGGAAAGATGTAACTCTGTGAGATGAATTCACAGAATACAGAGCAGTTTCTCAGAAAGCTTCTTTCCGGTTTTTAAGGGAAGATATTTCCTTTTTCAACATAGCCGTCTATGGGCTTCCAAATATCCCTTTGCCAATTCCTCAAGAACAGCCTTAGCGAAAGGTTTCTTGAATGGAAAGATGTAACTCTGTGAGGTGAATTAACAGAACACAGAGCAGTTTCTCAGAAAGCTTCTTTCCAGTTTGGAACGGAAGATATTTTCTTTTTCACCATAGCCGTCTATGGGATTCCTAATATCCCTTTGCCAATTCCACAAGAACAGCCTTAGCGAAAGGCTTCTTGAAGGGAAAGATGTAACTCTGTGAGATGAATTAAGAGAACACAGAGCAGTTTCTCAGAGAGCTTCTTTCCAGTTTGGAACGGAAGATATTTCCTTTTTCACCATAGCCGTCTATGGGCTTCCTAATATCCCTTTGCCAATTCCACAAGAACAGCCTTAGCGAAAGGCTTCTTGAAGGGAAAGATGTAACTCTGTGAGATGAATTAACAGAACACAGAGCTGTTTCTCAGAAAGCTTCTTTCCAGTTTTGAACGGAAGATATTTCCTTTTTCACCATAGCCCTCTACGGGCTTCCAAATATCCCTTTGCCAATTCCACAAGAACAGCCTTAGCGAAAGGCTTCTTGAAGGGAAAGATGTAACTCTGTGAGATGAATTAACAGAACACAGAGCCTTTTCTCAGAAAGCTTCTTTCCAGTTTTGAACAGAAGATATTTCCTTTTTCACCATAGCCCTCTATGGGCTTCCAAATATCCCTTTGCCAATTCCACAAGAACAGCTTTAGCGAAAGGCTTCTTGAAGGGAAAGATGTAACTCTGTGAGATGAATTAACAGAACACAGAGCAGTTTCTCAGAAAGCTTCTTTCCAGTTTTGAATGGAAGATATTTCCTTTTTCACCATAGCCCTCAATGGGATTCCAAATATCCCTTTGCCAATTCCACAAGAACAGCCTTAGCGAAAGGCTTCTTGAAGGGAAAGATGTTACTCTGTGAGATGAATTCACAGAACACAGAGCAGTTTCTCAGAAAGCTTCTTTCCAGTTTTGAACGGAAGATATTTCCTTTTTCACCATAGCCCTCTATGGGCTTCCAAATATCCCTTTGCCAATTCCACAAGAACAGCCTTAGCGAAAGGCTTCTTGAAGGGAAAGATGTAACTCTGTGAGATGAATTCACAGAATACAGAGCAGTTTCTCAGAAAGCTTCTTTCCGGTTTTTAAGGGAAGATATTTCCTTTTTCAACATAGCCGTCTATGGGCTTCCAAATATCCCTTTGCCAATTCCTCAAGAACAGCCTTAGCGAAAGGCTTCTTGAAGGGAAAGATGTAACTCTGTGAGATGAATTCACAGAACACAGAGCAGTTTCTCAGAAAGCTTCTTTCCAATTTTGAACGGAAGGTATTTCCTTTTTCACCATAGCCGTCTATGGGCTTCCAAATATCGCTTTGCCAATTCCACAAGAACAGCCTTAGCGAAAGGCTTCTTGAAGGGAAAGATGTAACTCTGTGAGATGAATTAACAGAACACAGAGCAGTTTCTCAGAAAGCTTCTTTCCAGTTTTGAACGGAAGATACTTCCTTTTTCACCATAGCCCTCTATCGGCTTCCAAATATCCCTTTGCCAATTCCACAAAAGCAGCCTTAGCGAAAGGCTTCTTGAAGGGAAAGATGTAACTCTGTGAGATGAATTCACAGAACACAGAGCAGTTTCTCAGAAAGCTTCTTTATAGTTTTGAACGGAAGATATTTCCTTTTTCACCATAGCCCTCTATGGGCTTCCAAATATCCCTTTGCCAATTCCACAAGAACAGCCTTAGCGAAAGGCTTCTTGAAGGGAAAGATGTAACTCTGTGAGATGAATTCACAGAACACAGAGCAGTTTCTCAGAAAGCTTCTTTCCACTTTTGAACCGAAGATATTTCCTTTTCACCATAGCCCTCTATGGGCTTCCAAATATCCCTTTGTCAATTCCACAAGAACAGCCTTAGCGAAAGGCTTCTTGAAGGGAAAGATGGAACTCTGTGAGATGAATTAACTGAACACAGAGCAGTTTCTCAGAAAGCTTCTTTCCAGTTTTGAACGGAAGATATTTCCTTTTTCACCATAGCCCTCCATGGGCTTCCAAATATCCCTTTGCCAATTCCACAAGAACAGCCTTAGCGAAAGGCTTCTTGAAGGGAAAGATGTAACTCTGTGAGATGAATTCACAGAACACAGAGCAGTTTCTCAGAAAGCTTCTTTCCAGTTTTGAACGGAAGATATTTCCTTTTTCACCATAGCCCTCTATGGGCTTCCAAATATCCCTTTGCCAATTCCACAAGAACAGCCTTAGCGAAAGGCTTCTTGAAGGGAAAGATGTAACTCTGTGAGATGAATTAACAAAACACAGAGCAGTTTCTCAGAAAGCTTCTTTCTATTTTTGAACGGAAGATATTTCCTTTTTCACCATAGCCGTCTATGGGCTTCCAAATATCCCTTTGCCAATTCAACAAGAACAGCCTTAGCGAAAGGCTTCTTGAAGGGAAAGATGTAACTCTGTGAGATGAATTAACAGAACACAGAGTAGTTTCTCAGAAAGCTTCTTTCCAATTTTGAACGGAAGATATTTCCTTTTTCAACATAGCCGTCTAAGGGCTTCCAAATATCCCTTTGCCAATTCCACAAGAACAGCCTTAGCGAAAGGCTTCTTGAAGGGAAAGATGTAACTCTGTGAGATGAATTAACAGAACACAGAGCAGTTTCTCAGAAAGCTTCTTTCCAGTTTTGAACGGAAGATATTTCCTTTTTCACCGTAGCCCTCTATGGGCTTCCAAATATCGCTTTGCCAATTCCACAAGAACAGCCTTACGAAAGGCTTCTTGAAGGGAAAGATGTAACTCTGTGAGATGAATTAACAGAACACAGAACAGTTTCTCAGAAAGATTCTTTCCATTTTTGAACGGAAGATATTTCCTTTTTCACCATAGCCGTCTAAGGGCTTCCAAATATCCCTTTGCCAATTCCACAAGAACAGCCTTAGCGAAAGGCTTCTTGAAGGGAAAGATGTAACTCTGTGAGATGAATTCACAGAACACAGAGCAGTTTCTCAGAAGGCTTCTTTCCAGTTTTGAACGGAAGATATTTCCTTTTTCACCATAGCCCTCTATGGGCTTCCAAATATCCCTTTGCCAATTCCACAAGAACAGCCTTAGCGAAAGGCTTCTTGAAGGGAAAGATGTAACTCTGTGAGATGAATTCACAGAACACAGAGCAGTTTCTCAGAAAGCTTCTTTCCAGTTTTGAACGGAAGATATTTCCTTTTTCTCCATAGCCGTCTATGGGCTTCCAAATATCCCTTTGCCAATTCCAGAAGAACAGCCTTAGCGAATGGCTTCTTGAAGGGAAAGATGTAACTCTGTGAGATGAATTCACAGAACACAGAGCAGTTTCTCAGAAAGCTTCTTTCCAGTTTTGAACGGAAGATATTTCCTTTTTCACCATAGCCCTCTATGGGCTTCCAAATATCGCTTTTCCAATTCCACAAGAACAGCCTTAGCGAAAGGCTTCTTGAAGGGAAAGATGTAACTCTGTGAGATGAATTCACAGAACACAGAGCAGTTACTCAGAAAGCTTCTTTCCAGTTTTGAACGGAAGATATTTCCTTTTTCACCATAGCCGTCTAAGGGCTTCCAACTATCCCTTTGCCAATTCCACAAGAACAGCCTTAGCGAAAGGCTTCTTGAAGGGAAAGATGTAACTCTGTGAGATGAATTAACAGAACACAGAGCAGTTTCTCCGAAAGCTTCTTTCCAGTTTTGAACGGAAGATATTTCCTTTTTCACCATAGCCCTCTATGGGCTTCCAAATATCCCTTTGGCAATTCAACAAGAACAGCCTTAGCGAAAGGCTTCTTGAAGGGAAAGATGTAACTCTGTGAGATGAATTCACAGAACACAGAGCAGTTTCTCAGAAAGCTTCTTTCCAGTTTTGAACGGAAGATATTTCCTTTTTCAACATAGCCGTCTATGGGCTTCCAAATATCCCTTTGCCAATTCCACAAGAACAGCCTTAGCGAAAGGCTTCTTGAAGGGAAAGATGTAACTCTGTGAGATGAATTAACAGAACACAGAGCAGTTTCTCAGAAAGCTTCTTTCCAGTTTTGAACGGAAGATATTTCCTTTTTCACCATAGCCCTCTACGGGCTTCCAAATATCCCTTTGCCAATTACACAAGAACAGCCTTAGCGAAAGGCTTCTTGAAGGGAAAGATGTAACTCTGTGAGATGAATTCACAGAACACAGAGCAGTTTCTCTGAAAGCTTCTTTCCAGTTTTGAACGGAAGACATTTCCTTTTTCACCATAGCCCTCTATGGGCTTCCAAATATCGCTTTGCCAATTCCACAAGAACAGCCTTAGCGAAAGGCTTCTTGAAGGGAAAGATGTAACTCTGTGAGATGAATTCACAGAACACATAGCAGTTTCTCAGAAAGCTTCTTTCCAGTTTTGAACGGAAGATATTTCTTTTTTCACCATAGCCCTCTATGGGCTTCCAAATATCCCTTTGCCAATTCCACAAGAACAGCCTTAGCGAAAGGCTTCTTGAAGGGAAAGATGTAACTCTGTGAGATGAATTCACAGAACACAGAGCAGTTTCTCAGAAGGCTTCTTTCCAGTTTTGAACGGAAGATATTTCCTTTTTCACCATAGCCCTCTATGGGCTTCCAAATATCCCTTTGCCAATTCCACAAGAACAGCCTTAGCGAAAGGCTTCTTGAAGGGAAAATGTAACTCTGTGAGATGAATTCACAGAACACAGAGCAGTTTCTCAGAAAGCTTCTTTCCAGTTTTGAACGGAAGATATTTCCTTTTTCACCATAGGCCTCTATGGGCTTCCAAATATCCCTTTGCCAATTCCACAAGAGCAGCCTTAGCGAAAGGCTTCTTGAAGGGAAAGATGTAACTCTGTGAGATGAATTCACAGAACACAGAGCAGTTTCTCAGAAAGCTTCTTTCCAGTTTTGAACGGAAGATATTTCCTTTTTCTCCATAGCCGTCTATGGGCTTCCAAATATCCCTTTGCCAATTCCAGAAGAACAGCCTTAGCGAATGGCTTCTTG
The DNA here is from genome assembly GCF_047675955.1 of Chlorocebus sabaeus. Taxonomy (NCBI): domain Eukaryota; kingdom Metazoa; phylum Chordata; class Mammalia; order Primates; family Cercopithecidae; genus Chlorocebus; species Chlorocebus sabaeus. Next base: position 289,146 of record NW_027327535.1, on the reverse strand, counting down.
AAGGGAAAGATGTAACTCTGTGAGATGAATTCACAGAACACAGAGCAGTTTCTCAGAAAGCTTCTTTCCAGTTTTGAAAGGAAGATATTTCCTTTTTCACCATAGCCCGCTAAGGGCTTCCAAATATCCCTTTGCCAATTCCACAAGAACAGCCTTAGCGAAAGGCTTCTTGAAGGGAAAGATGTAACTCTGAGAGATGAATTAGCAGAACACAGAGCAGTTTCTCAGAAAGCTTCTTTCGAGTTTTGAACGGAAGATATTTCCTGTTTCACCATGGCCCTCTATGGACTTCCAAATATCCCTTTGCCAATTCCACAAGAACAGCCTTAGCGAAAGGCTTCTTGAAGGGAAAGATGTAACTCTGTGAGATGAATTAACAGAACACAGAGCAGTTTCTCAGAAAGCTTCTTTCCAGTTTTTAACGGAAGATATTTCCTTTTTCAACATAGCCCTCTATGGGCTTCCCAATATCCCTTTGCCAATTCCACAAGAACAGCCTTAGCGAAAGGCTTCTTGAATAGAAAGATGTAACTCTGTGAGGTGAATTAACAGAACACAGAGCAGTTTCTCAGAAAGCTTCTTTCCAGTTTGGAACGGAAGTTATTTCCTTTTCCACCATAGCCGTCTATGGGCTTCCAAATAAACCTTTGCCAATTCCACAAGAACAGATTTAGCGAAAGGCTTCTTGAAGGGAAAGATGTAACTCTGTGAGATGAATTAACAGAACACAGCGCACTTTCTCAGAAAGCTTCTTTCCAGCTTTCAACGGAAGATTTTTCCTTTTTCACCATAGCCCTCTATGGACTTCCAAATATCCCTTTGCCAATTCCACAGGAACAGCCTTAGCGAACGGCTTCTTGAAGGGAAAGATGTAACTCTGTGAGATGAATTAACAGAACACAGAGCAGTTTCTCAGAAAGCTTCTTTCCAGTTTGGAACGGAAGATATTTCCTTTTTCACCATAGCCCTCTACGGGCTTCCTAATATCCCTCTGCCAATTCCACAAGAACAGCCTTAGCGAAAGGCTTCTTGAAGGGAAAGATGTAACTCTGTGAGATGAATTAACAGAACACAGAGCAGTTTCTCAGAAAGCTTCTTTCCAGTTTTGAACGGAAGATATTTCCTTTTTCACCATAGAACTCTACGTTCTTCCAAATATCCCTTTTCCAATTCCACAAGAACGGCCTTAGCGAAAGGCTTCTTGAAGGGAAAGATGTAACTCTGTGAGATGAATTAACAGAACACAGAGCAGTTTCTCAGAAAGCTTCTTTCCAGTTTTGAACGGAAGATACTTCCTTTTTCACCATAGCCCTCTATCGGCTTCCAAATATCACTTTGCCAATTCCACAAAAACAGCCTTAGCGAAAGGCTTCTTGAAGGGAAAGATGTAACTCTGTGAGATGAATTCACAGAACACAGAGCAGTTTCTCAGAAAGCTTCTTTATAGTTTTGAACGGAAGATATTTCCTTTTTCACCATAGGCCTCTATGGGCTTCCAAATATCGCTTTGCCAATTCCACAAGAACAGCCTTAGCGAAAGGCTTCTTGAAGGGAAAGATGTAACTCTGTGAGATGAATTAACAGAACACAGAGCAGTTTCTCCGAAAGCTTCTTTCCAGTTTTGAACGGAAGATATTTCCTTTTTCACCATAGCCCTCTATGGGCTTCCAAATATCCCTTTGCCAATTACACAAGAACAGCCTTAGCGAAAGGCTTCTTGAAGGGAAAGATGTAACTCAGTGAGATGAATTCACAGAACACAGAGCAGTTTCTCAGAAAGCTTCTTTCCAGTTTTGAACGGAAGATACTTCCTTTTTCACCGTAGCCCTCTATGGGCTTCCAAATATCCCTTTGCCAATTCCACAAGAACAGCCTTAGCGAAAGGCTTCTTGAAGGGAAAGATGTAACTCTGAGAGATGAATTAGCAGAACACAGAGCAGTTTCTCAGAAAGCTTCTTTCGAGTTTTGAACGGAAGATATTTCCTTTTTCACCATGGCCCTCTATGGACTTCCAAATATCCCTTTGCCAATTCCACAAGAACAGCCTTAGCGAAAGGCTTCTTGAAGGGAAAGATGTAACTCTGTGAGATGAATTAACAGAACACAGAGCAGTTTCTCAGAAAGCTTCTTTCCAGTTTTTAACGGAAGATATTTCCTTTTTCAACATAGCCCTCTATGGGCTTCCCAATATCCCTTTGCCAATTCCACAAGAACAGCCTTAGCGAAAGGCTTCTTGAATAGAAAGATGTAACTCTGTGAGGTGAATTAACAGAACACAGAGCAGTTTCTCAGAAAGCTTCTTTCCAGTTTGGAACGGAAGTTATTTCCTTTTCCACCATAGCCGTCTATGGGCTTCCAAATAAACCTTTGCCAATTCCACAAGAACAGATTTAGCGAAAGGCTTCTTGAAGGGAAAGATGTAACTCTGTGAGATGAATTAACAGAACACAGCGCACTTTCTCAGAAAGCTTCTTTCCAGCTTTCAACGGAAGATTTTTCCTTTTTCACCATAGCCCTCTATGGACTTCCAAATATCCCTTTGCCAATTCCACAGGAACAGCCTTAGCGAACGGCTTCTTGAAGGGAAAGATGTAACTCTGTGAGATGAATTAACAGAACACAGAGCAGTTTCTCAGAAAGCTTCTTTCCAGTTTGGAACGGAAGATATTTCCTTTTTCACCATAGCCCTCTACGGGCTTCCTAATATCCCTCTGCCAATTCCACAAGAACAGCCTTAGCGAAAGGCTTCTTGAAGGGAAAGATGTAACTCTGTGAGATGAATTAACAGAACACAGAGCAGTTTCTCAGAAAGCTTCTTTCCAGTTTTGAACGGAAGATATTTCCTTTTTCACCATAGAACTCTACGTTCTTCCAAATATCCCTTTTCCAATTCCACAAGAACGGCCTTAGCGAAAGGCTTCTTGAAGGGAAAGATGTAACTCTGTGAGATGAATTAACAGAACACAGAGCAGTTTCTCAGAAAGCTTCTTTCCAGTTTGGAACGGAAGATATTTCCTTTTTCACCATAGCCCTCTAGGAATTCCAAATATCCCTTTGCCAATTCCACAAGAACAGCCTTAGCGAAAGGCTTCTTGAAGGGAAAGATGTAACTCTGTGAGATGAATTAACAGAACACAGAGCAGTTTCTCAGAAAGCTTCTTTCCAGTTTTGAACGGAAGATACTTCCTTTTTCACCATAGCCCTCTATCGGCTTCCAAATATCCCTTTGCCAATTCCACAAAAGCAGCCTTAGCGAAAGGCTTCTTGAAGGGAAAGATGTAACTCTGTGAGATGAATTCACAGAACACAGAGCAGTTTCTCAGAAAGCTTCTTTATAGTTTTGAACGGAAGATATTTCCTTTTTCACCATAGCCCTCTATGGGCTTCCAAATATCCCTTTGCCAATTCCACAAGAACAGCCTTAGCGAAAGGCTTCTTGAAGGGAAAGATGTAACTCTGTGAGATGAATTCACAGAACACAGAGCAGTTTCTCAGAAAGCTTCTTTCCACTTTTGAACCGAAGATATTTCCTTTTCACCATAGCCCTCTATGGGCTTCCAAATATCCCTTTGTCAATTCCACAAGAACAGCCTTAGCGAAAGGCTTCTTGAAGGGAAAGATGGAACTCTGTGAGATGAATTAACTGAACACAGAGCAGTTTCTCAGAAAGCTTCTTTCCAGTTTTGAACGGAAGATATTTCCTTTTTCACCATAGCCCTCCATGGGCTTCCAAATATCCCTTTGCCAATTCCACAAGAACAGCCTTAGCGAAAGGCTTCTTGAAGGGAAAGATGTAACTCTGTGAGATGAATTCACAGAACACAGAGCAGTTTCTCAGAAAGCTTCTTTCCAGTTTTGAACGGAAGATATTTCCTTTTTCACCATAGCCCTCTATGGGCTTCCAAATATCCCTTTGCCAATTCCACAAGAACAGCCTTAGCGAAAGGCTTCTTGAAGGGAAAGATGTAACTCTGTGAGATGAATTAACAAAACACAGAGCAGTTTCTCAGAAAGCTTCTTTCTATTTTTGAACGGAAGATATTTCCTTTTTCACCATAGCCGTCTATGGGCTTCCAAATATCCCTTTGCCAATTCAACAAGAACAGCCTTAGCGAAAGGCTTCTTGAAGGGAAAGATGTAACTCTGTGAGATGAATTAACAGAACACAGAGTAGTTTCTCAGAAAGCTTCTTTCCAATTTTGAACGGAAGATATTTCCTTTTTCAACATAGCCGTCTAAGGGCTTCCAAATATCCCTTTGCCAATTCCACAAGAACAGCCTTAGCGAAAGGCTTCTTGAAGGGAAAGATGTAACTCTGTGAGATGAATTAACAGAACACAGAGCAGTTTCTCAGAAAGCTTCTTTCCAGTTTTGAACGGAAGATATTTCCTTTTTCACCGTAGCCCTCTATGGGCTTCCAAATATCCCTTTGCCAATTCCACAAGAACAGCTTTAGCGAAAGGCTTCTTGAAGGGAAAGATGTAACTCTGTGAGATGAATTAACAGAACACAGAGCAGTTTCTCAGAAAGCTTCTTTCCAGTTTTGAATGGAAGATATTTCCTTTTTCACCATAGCCCTCAATGGGCTTCCAAATATCCCTTTGCCAATTCCACAAGAACAGCCTTAGCGAAAGGCTTCTTGAAGGGAAAGATGTTACTCTGTGAGATGAATTCACAGAACACAGAGCAGTTTCTCAGAAAGCTTCTTTCCAGTTTTGAACGGAAGATATTTCCTTTTTCACCATAGCCCTCTATGGGCTTCCAAATATCCCTTTGCCAATTCCACAAGAACAGCCTTAGCGAAAGGCTTCTTGAAGGGAAAGATGTAACTCTGTGAGATGAATTCACAGAATACAGAGCAGTTTCTCAGAAAGCTTCTTTCCGGTTTTTAAGGGAAGATATTTCCTTTTTCAACATAGCCGTCTATGGGCTTCCAAATATCCCTTTGCCAATTCCTCAAGAACAGCCTTAGCGAAAGGCTTCTTGAAGGGAAAGATGTAACTCTGTGAGATGAATTCACAGAACACAGAGCAGTTTCTCAGAAAGCTTCTTTCCAATTTTGAACGGAAGGTATTTCCTTTTTCACCATAGCCGTCTATGGGCTTCCAAATATCGCTTTGCCAATTCCACAAGAACAGCCTTAGCGAAAGGCTTCTTGAAGGGAAAGATGTAACTCTGTGAGATGAATTAACAGAACACAGAGCAGTTTCTCAGAAAGCTTCTTTCCAGTTTTGAACGGAAGATACTTCCTTTTTCACCATAGCCCTCTATCGGCTTCCAAATATCACTTTGCCAATTCCACAAAAACAGCCTTAGCGAAAGGCTTCTTGAAGGGAAAGATGTAACTCTGTGAGATGAATTCACAGAACACAGAGCAGTTTCTCAGAAAGCTTCTTTATAGTTTTGAACGGAAAATATTTCCTTTTTCACCATAGGCCTCTATGGGCTTCCAAATATCGCTTTGCCAATTCCACAAGAACAGCCTTAGCGAAAGGCTTCTTGAAGAGAAAGATGTAACTCTGTGAGATGAATTAACAGAACACAGAGCAGTTTCTCCGAAAGCTTCTTTCCAGTTTTGAACGGAAGATATTTCCTTTTTCACCATAGCCCTCTATGGGCTTCCAAATATCCCTTTGCCAATTACACAAGAACAGCCTTAGCGAAAGGCTTCTTGAAGGGAAAGATGTAACTCAGTGAGATGAATTCACAGAACACAGAGCAGTTTCTCAGAAAGCTTCTTTCCAGTTTTGAACGGAAGATACTTCCTTTTTCACCGTAGCCCTCTATGGGCTTCCAAATATCCCTTTGCCAATTCCACAAGAACAGCCTTAGCGAAAGGCTTCTTGAAGGGAAAGATGTAACTCTGAGAGATGAATTAGCAGAACACAGAGCAGTTTCTCAGAAAGCTTCTTTCGAGTTTTGAACGGAAGATATTTCCTTTTTCACCATGGCCCTCTATGGACTTCCAAATATCCCTTTGCCAATTCCACAAGAACAGCCTTAGCGAAAGGCTTCTTGAAGGGAAAGATGTAACTCTGTGAGATGAATTAACAGAACACAGAGCAGTTTCTCAGAAAGCTTCTTTCCAGTTTTTAACGGAAGATATTTCCTTTTTCAACATAGCCCTCTATGGGCTTCCCAATATCCCTTTGCCAATTCCACAAGAACAGCCTTAGCGAAAGGCTTCTTGAATAGAAAGATGTAACTCTGTGAGGTGAATTAACAGAACACAGAGCAGTTTCTCAGAAAGCTTCTTTCCAGTTTGGAACGGAAGTTATTTCCTTTTCCACCATAGCCGTCTTTGGGCTTCCAAATAAACCTTTGCCAATTCCACAAGAACAGATTTAGCGAAAGGCTTCTTGAAGGGAAAGATGTAACTCTGTGAGATGAATTAACAGAACACAGCGCACTTTCTCAGAAAGCTTCTTTCCAGCTTTCAACGGAAGATTTTTCCTTTTTCACCATAGCCCTCTATGGACTTCCAAATATCCCTTTGCCAATTCCACAGGAACAGCCTTAGCGAACGGCTTCTTGAAGGGAAAGATGTAACTCTGTGAGATGAATTAACAGAACACAGAGCAGTTTCTCAGAAAGCTTCTTTCCAGTTTGGAACGGAAGATATTTCCTTTTTCACCATAGCCCTCTACGGGCTTCCTAATATCCCTCTGCCAATTCCACAAGAACAGCCTTAGCGAAAGGCTTCTTGAAGGGAAAGATGTAACTCTGTGAGATGAATTAACAGAACACAGAGCAGTTTCTCAGAAAGCTTCTTTCCAGTTTTGAACGGAAGATATTTCCTTTTTCACCATAGAACTCTACGTTCTTCCAAATATCCCTTTTCCAATTCCACAAGAACGGCCTTAGCGAAAGGCTTCTTGAAGGGAAAGATGTAACTCTGTGAGATGAATTAACAGAACACAGAGCAGTTTCTCAGAAAGCTTCTTTCCAGTTTGGAACGGAAGATATTTCCTTTTTCACCATAGCCCTCTAGGAATTCCAAATATCCCTTTGCCAATTCCACAAGAACAGCCTTAGCGAAAGGCTTCTTGAAGGGAAGATGTAACTCTGTGAGATGAATTAACAGAACACAGAGCAGTTTCTCAGAAAGCTTCTTTCCAGTTTTGAACGGAAGTTATTTCCTTTTTCACCATAGACCTCTATGGGCTTCCAAATATCCCTTCGCCAATTCCACAAGAACAGCCTTAGCGAAAGGCTTCTTGAAGGGAAAGATGTAACTCTGTGAGATGAATTAACAGAACACAGAGCAGTTTCTCAGAAAGCTTCTTTCCAGTTTTGAACGGAAGATATTTCCTTTTTTCACCATCGCCCACTATGGGCTTCCAAATACCTCTTTGCCAATTCCACAAGAACAGCCTTAGCGAAAGGCTTCTTGAAGGGAAAGATGTAACTCTGTGAGATGAATTAATTGAAAACAGAGCAGTTTCTCAGAAAGCTTCTTTCCAGTTTTGAACGGAAGATATTTCCTTTTTCACCATAGCCCTCTATGGACTTCCAAATATCCCTTTGCCAATTCCACAAGAACAGCCTTAGCGAAAGGCTTCTTGAAGGGAAAGATGTAACTCTGTGAGATGAATTAACAGAACACAGAGCAGTTTCTCAGAAAGCTTCTTTCCAGTTTTGAACGGAAGATATTTCCTTTTTCACCATAGCCCTCTATGGGCTTCCCAATATCCCTTTGCGAATTCCACAAGAACAGCCTTAGCGAAAGGTTTCTTGAATGGAAAGATGTAACTCTGTGAGGTGAATTAACAGAACACAGAGCAGTTTCTCAGAAAGCTTCTTTCCAGTTTGGAACGGAAGATATTTTCTTTTTCACCATAGCCGTCTATGGGATTCCTAATATCCCTCTGCCAATTCCACAAGAACAGCCTTAGCGAAAGGCTTCTTGAAGGGAAAGATGTAACTCTGTGAGATGAATTAACAGAACACAGAGCAGTTTCTCAGAAAGCTTCTTTCCAGTTTTGAACGGAAGATATTTCCTTTTTCACCATAGAACTCTACGTTCTTCCAAATATCCCTTTTCCAATTCCACAAGAACGGCCTTAGCGAAAGGCTTCTTGAAGGGAAAGATGTAACTCTGTGAGATGAATTAACAGAACACAGAGCAGTTTCTCAGAAAGCTTCTTTCCAGTTTGGAACGGAAGATATTTCCTTTTTCACCATAGCCCTCTAGGAATTCCAAATATCCCTTTGCCAATTCCACAAGAACAGCCTTAGCGAAAGGCTTCTTGAAGGGAAGATGTAACTCTGTGAGATGAATTAACAGAACACAGAGCAGTTTCTCAGAAAGCTTCTTTCCAGTTTTGAACGGAAGTTATTTCCTTTTTCACCATAGCCCTCTATGGGCTTCCAAATATCCCTTCGCCAATTCCACAAGAACAGCCTTAGCGAAAGGCTTCTTGAAGGGAAAGATGTAACTCTGTGAGATGAATTAAGAGAACACAGAGCAGTTTCTCAGAAAGCTTCTTTCCAGTTTTGAACGGAAGATATTTCCTTTTTTCACCATCGCCCACTATGGGCTTCCAAATACCTCTTTGCCAATTCCACAAGAACAGCCTTAGCGAAAGGCTTCTTGAAGGGAAAGATGTAACTCTGTGAGATGAATTAATTGAAAACAGAGCAGTTTCTCAGAAAGCTTCTTTCCAGTTTTGAACGGAAGATATTTCCTTTTTCACCATAGCCCTCTATGGACTTCCAAATATCCCTTTGCCAATTCCACAAGAACAGCCTTAGCGAAAGGCTTCTTGAAGGGAAAGATGTAACTCTGTGAGATGAATTAACAGAACACAGAGCAGTTTCTCAGAAAGCTTCTTTCCAGTTTTGAACGGAAGATATTTCCTTTTTCACCATAGCCCTCTATGGGCTTCCCAATATCCCTTTGCGAATTCCACAAGAACAGCCTTAGCGAAAGGTTTCTTGAATGGAAAGATGTAACTCTGTGAGGTGAATTAACAGAACACAGAGCAGTTTCTCAGAAAGCTTCTTTCCAGTTTGGAACGGAAGATATTTTCTTTTTCACCATAGCCGTCTATGGGATTCCTAATATCCCTTTGCCAATTCCACAAGAACAGCCTTAGCGAAAGGCTTCTTGAAGGGAAAGATGTAACTCTGTGAGATGAATTAAGAGAACACAGAGCAGTTTCTCAGAAAGCTTCTTTCCAGTTTGGAACGGAAGATATTTCCTTTTTCACCATAGCCGTCTATGGGCTTCCTAATATCCCTTTGCCAATTCCACAAGAACAGCCTTAGCGAAAGGCTTCTTGAAGGGAAAGATGTAACTCTGTGAGATGAATTAACAGAACACAGAGCTGTTTCTCAGAAAGCTTCTTTCCAGTTTTGAACGGAAGATATTTCCTTTTTCACCATAGCCCTCTACGGGCTTCCAAATATCCCTTTGCCAATTCCACAAGAACAGCCTTAGCGAAAGGCTTCTTGAAGGGAAAGATGTAACTCTGTGAGATGAATTAACAGAACACAGAGCCGTTTCTCAGAAAGCTTCTTTCCAGTTTTCAACAGAAGATATTTCCTTTTTCACCATAGCCCTCTATGGGCTTCCAAATATCCCTTTGCCAATTCCACAAGAACAGCTTTAGCGAAAGGCTTCTTGAAGGGAAAGATGTAACTCTGTGAGATGAATTAACAGAACACAGAGCAGTTTCTCAGAAAGCTTCTTTCCAGTTTTGAATGGAAGATATTTCCTTTTTCACCATAGCCCTCAATGGGCTTCCAAATATCCCTTTGCCAATTCCACAAGAACAGCCTTAGCGAAAGGCTTCTTGAAGGGAAAGATGTTACTCTGTGAGATGAATTCACAGAACACAGAGCAGTTTCTCAGAAAGCTTCTTTCCAGTTTTGAACGGAAGATATTTCCTTTTTCACCATAGCCCTCTATGGGCTTCCAAATATCCCTTTGCCAATTCCACAAGAACAGCCTTAGCGAAAGGCTTCTTGAAGGGAAAGATGTAACTCTGTGAGATGAATTCACAGAATACAGAGCAGTTTCTCAGAAAGCTTCTTTCCGGTTTTTAAGGGAAGATATTTCCTTTTTCAACATAGCCGTCTATGGGCTTCCAAATATCCCTTTGCCAATTCCTCAAGAACAGCCTTAGCGAAAGGCTTCTTGAAGGGAAAGATGTAACTCTGTGAGATGAATTCACAGAACACAGAGCAGTTTCTCAGAAAGCTTCTTTCCAATTTTGAACGGAAGGTATTTCCTTTTTCACCATAGCCGTCTATGGGCTTCCAAATATCGCTTTGCCAATTCCACAAGAACAGCCTTAGCGAAAGGCTTCTTGAAGGGAAAGATGTAACTCTGTGAGATGAATTAACAGAACACAGAGCAGTTTCTCAGAAAGCTTCTTTCCAGTTTTGAACGGAAGATACTTCCTTTTTCACCATAGCCCTCTATCGGCTTCCAAATATCCCTTTGCCAATTCAACAAAAACAGCCTTAGCGAAAGGCTTCTTGAAGGGAAAGATGTAACTCTGTGAGATGAATTCACAGAACACAGAGCAGTTTCTCAGAAAGCTTCTTTATAGTTTTGAACGGAAGATATTTCCTTTTTCACCATAGGCCTCTATGGGCTTCCAAATATCGCTTTGCCAATTCCACAAGAACAGCCTTAGCGAAAGGCTTCTTGAAGGGAAAGATGTAACTCTGTGAGATGAATTAACAGAACACAGAGCAGTTTCTCCGAAAGCTTCTTTCCAGTTTTGAACGGAAGATATTTCCTTTTTCACCATAGCCCTCTATGGGCTTCCAAATATCCCTTTGCCAATTACACAAGAACAGCCTTAGCGAAAGGCTTCTTGAAGGGAAAGATGTAACTCAGTGAGATGAATTCACAGAACACAGAGCAGTTTCTCAGAAAGCTTCTTTCCAGTTTTGAACGGAAGATACTTCCTTTTTCACCGTAGCCCTCTATGGGCTTCCAAATATCCCTTTGCCAATTCCACAAGAACAGCCTTAGCGAAAGGCTTCTTGAAGGGAAAGATGTAACTCTGAGAGATGAATTAGCAGAACACAGAGCAGTTTCTCAGAAAGCTTCTTTCGAGTTTTGAACGGAAGATATTTCCTTTTTCACCATGGCCCTCTATGGACTTCCAAATATCCCTTTGCCAATTCCACAAGAACAGCCTTAGCGAAAGGCTTCTTGAAGGGAAAGATGTAACTCTGTGAGATGAATTAACAGAACACAGAGCAGTTTCTCAGAAAGCTTCTTTCCAGTTTTTAACGGAAGATATTTCCTTTTTCAACATAGCCCTCTATGGGCTTCCCAATATCCCTTTGCCAATTCCACAAGAACAGCCTTAGCGAAAGGCTTCTTGAATAGAAAGATGTAACTCTGTGAGGTGAATTAACAGAACACAGAGCAGTTTCTCAGAAAGCTTCTTTCCAGTTTGGAACGGAAGTTATTTCCTTTTCCACCATAGCCGTCTATGGGCTTCCAAATAAACCTTTGCCAATTCCACAAGAACAGATTTAGCGAAAGGCTTCTTGAAGGGAAAGATGTAACTCTGTGAGATGAATTAACAGAACACAGCGCACTTTCTCAGAAAGCTTCTTTCCAGCTTTCAACGGAAGATTTTTCCTTTTTCACCATAGCCCTCTATGGACTTCCAAATATCCCTTTGCCAATTCCACAGGAACAGCCTTAGCGAACGGCTTCTTGAAGGGAAAGATGTAACTCTGTGAGATGAATTAACAGAACACAGAGCAGTTTCTCAGAAAGCTTCTTTCCAGTTTGGAACGGAAGATATTTCCTTTTTCACCATAGCCCTCTACGGGCTTCCTAATATCCCTCTGCCAATTCCACAAGAACAGCCTTAGCGAAAGGCTTCTTGAAGGGAAAGATGTAACTCTGTGAGATGAATTAACAGAACACAGAGCAGTTTCTCAGAAAGCTTCTTTCCAGTTTTGAACGGAAGATATTTCCTTTTTCACCATAGAACTCTACGTTCTTCCAAATATCCCTTTTCCAATTCCACAAGAACGGCCTTAGCGAAAGGCTTCTTGAAGGGAAAGATGTAACTCTGTGAGATGAATTAACAGAACACAGAGCAGTTTCTCAGAAAGCTTCTTTCCAGTTTGGAACGGAAGATATTTCCTTTTTCACCATAGCCCTCTAGGAATTCCAAATATCCCTTTGCCAATTCCACAAGAACAGCCTTAGCGAAAGGCTTCTTGAAGGGAAGATGTAACTCTGTGAGATGAATTAACAGAACACAGAGCAGTTTCTCAGAAAGCTTCTTTCCAGTTTTGAACGGAAGTTATTTCCTTTTTCACCATAGACCTCTATGGGCTTCCAAATATCCCTTCGCCAATTCCACAAGAACAGCCTTAGCGAAAGGCTTCTTGAAGGGAAAGATGTAACTCTGTGAGATGAATTAACAGAACACAGAGCAGTTTCTCAGAAAGCTTCTTTCCAGTTTTGAACGGAAGATATTTCCTTTTTTCACCATCGCCCACTATGGGCTTCCAAATACCTCTTTGCCAATTCCACAAGAACAGCCTTAGCGAAAGGCTTCTTGAAGGGAAAGATGTAACTCTGTGAGATGAATTAATTGAAAACAGAGCAGTTTCTCAGAAAGCTTCTTTCCAGTTTTGAACGGAAGATATTTCCTTTTTCACCATAGCCCTCTATGGACTTCCAAATATCCCTTTGCCAATTCCACAAGAACAGCCTTAGCGAAAGGCTTCTTGAAGGGAAAGATGTAACTCTGTGAGATGAATTAACAGAACACAGAGCAGTTTCTCAGAAAACTTCTTTCCAGTTTTGAACGGAAGATATTTCCTTTTTCACCATAGCCCTCTATGGGCTTCCCAATATCCCTTTGCGAATTCCACAAGAACAGCCTTAGCGAAAGGTTTCTTGAATGGAAAGATGTAACTCTGTGAGGTGAATTAACAGAACACAGAGCAGTTTCTCAGAAAGCTTCTTTCCAGTTTGGAACGGAAGATATTTTCTTTTTCACCATAGCCGTCTATGGGATTCCTAATATCCCTTTGCCAATTCCACAAGAACAGCCTTAGCGAAAGGCTTCTTGAAGGGAAAGATGTAACTCTGTGAGATGAATTAAGAGAACACAGAGCAGTTTCTCAGAAAGCTTCTTTCCAGTTTGGAACGGAAGATATTTCCTTTTTCACCATAGCCGTCTATGGGCTTCCTAATATCCCTTTGCCAATTCCACAAGAACAGCCTTAGCGAAAGGCTTCTTGAAGGGAAAGATGTAACTCTGTGAGATGAATTAACAGAACACAGAGCTGTTTCTCAGAAAGCTTCTTTCCAGTTTTGAACGGAAGATATTTCCTTTTTCACCATAGCCCTCTACGGGCTTCCAAATATCCCTTTGCCAATTCCACAAGAACAGCCTTAGCGAAAGGCTTCTTGAAGGGAAAGATGTAACTCTGTGAGATGAATTAACAGAACACAGAGCCGTTTCTCAGAAAGCTTCTTTCCAGTTTTGAACAGAAGATATTTCCTTTTTCACCATAGCCCTCTATGGGCTTCCAAATATCCCTTTGCCAATTCCACAAGAACAGCTTTAGCGAAAGGCTTCTTCAAGGGAAAGATGTAACTCTGTGAGATGAATTAACAGAACACAGAGCAGTTTCTCAGAAAGCTTCTTTCCAGTTTTGAATGGAAGATATTTCCTTTTTCACCATAGCCCTCAATGGGCTTCCAAATATCCCTTTGCCAATTCCACAAGAACAGCCTTAGCGAAAGGCTTCTTGAAGGGAAAGATGTTACTCTGTGAGATGAATTCACAGAACACAGAGCAGTTTCTCAGAAAGCTTCTTTCCAGTTTTGAACGGAAGATATTTCCTTTTTCACCATAGCCCTCTATGGGCTTCCAAATATCCCTTTGCCAATTCCACAAGAACAGCCTTAGCGAAAGGCTTCTTGAAGGGAAAGATGTAACTCTGTGAGATGAATTCACAGAATACAGAGCAGTTTCTCAGAAAGCTTCTTTCCGGTTTTTAAGGGAAGATATTTCCTTTTTCAACATAGCCGTCTATGGGCTTCCAAATATCCCTTTGCCAATTCCTCAAGAACAGCCTTAGCGAAAGGCTTCTTGAAGGGAAAGATGTAACTCTGTGAGATGAATTCACAGAACACAGAGCAGTTTCTCAGAAAGCTTCTTTCCAATTTTGAACGGAAGGTATTTCCTTTTTCACCATAGCCGTCTATGGGCTTCCAAATATCGCTTTGCCAATTCCACAAGAACAGCCTTAGCGAAAGGCTTCTTGAAGGGAAAGATGTAACTCTGTGAGATGAATTAACAGAACACAGAGCAGTTTCTCAGAAAGCTTCTTTCCAGTTTTGAACGGAAGATACTTCCTTTTTCACCATAGCCCTCTATCGGCTTCCAAATATCCCTTTGCCAATTCCACAAAAACAGCCTTAGCGAAAGGCTTCTTGAAGGGAAAGATGTAACTCTGTGAGATGAATTCACAGAACACAGAGCAGTTTCTCAGAAAGCTTCTTTATAGTTTTGAACGGAAGATATTTCCTTTTTCACCATAGCCCTCTATGGGCTTCCAAATATCCCTTTGCCAATTCCACAAGAACAGCCTTAGCGAAAGGCTTCTTGAAGGGAAAGATGTAACTCTGTGAGATGAATTCACAGAACACAGAGCAGTTTCTCAGAAAGCTTCTTTCCACTTTTGAACCGAAGATATTTCCTTTTCACCATAGCCCTCTATGGGCTTCCAAATATCCCTTTGTCAATTCCACAAGAACAGCCTTAGCGAAAGGCTTCTTGAAGGGAAAGATGGAACTCTGTGAGATGAATTAACTGAACACAGAGCAGTTTCTCAGAAAGCTTCTTTCCAGTTTTGAACGGAAGATATTTCCTTTTTCACCATAGCCCTCCATGGGCTTCCAAATATCCCTTTGCCAATTCCACAAGAACAGCCTTAGCGAAAGGCTTCTTGAAGGGAAAGATGTAACTCTGTGAGATGAATTCACAGAACACAGAGCAGTTTCTCAGAAAGCTTCTTTCCAGTTTTGAACGGAAGATATTTCCTTTTTCACCATAGCCCTCTATGGGCTTCCAAATATCCCTTTGCCAATTCCACAAGAACAGCCTTAGCGAAAGGCTTCTTGAAGGGAAAGATGTAACTCTGTGAGATGAATTAACAAAACACAGAGCAGTTTCTCAGAAAGCTTCTTTCTATTTTTGAACGGAAGATATTTCCTTTTTCACCATAGCCGTCTATGGGCTTCCAAATATCCCTTTGCCAATTCAACAAGAACAGCCTTAGCGAAAGGCTTCTTGAAGGGAAAGATGTAACTCTGTGAGATGAATTAACAGAACACAGAGTAGTTTCTCAGAAAGCTTCTTTCCAATTTTGAACGGAAGATATTTCCTTTTTCAACATAGCCGTCTAAGGGCTTCCAAATATCCCTTTGCCAATTCCACAAGAACAGCCTTAGTGAAAGGCTTCTTGAAGGGAAAGATGTAACTCTGTGAGATGAATTAACAGAACACAGAGCAGTTTCTCAGAAAGCTTCTTTCCAGTTTTGAACGGAAGATATTTCCTTTTTCACCGTAGCCCTCTATGGGCTTCCAAATATCGCTTTGCTAATTCCACAAGAACAGCCTTACGAAAGGCTTCTTGAAGGGAAAGATGTAACTCTGTGAAATGAATTAACAGAACACAGAACAGTTTCTCAGAAAGATTCTTTCCATTTTTGAACGGAAGATATTTCCTTTTTCACCATAGCCGTCTAAGGGCTTCCAAATATCCCTTTGCCAATTCCACAAGAACAGCCTTAGCGAAAGGCTTCTTGAAGGGAAAGATGTAACTCTGTGAGATGAATTCACAGAACACAGAGCAGTTTCTCAGAAGGCTTCTTTCCAGTTTTGAACGGAAGATATTTCCTTTTTCACCATAGCCCTCTATGGGCTTCCAAATATCCCTTTGCCAATTCCACAAGAACAGCCTTAGCGAAAGGCTTCTTGAAGGGAAAGATGTAACTCTGTGAGATGAATTCACAGAACACAGAGCAGTTTCTCAGAAAGCTTCTTTCCAGTTTTGAACGGAAGATATTTCCTTTTTCACCATAGGCCTCTATGGGCTTCCAAATATCCCTTTGCCAATTCCACAAGAGCAGCCTTAGCGAAAGGCTTCTTGAAGGGAAAGATGTAACTCTGTGAGATGAATTCACAGAACACAGAGCAGTTTCTCAGAAAGCTTCTTTCCAGTTTTGAACGGAAGATATTTCCTTTTTCTCCATAGCCGTCTATGGGCTTCCAAATATCCCTTTGCCAATTCCAGAAGAACAGCCTTAGCGAATGGCTTCTTGAAGGGAAAGATGTAACTCTGTGAGGTGAATTCACAGAACACAGAGCAGTTTCTCAGAAAGCTTCTTTCCAGTTTTGAAAGGAAGATATTTCCTTTTTCACCATAGCCCTCTATGGGCTTCCAAATATCCCTATGCCAATTCCACAAGAACAGCCTTAGCGAAAGGCTTCTTGAAGGGAAAGGTGTAACTCTGTGAGATGAATTAACAGAACACAGAGCAGTTTCTCAGAAAGCTTCTTTCCAGTTTTGAAAGGAAGATATTTCCTTTTTCACCATAGCCCGCTAAGGGCTTCCAAATATCCCTTTGCCAATTCCACAAGAACAGCCTTAGCGAAAGGCTTCTTGAAGGGAAAGATGTAACTCTGAGAGATGAATTAGCAGAACACAGAGCAGTTTCTCAGAAAGCTTCTTTCGAGTTTTGAACGGAAGATATTTCCTTTTTCACCATGGCCCTCTATGGACTTCCAAATATCCCTTTGCCAATTCCACAAGAACAGCCTTAGCGAAAGGCTTCTTGAAGGGAAAGATGTAACTCTGTGAGATGAATTAACAGAACACAGAGCAGTTTCTCAGAAAGCTTCTTTCCAGTTTTTAACGGAAGATATTTCCTTTTTCAACATAGCCCTCTATGGGCTTCCCAATATCCCTTTGCCAATTCCACAAGAACAGCCTTAGCGAAAGGCTTCTTGAATAGAAAGATGTAACTCTGTGAGGTGAATTAACAGAACACAGAGCAGTTTCTCAGAAAGCTTCTTTCCAGTTTGGAACGGAAGTTATTTCCTTTTCCACCATAGCCGTCTATGGGCTTCCAAATAAACCTTTGCCAATTCCACAAGAACAGATTTAGCGAAAGGCTTCTTGAAGGGAAAGATGTAACTCTGTGAGATGAATTAACAGTACACAGCGCACTTTCTCAGAAAGCTTCTTTCCAGCTTTCAACGGAAGATTTTTCCTTTTTCACCATAGCCCTCTATGGACTTCCAAATATCCCTTTGCCAATTCCACAGGAACAGCCTTAGCGAACGGCTTCTTGAAGGGAAAGATGTAACTCTGTGAGATGAATTAACAGAACACAGAGCAGTTTCTCAGAAAGCTTCTTTCCAGTTTGGAACGGAAGATATTTCCTTTTTCACCATAGCCCTCTACGGGCTTCCTAATATCCCTCTGCCAATTCCACAAGAACAGCCTTAGCGAAAGGCTTCTTGAAGGGAAAGATGTAACTCTGTGAGATGAATTAACAGAACACAGAGCAGTTTCTCAGAAAGCTTCTTTCCAGTTTTGAACGGAAGATATTTCCTTTTTCACCATAGAACTCTACGTTCTTCCAAATATCCCTTTTCCAATTCCACAAGAACGGCCTTAGCGAAAGGCTTCTTGAAGGGAAAGATGTAACTCTGTGAGATGAATTAACAGAACACAGAGCAGTTTCTCAGAAAGCTTCTTTCCAGTTTGGAACGGAAGATATTTCCTTTTTCACCATAGCCCTCTAGGAATTCCAAATATCCCTTTGCCAATTCCACAAGAACAGCCTTAGCGAAAGGCTTCTTGAAGGGAAGATGTAACTCTGTGAGATGAATTAACAGAACACAGAGCAGTTTCTCAGAAAGCTTCTTTCCAGTTTTGAACGGAAGTTATTTCCTTTTTCACCATAGCCCTCTATGGGCTTCCAAATATCCCTTCGCCAATTCCACAAGAACAGCCTTAGCGAAAGGCTTGTTGAAGGGAAAGATGTAACTCTGTGAGATGAATTAAGAGAACACAGAGCAGTTTCTCAGAAAGCTTCTTTCCAGTTTTGAACGGAAGATATTTCCTTTTTTCACCATCGCCCACTATGGGCTTCCAAATACCTCTTTGCCAATTCCACAAGAACAGCCTTAGCGAAAGGCTTCTTGAAGGGAAAGATGTAACTCTGTGAGATGAATTAATTGAAAACAGAGCAGTTTCTCAGAAAGCTTCTTTCCAGTTTTGAACGGAAGATATTTCCTTTTTCACCATAGCCCTCTATGGACTTCCAAATATCCCTTTGCCAATTCCACAAGAACAGCCTTAGCGAAAGGCTTCTTGAAGGGAAAGATGTAACTCTGTGAGATGAATTAACAGAACACAGAGCAGTTTCTCAGAAAGCTTCTTTCCAGTTTTGAACGGAAGATATTTCCTTTTTCACCATAGCCCTCTATGGGCTTCCCAATATCCCTTTGCGAATTCCACAAGAACAGCCTTAGCGAAAGGTTTCTTGAATGGAAAGATGTAACTCTGTGAGGTGAATTAACAGAACACAGAGCAGTTTCTCAGAAAGCTTCTTTCCAGTTTGGAACGGAAGATATTTTCTTTTTCACCATAGCCGTCTATGGGATTCCTAATATCCCTTTGCCAATTCCACAAGAACAGCCTTAGCGAAAGGCTTCTTGAAGGGAAAGATGTAACTCTGTGAGATGAATTAAGAGAACACAGAGCAGTTTCTCAGAAAGCTTCTTTCCAGTTTGGAACGGAAGATATTTCCTTTTTCACCATAGCCGTCTATGGGCTTCCTAATATCCCTTTGCCAATTCCACAAGAACAGCCTTAGCGAAAGGCTTCTTGAAGGGAAAGATGTAACTCTGTGAGATGAATTAACAGAACACAGAGCTGTTTCTCAGAAAGCTTCTTTCCAGTTTTGAACGGAAGATATTTCCTTTTTCACCATAGCCCTCTACGGGCTTCCAAATATCCCTTTGCCAATTCCACAAGAACAGCCTTAGCGAAAGGCTTCTTGAAGGGAAAGATGTAACTCTGTGAGATGAATTAACAGAACACAGAGCCGTTTCTCAGAAAGCTTCTTTCCAGTTTTGAACAGAAGATATTTCCTTTTTCACCATAGCCCTCTATGGGCTTCCAAATATCCCTTTGCCAATTCCACAAGAACAGCTTTAGCGAAAGGCTTCTTGAAGGGAAAGATGTAACTCTGTGAGATGAATTAACAGAACACAGAGCAGTTTCTCAGAAAGCTTCTTTCCAGTTTTGAATGGAAGATATTTCCTTTTTCACCATAGCCCTCAATGGGCTTCCAAATATCCCTTTGCCAATTCCACAAGAACAGCCTTAGCGAAAGGCTTCTTGAAGGGAAAGATGTTACTCTGTGAGATGAATTCACAGAACACAGAGCAGTTTCTCAGAAAGCTTCTTTCCAGTTTTGAACGGAAGATATTTCCTTTTTCACCATAGCCCTCTATGGGCTTCCAAATATCCCTTTGCCAATTCCACAAGAACAGCCTTAGCGAAAGGCTTCTTGAAGGGAAAGATGTAACTCTGTGAGATGAATTCACAGAATACAGAGCAGTTTCTCAGAAAGCTTCTTTCCGGTTTTTAAGGGAAGATATTTCCTTTTTCAACATAGCCGTCTATGGGCTTCCAAATATCCCTTTGCCAATTCCTCAAGAACAGCCTTAGCGAAAGGCTTCTTGAAGGGAAAGATGTAACTCTGTGAGATGAATTCACAGAACACAGAGCAGTTTCTCAGAAAGCTTCTTTCCAATTTTGAACGGAAGGTATTTCCTTTTTCACCATAGCCGTCTATGGGCTTCCAAATATCGCTTTGCCAATTCCACAAGAACAGCCTTAGCGAAAGGCTTCTTGAAGGGAAAGATGTAACTCTGTGAGATGAATTAACAGAACACAGAGCAGTTTCTCAGAAAGCTTCTTTCCAGTTTTGAACGGAAGATACTTCCTTTTTCACCATAGCCCTCTATCGGCTTCCAAATATCCATTTGCCAATTCCACAAAAACAGCCTTAGCGAAAGGCTTCTTGAAGGGAAAGATGTAACTCTGTGAGATGAATTCACAGAACACAGAGCAGTTTCTCAGAAAGCTTCTTTATAGTTTTGAACGGAAGATATTTCCTTTTTCACCATAGCCCTCTATGGGCTTCCAAATATCCCTTTGCCAATTCCACAAGAACAGCCTTAGCGAAAGGCTTCTTGAAGGGAAAGATGTAACTCTGTGAGATGAATTCACAGAACACAGAGCAGTTTCTCAGAAAGCTTCTTTCCACTTTTGAACCGAAGATATTTCCTTTTCACCATAGCCCTCTATGGGCTTCCAAATATCCCTTTGTCAATTCCACAAGAACAGCCTTAGCGAAAGGCTTCTTGAAGGGAAAGATGGAACTCTGTGAGATGAATTAACTGAACACAGAGCAGTTTCTCAGAAAGCTTCTTTCCAGTTTTGAACGGAAGATATTTCCTTTTTCACCATAGCCCTCCATGGGCTTCCAAATATCCCTTTGCCAATTCCACAAGAACAGCCTTAGCGAAAGGCTTCTTGAAGGGAAAGATGTAACTCTGTGAGATGAATTCACAGAACACAGAGCAGTTTCTCAGAAAGCTTCTTTCCAGTTTTGAACGGAAGATATTTCCTTTTTCACCATAGCCCTCTATGGGCTTCCAAATATCCCTTTGCCAATTCCACAAGAACAGCCTTAGCGAAAGGCTTCTTGAAGGGAAAGATGTAACTCTGTGAGATGAATTCACAGAACACAGAGCAGTTTCTCAGAAGGCTTCTTTCCAGTTTTGGACGGAAGATATTTCCTTTTTCACCATAGCCCTCTATGGGCTTCCAAATATCCCTTTGCCAATTCCACAAGAACAGCCTTAGCCAAAGGCTTCTTGAAGGGAAAGATGTAACTCTGTGAGATGAATTCACAGAACACAGAGCAGTTTCTCAGAAAGCTTCTTTCCAGTTTTGAACGGAAGATATTTCCTTTTTCACCATAGGCCTCTATGGGCTTCCAAATATCCCTTTGCCAATTCCACAAGAGCAGCCTTAGCGAAAGGCTTCTTGAAGGGAAAGATGTAACTCTGTGAGATGAATTCACAGAACACAGAGCAGTTTCTCAGAAAGCTTCTTTCCAGTTTTGAACGGAAGATATTTCCTTTTTCTCCATAGCCGTCTATGGGCTTCCAAATATCCCTTTGCCAATTCCAGAAGAACAGCCTTAGCGAATGGCTTCTTGAAGGGAAAGATGTAACTCTGTGAGATGAATTCACAGAACACAGAGCAGTTTCTCAGAAAGCTTCTTTCCAGTTTTGAACGGAAGATATTTCCTTTTTCACCATAGCCCTCTATGGGCTTCCAAATATCGCTTTTCCAATTCCACAAGAACAGCCTTAGCGAAAGGCTTCTTGAAGGGAAAGATGTAACTCTGTGAGATGAATTCACAGAACACAGAGCAGTTACTCAGAAAGCTTCTTTCCAGTTTTGAACGGAAGATATTTCCTTTTTCACCATAGCCGTCTAAGGGCTTCCAACTATCCCTTTGCCAATTCCACAAGAACAGCCTTAGCGAAAGGCTTCTTGAAGGGAAAGATGTAACTCTGTGAGATGAATTAACAGAACACAGAGCAGTTTCTCCGAAAGCTTCTTTCCAGTTTTGAACGGAAGATATTTCCTTTTTCACCATAGCCCTCTATGGGCTTCCAAATATCCCTTTGGCAATTCAACAAGAACAGCCTTAGCGAAAGGCTTCTTGAAGGGAAAGATGTAACTCTGTGAGATGAATTCACAGAACACAGAGCAGTTTCTCAGAAAGCTTCTTTCCAGTTTTGAACGGAAGATATTTCCTTTTTCAACATAGCCGTCTATGGGCTTCCAAATATCCCTTTGCCAATTCCACAAGAACAGCCTTAGCGAAAGGCTTCTTGAAGGGAAAGATGTAACTCTGTGAGATGAATTAACAGAACACAGAGCAGTTTCTCAGAAAGCTTCTTTCCAGTTTTGAACGGAAGATATTTCCTTTTTCACCATAGCCCTCTACGGGCTTCCAAATATCCCTTTGCCAATTACACAAGAACAGCCTTAGCGAAAGGCTTCTTGAAGGGAAAGATGTAACTCTGTGAGATGAATTCACAGAACACAGAGCAGTTTCTCTGAAAGCTTCTTTCCAGTTTTGAACGGAAGACATTTCCTTTTTCACCATAGCCCTCTATGGGCTTCCAAATATCGCTTTGCCAATTCCACAAGAACAGCCTTAGCGAAAGGCTTCTTGAAGGGAAAGATGTAACTCTGTGAGATGAATTCACAGAACACATAGCAGTTTCTCAGAAAGCTTCTTTCCAGTTTTGAACGGAAGATATTTCTTTTTTCACCATAGCCCTCTATGGGCTTCCAAATATCCCTTTGCCAATTCCACAAGAACAGCCTTAGCGAAAGGCTTCTTGAAGGGAAAGATGTAACTCTGTGAGATGAATTCACAGAACACAGAGCAGTTTCTCAGAAAGCTTCTTTCCAGTTTGGAACGGAAGATATTTCTTTTCACCATAGCCATCTATGGGCTTCCAAATATCCCTTTGCCAATTATGCAAGAACAACCTTAGCGAAAGGCTTCTTGAAGGGAAAGATGTAACTCTGTGAGATGAATTTACAGAACACAGAGCTGTTTCTCAGAAAGCTTCTTTCCAGTTTTGAACGGAAGATATTTCCTTTTTCACCATAGCCCTCTATGGGCTTCCAAATATCCCTTTGCCAATTCCACAAGAACAGCCTTAGCGAAAGGCTTCTTGAAGGGAAAGATGTAACTCTGTGAGATGAATTAACAGAACACAGAGCAGTTTCTCAAAAAGCTTCTTTCCAGTTTTGAACGGAAGATATGTCCTTTTTCACCATAGCCCTCTATGGGCTTCCAAATATCCCTTTGAATATTCCACAAGAACAGCCTTATCGAAAGGCTTCTTGAAGGGAAAGATGTAACTCTGTGAGATGAATTCACAGAACACAGAGCAGTGTCTGAGAAAGCTTCTTTCCAGTTTTGAACGGAAGATATTTCCTTTTTCACCATAGCCCTCTATGGGCTTCCAAATATCTCTTTGCCAATTCCACAAGAACAGCCTTAGCGAAAGGCTTCTTGAAGGGAAAGATGTAACTCTGTGAGATGAATTCACAGAACACAGAGCAGTTTCTCAGAAAGCTTCTTTCCAGTTTTGAACGGAAGATATTTCCTTTTTCACCATAGCCCTCTATGGATTCCAAATATCGCTTTGCCAATTCCACAAGAACAGCCTTAGCGAAAGGCTTCTTGAAGGGAAAGATGTAACTCTGTGAGATGAATTCACAGAACACAGAGCAGTTTCTCAGAAAGCTTCTTTCCAGTTTTGAACGGAAGATATTTCCTTTTCCGCCATAGCTGTCTAAGGGCTTCCAAATATCCCTTTGCCAATTCCTCAAGAAGAGCCTTAGCGAAAGGCTTCTTGAAGTGAAAGATGTAACTCTGTGAGATGAATTAACAGAACACAGAGCAGTTTCTCAGAAAGCTTCTTTCCAGTTTTGAACGGAAGATATATCCTTTTTCACCATAGCCCTCTATGGGCTTCCAAATATCCCTTTGCCAATTCCACAAGAACAGCCTTAGCGAAAGGCTTCTTGAAGGGAAAGATGTAACTCTGTGAGATGAATTCACAGAACACAGAGCAGTTTCTCAGAAAGCTTCTTTCCAGTTATGAACGGAAGATATTTCCTTTTTCACCATAGCCCTCTATGGGCTTCCAAATATCCCTTTGCCAATTCCACAAGAACAGCCTTAGCGAAAGGCTTCTTCAAGGGAAAGATGTAACTCTGTGAGATGAATTAACAGAACACAGAGCAGTGTCTCAGAAAGCTTCTTTCCAGTTTTGAACGGAAGATATTTCCTTTTTCACCATAGGCCTCTATGGGCTTCCAAATATCGCTTTGCCAATTCCACAAGAACAGCCTTAGCGAAAGGCTTCTTGAAGGGAAAGATGTAACTCTGTGAGATGAATTAACAGAACACAGAGCAGTTTCTCCGAAAGCTTCTTTCCAGTTTTGAACGGAAGATATTTCCTTTTTCACCATAGCCCTCTATGGGCTTCCAAATATCCCTTTGCCAATTACACAAGAACAGCCTTAGCGAAAGGCTTCTTGAAGGGAAAGATGTAACTCTGTGAGATGAATTCACAGAACACAGAGCAGTTTCTCAGAAAGCTTCTTTCCAGTTTTGAACGGAAGATATTTCCTTTTTCACCATAGCCCTCTATGGGCTTCCAAATATCGCTTTGCCAATTCCACAAGAACAGCCTTAGCGAAAGGCTTCTTGAAGGGAAAGATGTAACTATGTGAGATGAATTCACAGAACACATAGCAGTTTCTCAGAAAGCTTCTTTCCAGTTTTGAACGGAAGATATTTCTTTTTTAACCATAGCCCTCTATGGGCTTCCAAATATCCCTTTGCCAATTCCACAAGAACAGCCTTAGCGAAAGGCTTCTTGAAGGGAAAGATGTAACTCTGTGAGATGAATTCACAGAACACAGAGCAGTTTCTCAGAAAGCTTCTTTCCAGTTTTGAACGGAAGATATTTCCTTTTTCACCATAGCCGTCTATGGGCTTCCAAATATCGCTTTGTCAATTACACAAGAACAGCCTTAGCGAAAGGCTTCTTGAAGGGAAAGATGTAACGCTGTGAGATGAATTAACAGAACACAGAGCAGTTTCTCAGAAAGCTTCTTTCCAGTTTTGAACGGAAGATACTTCCTTTTTCACCGTAGCCCTCTATGGGCTTCCAAATATCCCTTTGCCAATTCCACAAGAACAGCCTTAGCGAAAGGCTTCTTGAAGGGAAATATGTAACTCTGTGAGATGAATTAACAGAACACAGAGCAGTTTCTCAGAAAGCTTCTTTCCAGTTTTGAACGGAAGATATTTCCTTTTTCACCATAGCCCTCTATGGGCTTCCAAATATCCCTTTGCCAATTCCACAAGAACAGCCTTAGCGAAAGGCTTCTTGAAGGGAAAGATGTAACTCTGTGAGATGAATTAACAGAACACAGAGCAGTTTCACAGAAAGCTTCCTTCCAGTTTTGAACAGAAGATATTTCCTTTTTCACCATAGCCCTCTATGGGCTTCCAAATATCCCTTTGCCAATTCCACAAGAACAGCCTTAGCGAAAGGCTTCTTGAAGGGAAAGATGTAACTCTGTGAGATGAATTCACAGAACACAGAGCAGTTTCTCAGAAAGCTTCTTTCCAGTTTTGAACGGAAGATATTTCCTTTTTCACCATAGCCGTCTAAGGGCTTCCAAATATCCCTTTGCCAATTCCAAAAGAACAGCCTTAGCGAAAGGCTTCTTGAAGGGAAAGATGTAACTCGGTGAGATGAATTAACAGAACACAGAGCAGTGTCTCAGAAAGCTTCTTTCTAGTTTTGAACGGAAGATATTTCCTTTTTCACCATAGCCGTCTATGGGCTTCCAAATATCTCTTTGCCAATTCAACAAGAACAGCCTTAGCGAAAGGCTTCTTGAAGGGAAAGATGTAACTCTGTGAGATGAATTCACAGAACACAGAGTAGTTTCTCAGAAAGCTTCTTTCCAATTTTGAACGGAAGATATTTCCTTTTTCAACATAGCCGTCTAAGGGCTTCCAAATATCCCTTTGCCAATTCCACAAGAACAGCCTTAGCGAAAGGCTTCTTTTAGGGAAAGATGTAACTCTGTGAGATGAATTAACAGAACACAGAGCAGTTTCTCAGAAAGCTTCTTTCCAGTTTTGAACGGAAGATATTTCCTTTTTCACCGTAGCCCTCTATGGGCTTCCAAATATCGCTTTGCCAATTCCACAAGAACAGCCTTACGAAAGGCTTCTTGAAGGGAAAGATGTAACTCTGTGAGATGAATTAACAGAACACAGAACAGTTTCTCAGAAAGATTCTTTCCATTTTTGAACGGAAGATATTTCCTTTTTCACCATAGCCGTCTAAGGGCTTCCAAATATCCCTTTGCCAATTCCACAAGAACAGCCTTAGCGAAAGGCTTCTTGAAGGGAAAGATGTAACTCTGTGAGATGAATTCACAGAACACAGAGCAGTTTCTCAGAAGGCTTCTTTCCAGTTTTGAACGGAAGATATTTCCTTTTTCACCATAGCCCTCTATGGGCTTCCAAATATCCCTTTGCCAATTCCACAAGAACAGCCTTAGCGAAAGGCTTCTTGAAGGGAAAGATGTAACTCTGTGAGATGAATTCACAGAACACAGAGCAGTTTCTCAGAAAGCTTCTTTCCAGTTTTGAACGGAAGATATTTCCTTTTTCACCATAGGCCTCTATGGGCTTCCAAATATCCCTTTGCCAATTCCACAAGAGCAGCCTTAGCGAAAGGCTTCTTGAAGGGAAAGATGTAACTCAGTGACATGAATTCACAGAACACAGAGCAGTTTCTCAGAAAGCTTCTTTCCAGTTTTGAACGGAAGATATTTCCTTTTTCTCCATAGCCGTCTATGGGCTTCCAAATATCCCTTTAGCAATTCCAGAAGAACAGCCTTAGCGAATGGCTTCTTGAAGGGAAAGATGTAACTCTGTGAGATGAATTCACAGAACACAGAGCAGTTTCTCAGAAAGCTTCTTTCCAGTTTTGAACGGAAGATATTTCCTTTTTCACCATAGCCCTCTATGGGCTTCCAAATATCGCTTTTCCAATTCCACAAGAACAGCCTTAGCGAAAGGCTTCTTGAAGGGAAAGATGTAACTCTGTGAGATGAATTCACAGAACACAGAGCAGTTACTCAGAAAGCTTCTTTCCAGTTTTGAACGGAAGATATTTCCTTTTTCACCATAGCCGACTAAGGGCTTCCAAATATCCCTTTGCCAATTCCACAAGAACAGCCTTAGCGAAAGGCTTCTTGAAGGGAAAGATGTAACTCTGTGAGATGAATTAACAGAACACAGAGCAGTTTCTCCGAAAGCTTCTTTCCAGTTTTGAACGGAAGATATTTCCTTTTTCACCATAGCCCTCTATGGGCTTCCAAATATCCCTTTGGCAATTCAACAAGAACAGCCTTAGCGAAAGGCTTCTTGAAGGGAAAGATGTAACTCTGTGAGATGAATTCACAGAACACAGAGCAGTTTCTCAGAAAGCTTCTTTCCAGTTTTGAACGGAAGATATTTCCTTTTTCAACATAGCCGTCTATGGGCTTCCAAATATCCCTTTGCCAATTCCACAAGAACAGCCTTAGCGAAAGGCTTCTTGAAGGGAAAGATGTAACTCTGTGAGATGAATTAACAGAACACAGAGCAGTTTCTCAGAAAGCTTCTTTCCAGTTTTGAACGGAAGATATTTCCTTTTTCACCATAGCCCTCTACGGGCTTCCAAATATCCCTTTGCCAATTCCACAAGAACAGCCTTAGCGAAAGGCTTCTTGAAGGGAAAGATGTAACTCTGTGAGATGAATTCACAGAACACAGAGCAGTTTCTCAGAAAGCTTCTTTCCAGTTTTGAACGGAAGACATTTCCTTTTTCACCATAGCCCTCTATGGGCTTCCAAATATCGCTTTGCCAATTCCACAAGAACAGCCTTAGCGAAAGGCTTCTTGAAGGGAAAGATGTAACTCTGTGAGATGAATTCACAGAACACATAGCAGTTTCTTAGAAAGCTTCTTTCCAGTTTTGAACGGAAGATATTTCTTTTTTCACCATAGCCCTCTATGGGCTTCCAAATATCCCTTTGTCAATTCCACAAGAACAGCCTTAGCGAACGGCTTCTTGAAGGGAAAGATGTAACTCTGTGAGATGAATTCACAGAACACAGAGCAGTTTCTCAGAAAGCTTCTTTCCAGTTTGGAACGGAAGATATTTCTTTTCACCATAGCCCTCTATGGGCTTCCAAATATCCCTTTGCCAATTATACAAGAACAACCTTAGCGAAAGGCTTCTTGAAGGGAAAGATGTAACTCTGTGAGATGAATTTACAGAACACAGAGCTGTTTCTCAGAAAGCTTCTTTCCAGTTTTGAACGGAAGATATTTCCTTTTTCACCATAGCCCTCTATGGGCTTCCAAATATCCCTTTGCCAATTCCACAAGAACAGCCTTAGCGAAAGGCTTCTTGAAGGGAAAGATGTATCTCTGTGAGATGAATTAACAGAACACAGAGCAGTTTCTCAAAAAGCTTCTTTCCAGTTTTGAACGGAAGATATGTCCTTTTTCACCATAGCCCTCTATGGGCTTCCAAATATCCCTTTGAATATTCCACAAGAACAGCCTTATCGAAAGGCTTCTTGAAGGGAAAGATGTAACTCTGTGAGATGAATTAACAGAACACAGAGCAGTTTCTCAGAAAGCTTCTTTCCAGTTTTGAACGGAAGATATTTCCTTTTTCACCATAGCCGTCTATGGGCTTCCAAATATCCCTTTGCCAATTCCACAAGAACAGCCTTAGCGAAAGGCTTCTTGAAGGGAAAGATGTAACTCTGTGAGATGAATTCACAGAACACAGAGCAGTTTCTCAGAAAGCTTCTTTCCAGTTTTGAACGGAAGATATTTCCTTTTTCACCATAGCCCTCTATGGGCTTCCAAATATCCCTTTGCCAATTCCACAAGAACAGACTAAGCGAAAGGCTTCTTGAAGGGAAAGATGTAACTCTGTGAGATGAATTCACAGAACACAGAGCAGTGTCTCAGAAAGCTTCTTTCCAGTTTTGAACGGAAGATATTTCCTTTTTCACCATAGCCCTCTATGGGCTTCCAAATATCTCTTTGCCAATTCCACAAGAACAGCCTTAGCGAAAGGCTTCTTGAAGGGAAAGATGTAACTCTGTGAGATGAATTCACAGAACACAGAGCAGTGTCTCAGAAAGCTTCTTTCCAGTTTTGAACGGAAGATATTTCTTTTTTCACCATAGCCCTCTATGGGCTTCCAAATATCCCTTTGTCAATTCCACAAGAACAGCCTTAGCGAAAGGCTTCTTGAAGGGAAAGATGTAACTCTGTGAGATGAATTCACAGAACACAGAGCAGTTTCTCAGAAAGCTTCTTTCCAGTTTGGAACGGAAGATATTTCTTTTCACCATAGCCCTCTATGGGCTTCCAAATATCCCTTTGCCAATTATACAAGAACAACCTTAGCGAAAGGCTTCTTGAAGGGAAAGATGTAACTCTGTGAGATGAATTTACAGAACACAGAGCTGTTTCTCAGAAAGCTTCTTTCCAGTTTTGAACGGAAGATATTTCCTTTTTCACCATAGCCCTCTATGGGCTTCCAAATATCCCTTTGCCAATTCCACAAGAACAGCCTTAGCGAAAGGCTTCTTGAAGGGAAAGATGTATCTCTGTGAGATGAATTAACAGAACACAGAGCAGTTTCTCAAAAAGCTTCTTTCCAGTTTTGAACGGAAGATATGTCCTTTTTCACCATAGCCCTCTATGGGCTTCCAAATATCCCTTTGAATATTCCACAAGAACAGCCTTATCGAAAGGCTTCTTGAAGGGAAAGATGTAACTCTGTGAGATGAATTAACAGAACACAGAGCAGTTTCTCAGAAAGCTTCTTTCCAGTTTTGAACGGAGGATATTTCCTTTTTCACCATAGCCGTCTATGGGCTTCCAAATATCCCTTTGCCAATTCCACAAGAACAGCCTTAGCGAAAGGCTTCTTGAAGGGAAAGATGTAACTCTGTGAGATGAATTCACAGAACACAGAGCAGTTTCTCAGAAAGCTTCTTTCCAGTTTTGAACGGAAGATATTTCCTTTTTCACCATAGCCCTCTATGGGCTTCCAAATATCCCTTTGCCAATTCCACAAGAACAGACTAAGCGAAAGGCTTCTTGAAGGGAAAGATGTAACTCTGTGAGATGAATTCACAGAACACAGAGCAGTGTCTCAGAAAGCTTCTTTCCAGTTTTGAACGGAAGATATTTCCTTTTTCACCATAGCCCTCTATGGGCTTCCAAATATCTCTTTGCCAATTCCACAAGAACAGCCTTAGCGAAAGGCTTCTTGAAGGGAAAGATGTAACTCTGTGAGATGAATTCACAGAACACAGAGCAGTTTCTCAGAAAGCTTCTTTCCAGTTTTGAACGGAAGATATTTCCTTTTTCACCATAGCCCTCTATGGATTCCAAATATCGCTTTGCCAATTCCACAAGAACAGCCTTAGCGAAAGGCTTCTTGAAGGGAAAGATGTAACTCTGTGAGATGAATTCACAGAACACAGAGCAGTTTCTCAGAAAGCTTCTTTCCAGTTTTGAACGGAAGATATTTCCTTTTCCGCCATAGCTGTCTAAGGGCTTCCAAATATCCCTTTGCCAATTCCTCAAGAAGAGCCTTAGCGAAAGGCTTCTTGAAGGGAAAGATGTAACTCTGTGAGATGAATTAACAGAACACAGAGCAGTTTCTCAGAAAGCTTCTTTCCAGTTTTGAACGGAAGATATTTCCTTTTTCACCATAGCCCTCTATGGGCTTCCAAATATCCCTTTGCCAATTCCACAAGAACAGCCTTAGCGAAAGGCTTCTTGAAGGGAAAGATGTAACTCTGTGAGATGAATTCACAGAACACAGAGCAGTTTCTCAGAAAGCTTCTTTCCAGTTTTGAACGGAAGATATTTCCTTTTTCACCATAGCCCTCTATGGGCTTCCAAATATCCCTTTGCCAATTCCACAAGAACAGCCTTAGCGAAAGGCTTCTTCAAGGGAAAGATGTAACTCTGTGAAATGAATTAACAGAACACAGAGCAGTGTCTCAGAAAGCTTCTTTCCAGTTTTGAACGGAAGATATTTCCTTGTTCACCATAGGCCTCTATGGGCTTCCAAATATCGCTTTGCCAATTCCACAAGAACAGCCTTAGCGAAAGGCTTCTTGAAGGGAAAGATGTAACTCTGTGAGATGAATTAACAGAACACAGAGCAGTTTCTCCGAAAGCTTCTTTCCAGTTTTGAACGGAAGATATTTCCTTTTTCACCATAGCCCTCTATGGGCTTCCAAATATCCCTTTGCCAATTACACAAGAACAGCCTTAGCGAAAGGCTTCTTGAAGGGAAAGATGTAACTCTGTGAGATGAATTCACAGAACACAGAGCAGTTTCTCAGAAAGCTTCTTTCCAGTTTTGAACGGAAGATATTTCCTTTTTCACCATAGCCCTCTATGGGCTTCCAAATATCGCTTTGCCAATTCCACAAGAACAGCCTTAGCGAAAGGCTTCTTGAAGGGAAAGATGTAACTCTGTGAGATGAATTCACAGAACACAGAGCAGTTTCTCAGAAAGCTTCTTTCCAGTTTGGAACGGAAGATATTTCTTTTCACCATAGCCCTCTATGGGCTTCCAAATATCTCTTTGCCAATTATACAAGAACAACCTTAGCGAAAGGCTTCTTGAAGGGAAAGATGTAACTCTGTGAGATGAATTTACAGAACACAGAGCTGTTTCTCAGAAAGCTTCTTTCCAGTTTTGAACGGAAGATATTTCCTTTTTCACCATAGCCCTCTATGGGCTTCCAAATATCCCTTTGCCAATTCCACAAGAACAGCCTTAGCGAAAGGCTTCTTGAAGGGAAAGATGTAACTCTGTGAGATGAATTAACAGAACACAGAGCAGTTTCTCAAAAAGCTTCTTTCCAATTTTGAACGGAAGATATGTCCTTTTTCACCATAGCCCTCTATGGGCTTCCAAATATCCCTTTGAATATTCCACAAGAACAGCCTTATCGAAAGGCTTCTTGAAGGGAAAGATGTAACTCTGTGAGATGAATTAACAGAACACAGAGCAGTTTCTCAGAAAGCTTCTTTCCAGTTTTGAACGGAAGATATTTCCTTTTTCACCATAGCCGTCTATGGGCTTCCAAATATCCCTTTGCCAATTCCACAAGAACAGCCTTAGCGAAAGGCTTCTTGAAGGGAAAGATGTAACTCTGTGAGATGAATTCACAGAACACAGAGCAGTTTCTCAGAAAGCTTCTTTCCAGTTTTGAACGGAAGATATTTCCTTTTTCACCATAGCCCTCTATGGGCTTCCAAATATCCCTTTGCCAATTCCACAAGAACAGACTAAGCGAAAGGCTTCTTGAAGGGAAAGATGTAACTCTGTGAGATGAATTCACAGAACACAGAGCAGTGTCTCAGAAAGCTTCTTTCCAGTTTTGAACGGAAGATATTTCCTTTTTCACCATAGCCCTCTATGGGCTTCCAAATATCTCTTTGCCAATTCTACAAGAACAGCCTTAGCGAAAGGCTTCTTGAAGGGAAAGATGTAACTCTGTGAGATGAATTCACAGAACACAGAGCAGTTTCTCAGAAAGCTTCTTTCCAGTTTTGAACGGAAGATATTTCCTTTTTCACCATAGCCCTCTATGGATTCCAAATATCGCTTTGCCAATTCCACAAGAACAGCCTTAGCGAAAGGCTTCTTGAAGGGAAAGATGTAACTCTGTGAGATGAATTCACAGAACACAGAGCAGTTTCTCAAAAAGCTTCTTTCCAGTTTTGAACGGAAGATATGTCCTTTTTCACCATAGCCCTCTATGGGCTTCCAAATATCCCTTTGAATATTCCACAAGAACAGCCTTATCGAAAGGCTTCTTGAAGGGAAAGATGTAACTCTGTGAGATGAATTAACAGAACACAGAGCAGTTTCTCAGAAAGCTTCTTTCCAGTTTTGAACGGAAGATATTTCCTTTTTCACCATAGCCGTCTATGGGCTTCCAAATATCCCTTTGCCAATTCCACAAGAACAGCCTTAGCGAAAGGCTTCTTGAAGGGAAAGATGTAACTCTGTGAGATGAATTAACAGAACACAGAATAGTTTCTCAAAAAGCTTCTTTCCAGTTTTGAACGGAAGATATGTCCTTTTTCACCATAGCCCTCTATGGGCTTCCAAATATCCCTTTGAATATTCCACAAGAACAGCCTTATCGAAAGGCTTCTTGAAGGGAAAGATGTAACTCTGTGAGATGAATTAACAGAACACAGAGCAGTTTCTCAGAAAGCTTCTTTCCAGTTTTGAACGGAAGATATTTCCTTTTTCACCATAGCCGTCTATGGGCTTCCAAATATCCCTTTGCCAATTCCACAAGAACAGCCTTAGCGAAAGGCTTCTTGAAGGGAAAGATGTAACTCTGTGAGATGAATTCACAGAACACAGAGCAGTTTCTCAGAAAGCTTCTTTCCAGTTTTGAACGGAAGATATTTCCTTTTTCACCATAGCCCTCTATGGGCTTCCAAATATCCCTTTACCAATTCCACAAGAACAGACTAAGCGAAAGGCTTCTTGAAGGGAAAGATGTAACTCTGTGAGATGAATTCACAGAACACAGAGCAGTGTCTCAGAAAGCTTCTTTCCAGTTTTGAACGGAAGATATTTCCTTTTTCAACATAGCCCTCTATGGGCTTCCAAATATCTCTTTGCCAATTCTACAAGAACAGCCTTAGCGAAAGGCTTCTTGAAGGGAAAGATGTAACTCTGTGAGATGAATTCACAGAACACAGAGCAGTTTCTCAGAAAGCTTCTTTCCAATTTTGAACGGAAGATATTTCCTTTTTCACCATAGCCCTCTATGGATTCCAAATATCGCTTTGCCAATTCCACAAGAACAGCCTTAGCGAAAGGCTTCTTGAAGGGAAAGATGTAACTCTGTGAGATGAATTCACAGAACACAGAGCAGTTTCTCAGAAAGCTTCTTTCCAGTTTTGAACGGAAGATATTTCCTTTTCCGCCATAGCTGTCTAAGGGCTTCCAAATATCCCTTTGCCAATTCCTCAAGAAGAGCCTTAGCGAAAGGCTTCTTGAAGGGAAAGATGTAACTCTGTGAGATGAATTAACAGAACACAGAGCAGTTTCTCAGAAAGCTTCTTTCCAGTTTTGAACGGAAGATATTTCCTTTTTCACCATAGCCCTCTATGGGCTTCCAAATATCCCTTTGCCAATTCCACAAGAACAGCCTTAGCGAAAGGCTTCTTGAAGGGAAAGATGTAACTCTGTGAGATGAATTCACAGAACACAGAGCAGTTTCTCAGAAAGCTTCTTTCCAGTTTTGAACGGAAGATATTTCCTTTTTCACCATAGCCCTCTATGGGCTTCCAAATATCCCTTTGCCAATTCCACAAGAACAGCCTTAGCGAAAGGCTTCTTCAAGGGAAAGATGTAACTCTGTGAGATGAATTAACAGAACACAGAGCAGTGTCTCAGAAAGCTTCTTTTCAGTTTTGAACGGAAGATATTTCCTTGTTCACCATAGGCCTCTATGGGCTTCCAAATATCGCTTTGCCAATTCCACAAGAACAGCCTTAGCGAAAGGCTTCTTGAAGGGAAAGATGTAACTCTGTGAGATGAATTAACAGAACACAGAGCAGTTTCTCCGAAAGCTTCTTTCCAGTTTTGAACGGAAGATATTTCCTTTTTCACCATAGCCCTCTATGGGCTTCCAAATATCCCTTTGCCAATTCCACAAGAACAGCCTTAGCGAAAGGCTTCTTGAAGGGAAAGATGTAACTCTGTGAGATGAATTCACAGAACACAGAGCAGTTTCTCAGAAAGCTTCTTTCCAGTTTTGAACGGAAGATATTTCCTTTTTCACCATAGCCCTCTATGGGCTTCCAAATATCGCTTTGCCAATTCCACAAGAACAGCCTTAGCGAAAGGCTTCTTGAAGGGAAAGATGTAACTCTGTGAAATGAATTCACAGAACACAGAGCAGTTTCTCAGAAAGCTTCTTTCCAGTTTGGAACGGAAGATATTTCTTTTCACCATAGCCCTCTATGGGCTTCCAAATATCCCTTTGCCAATTATACAAGAACAACCTTAGCGAAAGGCTTCTTGAAGGGAAAGATGTAACTCTGTGAGATGAATTTACAGAACACAGAGCTGTTTCTCAGAAAGCTTCTTTCCAGTTTTGAACGGAAGATATTTCCTTTTTCACCATAGCCCTCTATGGGCTTCCAAATATCCCTTTGCCAATTCCACAAGAACAGCCTTAGCGAAAGGCTTCTTGAAGGGAAAGATGTAACTCTGTGAGATGAATTAACAGAACACAGAGCAGTTTCTCAAAAAGCTTCTTTCCAATTTTGAACGGAAGATATTTCCTTTTTCACCATAGCCCTCTATGGGCTTCCAAATATCGCTTTGCCAATTCCACAAGAACAGCCTTAGCGAAAGGCTTCTTGAAGGGAAAGATGTAACTCTGTGAGATGAATTCACAGAACACAGAGCAGTTTCTCAGAAAGCTTCTTTCCAGTTTGGAACGGAAGATATTTCTTTTCACCATAGCCCTCTATGGGCTTCCAAATATCTCTTTGCCAATTATACAAGAACAACCTTAGCGAAAGGCTTCTTGAAGGGAAAGATGTAACTCTGTGAGATGAATTTACAGAACACAGAGCTGTTTCTCAGAAAGCTTCTTTCCAGTTTTGAACGGAAGATATTTCCTTTTTCACCATAGCCCTCTATGGGCTTCCAAATATCCCTTTGCCAATTCCACAAGAACAGCCTTAGCGAAAGGCTTCTTGAAGGGAAAGATGTAACTCTGTGAGATGAATTAACAGAACACAGAGCAGTTTCTCAAAAAGCTTCTTTCCAATTTTGAACGGAAGATATGTCCTTTTTCACCATAGCCCTCTATGGGCTTCCAAATATCCCTTTGAATATTCCACAAGAACAGCCTTATCGAAAGGCTTCTTGAAGGGAAAGATGTAACTCTGTGAGATGAATTAACAGAACACAGAGCAGTTTCTCAGAAAGCTTCTTTCCAGTTTTGAACGGAAGATATTTCCTTTTTCACCATAGCCGTCTATGGGCTTCCAAATATCCCTTTGCCAATTCCACAAGAACAGCCTTAGCGAAAGGCTTCTTGAAGGGAAAGATGTAACTCTGTGAGATGAATTCACAGAACACAGAGCAGTTTCTCAGAAAGCTTCTTTCCAGTTTTGAACGGAAGATATTTCCTTTTTCACCATAGCCCTCTATGGGCTTCCAAATATCCCTTTGCCAATTCCACAAGAACAGACTAAGCGAAAGGCTTCTTGAAGGGAAAGATGTAACTCTGTGAGATGAATTCACAGAACACAGAGCAGTGTCTCAGAAAGCTTCTTTCCAGTTTTGAACGGAAGATATTTCCTTTTTCACCATAGCCCTCTATGGGCTTCCAAATATCTCTTTGCCAATTCTACAAGAACAGCCTTAGCGAAAGGCTTCTTGAAGGGAAAGATGTAACTCTGTGAGATGAATTCACAGAACACAGAGCAGTTTCTCAGAAAGCTTCTTTCCAGTTTTGAACGGAAGATATTTCCTTTTTCACCATAGCCCTCTATGGATTCCAAATATCGCTTTGCCAATTCCACAAGAACAGCCTTAGCGAAAGGCTTCTTGAAGGGAAAGATGTAACTCTGTGAGATGAATTCACAGAACACAGAGCAGTTTCTCAAAAAGCTTCTTTCCAGTTTTGAACGGAAGATATGTCCTTTTTCACCATAGCCCTCTATGGGCTTCCAAATATCCCTTTGAATATTCCACAAGAACAGCCTTATCGAAAGGCTTCTTGAAGGGAAAGATGTAACTCTGTGAGATGAATTAACAGAACACAGAGCAGTTTCTCAGAAAGCTTCTTTCCAGTTTTGAACGGAAGATATTTCCTTTTTCACCATAGCCGTCTATGGGCTTCCAAATATCCCTTTGCCAATTCCACAAGAACAGCCTTAGCGAAAGGCTTCTTGAAGGGAAAGATGTAACTCTGTGAGATGAATTAACAGAACACAGAATAGTTTCTCAAAAAGCTTCTTTCCAGTTTTGAACGGAAGATATGTCCTTTTTCACCATAGCCCTCTATGGGCTTCCAAATATCCCTTTGAATATTCCACAAGAACAGCCTTATCGAAAGGCTTCTTGAAGGGAAAGATGTAACTCTGTGAGATGAATTAACAGAACACAGAGCAGTTTCTCAGAAAGCTTCTTTCCAGTTTTGAACGGAAGATATTTCCTTTTTCACCATAGCCGTCTATGGGCTTCCAAATATCCCTTTGCCAATTCCACAAGAACAGCCTTAGCGAAAGGCTTCTTGAAGGGAAAGATGTAACTCTGTGAGATGAATTCACAGAACACAGAGCAGTTTCTCAGAAAGCTTCTTTCCAGTTTTGAACGGAAGATATTTCCTTTTTCACCATAGCCCTCTATGGGCTTCCAAATATCCCTTTACCAATTCCACAAGAACAGACTAAGCGAAAGGCTTCTTGAAGGGAAAGATGTAACTCTGTGAGATGAATTCACAGAACACAGAGCAGTGTCTCAGAAAGCTTCTTTCCAGTTTTGAACGGAAGATATTTCCTTTTTCAACATAGCCCTCTATGGGCTTCCAAATATCTCTTTGCCAATTCTACAAGAACAGCCTTAGCGAAAGGCTTCTTGAAGGGAAAGATGTAACTCTGTGAGATGAATTCACAGAACACAGAGCAGTTTCTCAGAAAGCTTCTTTCCAATTTTGAACGGAAGATATTTCCTTTTTCACCATAGCCCTCTATGGATTCCAAATATCGCTTTGCCAATTCCACAAGAACAGCCTTAGCGAAAGGCTTCTTGAAGGGAAAGATGTAACTCTGTGAGATGAATTCACAGAACACAGAGCAGTTTCTCAGAAAGCTTCTTTCCAGTTTTGAACGGAAGATATTTCCTTTTCCGCCATAGCTGTCTAAGGGCTTCCAAATATCCCTTTGCCAATTCCTCAAGAAGAGCCTTAGCGAAAGGCTTCTTGAAGGGAAAGATGTAACTCTGTGAGATGAATTAACAGAACACAGAGCAGTTTCTCAGAAAGCTTCTTTCCAGTTTTGAACGGAAGATATTTCCTTTTTCACCATAGCCCTCTATGGGCTTCCAAATATCCCTTTGCCAATTCCACAAGAACAGCCTTAGCGAAAGGCTTCTTGAAGGGAAAGATGTAACTCTGTGAGATGAATTCACAGAACACAGAGCAGTTTCTCAGAAAGCTTCTTTCCAGTTTTGAACGGAAGATATTTCCTTTTTCACCATAGCCCTCTATGGGCTTCCAAATATCCCTTTGCCAATTCCACAAGAACAGCCTTAGCGAAAGGCTTCTTCAAGGGAAAGATGTAACTCTGTGAGATGAATTAACAGAACACAGAGCAGTGTCTCAGAAAGCTTCTTTTCAGTTTTGAACGGAAGATATTTCCTTGTTCACCATAGGCCTCTATGGGCTTCCAAATATCGCTTTGCCAATTCCACAAGAACAGCCTTAGCGAAAGGCTTCTTGAAGGGAAAGATGTAACTCTGTGAGATGAATTAACAGAACACAGAGCAGTTTCTCCGAAAGCTTCTTTCCAGTTTTGAACGGAAGATATTTCCTTTTTCACCATAGCCCTCTATGGGCTTCCAAATATCCCTTTGCCAATTCCACAAGAACAGCCTTAGCGAAAGGCTTCTTGAAGGGAAAGATGTAACTCTGTGAGATGAATTCACAGAACACAGAGCAGTTTCTCAGAAAGCTTCTTTCCAGTTTTGAACGGAAGATATTTCCTTTTTCACCATAGCCCTCTATGGGCTTCCAAATATCGCTTTGCCAATTCCACAAGAACAGCCTTAGCGAAAGGCTTCTTGAAGGGAAAGATGTAACTCTGTGAAATGAATTCACAGAACACAGAGCAGTTTCTCAGAAAGCTTCTTTCCAGTTTGGAACGGAAGATATTTCTTTTCACCATAGCCCTCTATGGGCTTCCAAATATCCCTTTGCCAATTATACAAGAACAACCTTAGCGAAAGGCTTCTTGAAGGGAAAGATGTAACTCTGTGAGATGAATTTACAGAACACAGAGCTGTTTCTCAGAAAGCTTCTTTCCAGTTTTGAACGGAAGATATTTCCTTTTTCACCATAGCCCTCTATGGGCTTCCAAATATCCCTTTGCCAATTCCACAAGAACAGCCTTAGCGAAAGGCTTCTTGAAGGGAAAGATGTAACTCTGTGAGATGAATTAACAGAACACAGAGCAGTTTCTCAAAAAGCTTCTTTCCAGTTTTGAACGGAAGATATGTCCTTTTTCACCATAGCCCTCTATGGGCTTCCAAATATCCCTTTGAATATTCCACAAGAACAGCCTTATCGAAAGGCTTCTTGAAGGGAAAGATGTAACTCTGTGAGATGAATTAACAGAACACAGAGCAGTTTCTCAGAAAGCTTCTTTCCAGTTTTGAACGGAAGATATTTCCTTTTTCACCATAGCCGTCTATGGGCTTCCAAATATCCCTTTGCCAATTCCACAAGAACAGCCTTAGCGAAAGGCTTCTTGAAGGGAAAGATGTAACTCTGTGAGATGAATTCACAGAACACAGAGCAGTTTCTCAGAAAGCTTCTTTCCAGTTTTGAACGGAAGATATTTCCTTTTTCACCATAGCCCTCTATGGGCTTCCAAATATCCCTTTGCCAATTCCACAAGAACAGACTAAGCGAAAGGCTTCTTGAAGGGAAAGATGTAACTCTGTGAGATGAATTAACAGAACACAGAGCAGTGTCTCAGAAAGCTTCTTTCCAGTTTTGAACGGAAGATATTTCCTTTTTCACCATAGCCCTCTATGGGCTTCCAAATATCTCTTTGCCAATTCCACAAGAACAGCCTTAGCGAAAGGCTTCTTGAAGGGAAAGATGTAACTCTGTGAGATGAATTCACAGAACACAGAGCAGTTTCTCAGAAAGCTTCTTTCCAGTTTTGAACGGAAGATATTTCCTTTTTCACCATAGCCCTCTATGGATTCCAAATATCGCTTTGCCAATTCCACAAGAACAGCCTTAGCGAAAGGCTTCTTGAAGGGAAAGATGTAACTCTGTGAGATGAATTCACAGAACACAGGGCAGTTTCTCAGAAAGCTTCTTTCCAGTTTTGAACGGAAGATATTTCCTTTTCCGCCATAGCTGTCTAAGGGCTTCCAAATATCCCTTTGCCAATTCCTCAAGAAGAGCCTTAGCGAAAGGCTTCTTGAAGGGAAAGATGTAACTCTGTGAGATGAATTAACAGAACACAGAGCAGTTTCTCAGAAAGCTTCTTTCCAGTTTTGAACGGAAGATATTTCCTTTTTCACCATAGCCCTCTATGGGCTTCCAAATATCCCTTTGCCAATTCCACAAGAACAGCCTTAGCGAAAGGCTTCTTGAAGGGAAAGATGTAACTCTGTGAGATGAATTCACAGAACACAGAGCAGTTTCTCAGAAAGCTTCTTTCCAGTTTTGAACGGAAGATATTTCCTTTTTCACCATAGCCCTCTATGGGCTTCCAAATATCCCTTTGCCAATTCCACAAGAACAGCCTTAGCGAAAGGCTTCTTCAAGGGAAAGATGTAACTCTGTGAGATGAATTAACAGAACACAGAGCAGTGTCTCAGAAAGCTTCTTTCCAGTTTTGAACGGAAGATATTTCCTTGTTCACCATAGGCCTCTTTGGGCTTCCAAATATCCCTTTGCCAATTCCACAAGAACAGCCTTAGCGAAAGGCTTCTTGAAGGGAAAGATGTAACTCTGTGAGATGAATTCACAGAACACAGAGCAGTTTCTCAGAAAGCTTCTTTCCAGTTTTGAACGGAAGATATTTCCTTTTTCACCATAGCCCTCTATGGGCTTCCAAATATCGCTTTGCCAATTCCACAAGAACAGCCTTAGCGAAAGGCTTCTTGAAGGGAAAGATGTAACTATGTGAGATGAATTCACAGAACACATAGCAGTTTCTCAGAAAGCTTCTTTCCAGTTTTGAACGGAAGATATTTCTTTTTTAACCATAGCCCTCTATGGGCTTCCAAATATCCCTTTGCCAATTCCACAAGAACAGCCTTAGCGAAAGGCTTGTTGAAGGGAAAGATGTAACTCTGTGAGATGAATTCACAGAACACAGAGCAGTTTCTCAGAAAGCTTCTTTCCAGTTTTGAACGGAAGATATTTCCTTTTTCACCATAGCCGTCTATGGGCTTCCAAATATCGCTTTGTCAATTACACAAGAACAGCCTTAGCGAAAGGCTTCTTGAAGGGAAAGATGTAACTCTGTGAGATGAATTAACAGAACACAGAGCAGTTTCTCAGAAAGCTTCTTTCCAGTTTTGAACGGAAGATACTTCCTTTTTCACCGTAGCCCTCTATGGGCTTCCAAATATCCCTTTGCCAATTCCACAAGAACAGCCTTAGCGAAAGGCTTCTTGAAGGGAAAGATGTAACTCTGTGAGATGAATTCACAGAACACAGAGCAGTTTCTCAGAAAGCTTCTTTCCAGTTTTGAACGGAAGATATTTCCTTTTTCACCATAGCCCTCTATGGGCTTCCAAATATCCCTTTGCCAATTCCACAAGAACAGCATTAGCGAAAGGCTTCTTGAAGGGAAAGATGTAACTCTGTGAGATGAATTAACAGAACACAGAGCAGTTTCACAGAAAGCTTCTTTCCAGTTTTGAACAGAAGATATTTCCTTTTTCACCATAGCCCTCTATGGGCTTCCAAATATCCCTTTGCCAATTCCACAAGAACAGCCTTAGCGAAAGGCTTCTTGAAGGGAAAGATGTAACTCTGTGAGATGAATTCACAGAACACAGAGCAGTTTCTCAGAAAGCTTCTTTCCAGTTTTGAACGGAAGATATTTCCTTTTTCACCATAGCCGTCTAAGGGCTTCCAAATATCCCTTTGCCAATTCCACAAGAACAGCCTTAGCGAAAGGCTTCTTGAAGGGAAAGATGTAACTCTGTGAGATGAATTAACAGAACACAGAGCAGTGTCTCAGAAAGCTTCTTTCTAGTTTTGAACGGAAGATATTTCCTTTTTCACCTTAGCCGTCTATGGGCTTCCAAATATCTCTTTGCCAATTCAACAAGAACAGCCTTAGCGAAAGGCTTCTTGAAGGGAAAGATGTAACACTGTGAGATGAATTCACAGAACACAGAGTAGTTTCTCAGAAAGATTCTTTCCAATTTTGAACGGAAGATATTTCCTTTTTCAACATAGCCGTCTATGGGCTTCCAAATATCCCTTTGCCAATTCCACAAGAACAGCCTTAGCGAAAGGCTTCTTTAAGGGAAAGATGTAACTCTGTGAGATGAATTCACAGAACACAGAGCAGTTTCTCAGAAAGCTTCTTTCCAGTTTTGAACGGAAGATGATTCCTTTTTCACAATAGGCCTGTATGGGCTTCCAAATATCCCTTTGCCAATTCCACAAGTACAGCCTTAGCGAAAGGCTTCTTGAAGGGAAAGATGTAACTCTGTGAGATGAATTCACAGAACACAGAGCAGTTTCTCAGAAAGCTTCTTTCCAGTTTTGAACGGAAGATATTTCTTTTCACCATAGCCCTCTATGGGCTTCCAAATATCCCTTTGCCAGTTATACAAGAACAACCTTAGCGAAAGGCTTCTTGAGGGGAAAGATGTAACTCTGTGAGATGAATTTACAGAACACAGAGCTGTTTCTCAGAAAGCTTCTTTCCAGTTTTGAACGGAAGATATTTCCTTTTTCACCATAGCCCTCTATGGGCTTCCAAATATCCCTTTGCCAATTCCACAAGAACAGCCTTAGGGAAAGGCTTCTTGAAGGGAAAGATGTAACTCTGTGAGATGAATTAACAGAACACAGAGCAGTTTCTCAAAAAGCTTCTTTCCAGTTTTGAACGGAAGATATTTCCTTTTTCAACATAGCCCTCTATGGGCTTCCAAATATCCCTTTGCCAATTCCACAAGAACAGCCTTAGCGAAAGGCTTCTTGAAGGGAAAGATGTAACTCTGTGAGATGAATTAACAGAACACAGAGCAGTTTCTCAGAAAGCTTCTTTCCAGTTTTGAACGGAAGATATTTCCTTTTTCACCATAGGCGTCTATGGGCTTCCAAATATCCCTTTGCCAATTCCACAAGAACAGCCTTAGCGAAAGGCTTCTTGAAGGGAAAGATGTAACTCTGTGAGATGAATTCACAGAACACAGAGCAGTTTCTCAGAAAGCTTCTTTCCAGTTTTGAACGGAAGATATTTCCTTTTTCACCATAGCCCTCTATGGGCTTCCAAATATCTCTTTGCCAATTCTACAAGAACAGCCTTAGCGAAAGGCTTCTTGAAGGGAAAGATGTAACTCTGTGAGATGAATTCACAGAACACAGAGCAGTTTCTCAGAAAGCTTCTTTCCAGTTTTGAACGGAAGATATTTCCTTTTTCACCATAGCCCTCTATGGATTCCAAATATCGCTTTGCCAATTCCACAAGAACAGCCTTAGCGAAAGGCTTCTTGAAGGGAAAGATGTAACTCTGTGAGATGAATTCACAGAACACAGAGCAGTTTCTCAGAAAGCTTCTTTCCAGTTTTGAACGGAAGATATTTCCTTTTCCGCCATAGCTGTCTAAGGGCTTCCAAATATCCCTTTGCCAATTCCTCAAGAAGAGCCTTAGCGAAAGGCTTCTTGAAGGGAAAGATGTAACTCTGTGAGATGAATTAACAGAACACAGAGCAGTTTCTCAGAAAGCTTCTTTCCAGTTTTGAACGGAAGATATTTCCTTTTCCGCCATAGCTGTCTAAGGGCTTCCAAATATCCCTTTGCCAATTCCTCAAGAAGAGCCTTAGCGAAAGGCTTCTTGAAGGGAAAGATGTAACTCTGTGAGATGAATTAACAGAACACAGAGCAGTTTCTCAGAAAGCTTCTTTCCAGTTTTGAACGGAAGATATTTCCTTTTTCACCATAGCCCTCTATGGGCTTCCAAATATCCCTTTGCCAATTCCACAAGAACAGCCTTAGCGAAAGGCTTCTTGAAGGGAAAGATGTAACTCTGTGAGATGAATTCACAGAACACAGAGCAGTTTCTCAGAAAGCTTCTTTCCAGTTTTGAACGGAAGATATTTCCTTTTTCACCATAGCCCTCTATGGGCTTCCAAATATCCCTTTGCCAATTCCACAAGAACAGCCTTAGCGAAAGGCTTCTTCAAGGGAAAGATGTAACTCTGTGAGATGAATTAACAGAACACAGAGCAGTGTCTCAGAAAGCTTCTTTCCAGTTTTGAACGGAAGATATTTCCTTGTTCACCATAGGCCTCTATGGGCTTCCAAATATCGCTTTGCCAATTCCACAAGAACAGCCTTAGCGAAAGGCTTCTTGAAGGGAAAGATGTAACTCTGTGAGATGAATTAACAGAACACAGAGCAGTTTCTCCGAAAGCTTCTTTCCAGTTTTGAACGGAAGATATTTCCTTTTTCACCATAGCCCTCTATGGGCTTCCAAATATCCCTTTGCCAATTCCACAAGAACAGCCTTAGCGAAAGGCTTCTTGAAGGGAAAGATGTAACTCTGTGAGATGAATTCACAGAACACAGAGCAGTTTCTCAGAAAGCTTCTTTCCAGTTTTGAACGGAAGATATTTCCTTTTTCACCATAGCCCTCTATGGGCTTCCAAATATCGCTTTGCCAATTCCACAAGAACAGCCTTAGCGAAAGGCTTCTTGAAGGGAAAGATGTAACTCTGTGAGATGAATTCACAGAACACAGAGCAGTTTCTCAGAAAGCTTCTTTCCAGTTTGGAACGGAAGATATTTCTTTTCACCATAGCCCTCTATGGGCTTCCAAATATCCCTTTGCCAATTATACAAGAACAACCTTAGCGAAAGGCTTCTTGAAGGGAAAGATGTAACTCTGTGAGATGAATTTACAGAACACAGAGCTGTTTCTCAGAAAGCTTCTTTCCAGTTTTGAACGGAAGATATTTCCTTTTTCACCATAGCCCTCTATGGGCTTCCAAATATCCCTTTGCCAATTCCACAAGAACAGCCTTAGCGAAAGGCTTC
This sequence comes from Chlorocebus sabaeus, assembly GCF_047675955.1. NCBI lineage: Eukaryota > Metazoa > Chordata > Mammalia > Primates > Cercopithecidae > Chlorocebus > Chlorocebus sabaeus. Next base: position 244,293 of record NW_027327535.1, on the reverse strand, counting down.
TTGAAGGGAAAGATGTAACTCTGTGAGATGAATTAACGGAACACAGAGCAGTTTCTCAAAAAGCTTCTTTCCAGTTTTGAACGGAAGATATGTCCTTTTTCACCATAGCCCTCTATGGGCTTCCAAATATCCCTTTGAATATTCCACAAGAACAGCCTTATCGAAAGGCTTCTTGAAGGGAAAGATGTAACTCTGTGAGATGAATTAACAGAACACAGAGCAGTTTCTCAGAAAGCTTCTTTCCAGTTTTGAACGGAAGATATTTCCTTTTTCACCATAGCCGTCTATGGGCTTCCAAATATCCCTTTGCCAATTCCACAAGAACAGCCTTAGCGAAAGGCTTCTTGAAGGGAAAGATGTAACTCTGTGAGATGAATTCACAGAACACAGAGCAGTTTCTCAGAAAGCTTCTTTCCAGTTTTGAACGGAAGATATTTCCTTTTTCACCATAGCCCTCTATGGGCTTCCAAATATCCCTTTGCCAATTCCACAAGAACAGACTAAGCGAAAGGCTTCTTGAAGGGAAAGATGTAACTCTGTGAGATGAATTCACAGAACACAGAGCAGTGTCTCAGAAAGCTTCTTTCCAGTTTTGAACGGAAGATATTTCCTTTTTCACCATAGCCCTCTATGGGCTTCCAAATATCTCTTTGCCAATTCCACAAGAACAGCCTTAGCGAAAGGCTTCTTGAAGGGAAAGATGTAACTCTGTGAGATGAATTCACAGAACACAGAGCAGTTTCTCAGAAAGCTTCTTTCCAGTTTTGAACGGAAGATATTTCCTTTTTCACCATAGCCCTCTATGGATTCCAAATATCGCTTTGCCAATTCCACAAGAAGAGCCTTAGCGAAAGGCTTCTTGAAGGGAAAGATGTAACTCTGTGAGATGAATTCACAGAACACAGAGCAGTTTCTCAGAAAGCTTCTTTCCAGTTTTGAACGGAAGATATTTCCTTTTCCGCCATAGCTGTCTAAGGGCTTCCAAATATCCCTTTGCCAATTCCTCAAGAAGAGCCTTAGCGAAAGGCTTCTTGAAGGGAAAGATGTAACTCTGTGAGATGAATTAACAGAACACAGAGCAGTTTCTCAGAAAGCTTCTTTCCAGTTTTGAACGGAAGATATTTCCTTTTTCACCATTGCCCTCTATGGGCTTCCAAATATCCCTTTGCCAATTCCACAAGAACAGCCTTAGCGAAAGGCTTCTTGAAGGGAAAGATGTAACTCTGTGAGATGAATTCACAGAACACAGAGCAGTTTCTCAGAAAGCTTCTTTCGAGTTTTGAACGGAAGATATTTCCTTTTTCACCATAGCCCTCTATGGGCTTCCAAATATCCCTTTGCCAATTCCACAAGAACAGCCTTAGCGAAAGGCTTCTTCAAGGGAAAGATGTAACTCTGTGAGATGAATTAACAGAACACAGAGCAGTGTCTCAGAAAGCTTCTTTCCAGTTTTGAACGGAAGATATTTCCTTGTTCACCATAGGCCTCTATGGGCTTCCAAATATCCCTTTGCCAATTCCACAAGAACAGCCTTAGCGAAAGGCTTCTTGAAGGGAAAGATGTAACTCTGTGAGATGAATTCACAGAACACAGAGCAGTTTCTCAGAAAGCTTCTTTCCAGTTTTGAACGGAAGATATTTCCTTTTTCACCATAGCCCTCTATGGGCTTCCAAATATCGCTTTGCCAATTCCACAAGAACAGCCTTAGCGAAAGGCTTCTTGAAGGGAAAGATGTAACTATGTGAGATGAATTCACAGAACACATAGCAGTTTCTCAGAAAGCTTCTTTCCAGTTTTGAACGGAAGATATTTCTTTTTTAACCATAGCCCTCTATGGGCTTCCAAATATCCCTTTGCCAATTCCACAAGAACAGCCTTAGCGAAAGGCTTGTTGAAGGGAAAGATGTAACTCTGTGAGATGAATTCACAGAACACAGAGCAGTTTCTCAGAAAGCTTCTTTCCAGTTTTGAACGGAAGATATTTCCTTTTTCACCATAGCCGTCTATGGGCTTCCAAATATCGCTTTGTCAATTACACAAGAACAGCCTTAGCGAAAGGCTTCTTGAAGGGAAAGATGTAACTCTGTGAGATGAATTAACAGAACACAGAGCAGTTTCTCAGAAAGCTTCTTTCCAGTTTTGAACGGAAGATACTTCCTTTTTCACCGTAGCCCTCTATGGGCTTCCAAATATCCCTTTGCCAATTCCACAAGAACAGCCTTAGCGAAAGGCTTCTTGAAGGGAAAGATGTAACTCTGTGAGATGAATTCACAGAACACAGAGCAGTTTCTCAGAAAGCTTCTTTCCAGTTTTGAACGGAAGATATTTCCTTTTTCACCATAGCCCTCTATGGGCTTCCAAATATCCCTTTGCCAATTCCACAAGAACAGCATTAGCGAAAGGCTTCTTGAAGGGAAAGATGTAACTCTGTGAGATGAATTAACAGAACACAGAGCAGTTTCACAGAAAGCTTCTTTCCAGTTTTGAACAGAAGATATTTCCTTTTTCACCATAGCCCTCTATGGGCTTCCAAATATCCCTTTGCCAATTCCACAAGAACAGCCTTAGCGAAAGGCTTCTTGAAGGGAAAGATGTAACTCTGTGAGATGAATTCACAGAACACAGAGCAGTTTCTCAGAAAGCTTCTTTCCAGTTTTGAACGGAAGATATTTCCTTTTTCACCATAGCCGTCTAAGGGCTTCCAAATATCCCTTTGCCAATTCCACAAGAACAGCCTTAGCGAAAGGCTTCTTGAAGGGAAAGATGTAACTCTGTGAGATGAATTAACAGAACACAGAGCAGTGTCTCAGAAAGCTTCTTTCTAGTTTTGAACGGAAGATATTTCCTTTTTCACCATAGCCGTCTATGGGCTTCCAAATATCTCTTTGCCAATTCAACAAGAACAGCCTTAGCGAAAGGCTTCTTGAAGGGAAAGATGTAACACTGTGAGATGAATTCACAGAACACAGAGTAGTTTCTCAGAAAGATTCTTTCCAATTTTGAACGGAAGATATTTCCTTTTTCAACATAGCCGTCTATGGGCTTCCAAATATCCCTTTGCCAATTCCACAAGAACAGCCTTAGCGAAAGGCTTCTTTTAGGGAAAGATGTAACTCTGTGAGATGAATTCACAGAACACAGAGCAGTTTCTCAGAAAGCTTCTTTCCAGTTTTGAACGGAAGATGTTTCCTTTTTCACAATAGGCCTGTATGGGCTTCCAAATATCCCTTTGCCAATTCCACAAGTACAGCCTTAGCGAAAGGCTTCTTGAAGGGAAAGATGTAACTCTGTGAGATGAATTCACAGAACACAGAGCAGTTTCTCAGAAAGCTTCTTTCCAGTTTTGAACGGAAGATATTTCTTTTCACCATAGCCCTCTATGGGCTTCCAAATATCCCTTTGCCAGTTATACAAGAACAACCTTAGCGAAAGGCTTCTTGAAGGGAAAGATGTAACTCTGTGAGATGAATTTACAGAACACAGAGCTGTTTCTCAGAAAGCTTCTTTCCAGTTTTGAACGGAAGATATTTCCTTTTTCACCATAGCCCTCTATGGGCTTCCAAATATCCCTTTGCCAATTCCACAAGAACAGCCTTAGGGAAAGGCTTCTTGAAGGGAAAGATGTAACTCTGTGAGATGAATTAACAGAACACAGAGCAGTTTCTCAAAAAGCTTCTTTCCAGTTTTGAACGGAAGATATTTCCTTTTTCACCATAGCCCTCTATGGGCTTCCAAATATCCCTTTGCCAATTCCACAAGAACAGGCTTAGCGAAAGGCTTCTTGAAGGGAAAGATGTAACTCTGTGAGATGAATTAACAGAACACAGAGCAGTTTCTCAGAAAGCTTCTTTCCAGTTTTGAACGGAAGATATTTCCTTTTTCACCATAGGCGTCTATGGGCTTCCAAATATCCCTTTGCCAATTCCACAAGAACAGCCTTAGCGAAAGGCTTCTTGAAGGGAAAGATGTAACTCTGTGAGATGAATTCACAGAACACAGAGCAGTTTCTCAGAAAGCTTCTTTCCAGTTTTGAACGGAAGATATTTCCTTTTTCACCATAGCCCTCTATGGGCTTCCAAATATCCCTTTGCCAATTCCACAAGAACAGACTAAGCGAAAGGCTTCTTGAAGGGAAAGATGTAACTCTGTGAGATGAATTCACAGAACACAGAGCAGTGTCTCAGAAAGCTTCTTTCCAGTTTTGAACGAAAGATATTTCCTTTTTCACCATAGGCCTCTATGGGCTTCCAAATATCTCTTTGCCAATTCCACAAGAACAGCCTTAGCGAAAGGCTTCTTGAAGGGAAAGATGTAACTCTGTGAGATGAATTCACAGAACAAAGAGCAGTTTCTCAGAAAGCTTCTTTCCAGTTTTGAACGGAAGATATTTCCTTTTTCACCATAGCCCTCTATGGATTCCAAATATCGCTTTGCCAATTCGACAAGAACAGCCTTAGCGAAAGGCTTCTTGAAGGGAAAGATGTAACTCTGTGAGATGAATTCACAGAACACAGAGCAGTTTCTCAGAAAGCTTCTTTCCAGTTTTGAACGGAAGATATTTCCTTTTCCGCCATAGCTGTCTAAGGGCTTCCAAATATCCCTTTGCCAATTCCACAAGAACAGCCTTTGCGAAAGGCTTCTTGAAGGGAAAGATGTAACTCTGTGAGACGAATTAACAGAACACAGAGCCGTTTCTCAGAAAGCTTCTTTCTAGTTTTGAACGGAAGATATTTCCTTTTTCACCATAGCCGTCTATGGGCTTCCAAATATCCCTTTGGAAATTCAACAAGAACAGCCTTAGGGAAAGGCTTCTTGAAGGGAAAGATGTAACTCTGTGAGATGAATTAACAGAACACAGAGCAGTTTCTCAGAAAGCTTCTTTCCAGTTTTGAACGGAAGATATTTCCTTTTTCACCAGAGCCCTCAATGGGCTTCCAAATATCCCTTTGCCAATTCCACAAGAACAGCCTTAGCGAAAGGCTTCTTGAAGGGAAAGATGTAACTCTGTGAGATGAATTCACAGAACACAGAGCAGTTTCTCAGAAAGCTTCTTTCCAGTTTTGAACGGAAGATATTTCCTTTTTCACCATAGCCCTCTATGGGCTTCCAAATATCCCTTTGCCAATTCCACAAGAACAGCCTTAGCGAAAGGCTTCTTGAAGGGAAAGATGTAACTCTGTGAGTTGAATTCACAGAATACAGAGCAGTTTCTCAGAAAGCTTCTTTCCGGTTTTTAACGGAAGATATTTCCTTTTTCAACATAGCCGTCTATGGGCTTCCAAATATCCCTTTGCCAATTCCTCAAGAAGAGCCTTAGCGAAAGGCTTCTTGAAGGGAAAGATGTAACTCTGTGAGATGAATTAACAGAACACAGAGCAGTTTCTCAGAAAGCTTCTTTCCAGTTTTGAACGGAAGATATTTCCTTTTTCACCATAGCCCTCTATGGGCTTCCAAATATCCCTTTGCCAATTCCACAAGAACAGCCTTAGCGAAAGGCTTCTTGAAGGGAAAGATGTAACTCTGTGAGATGAATTCACAGAACACAGAGCAGTTTCTCAGAAAGCTTCTTTCCAGTTTTGAACGGAAGATATTTCCTTTTTCACCATAGCCCTCTATGGGCTTCCAAATATCCCTTTGCCAATTCCACAAGAACAGCCTTAGCGAAAGGCTTCTTCAAGGGAAAGATGTAACTCTGTGAGATGAATTAACAGAACACAGAGCAGTGTCTCAGAAAGCTTCTTTCCAGTTTTGAACGGAAGATATTTCCTTTTTCACCATAGGCCTCTATGGGCTTCCAAATATCCCTTTGCCAATTATACAAGAACAGCCTTAGCGAAAGGCTTCTTGAAGGGAAAGATGTAACTCTGTGAGATGAATTCACAGAACACAGAGCAGTTTCTCAGAAAGCTTCTTTCCAATTTTGAACGGAAGATATTTCCTTTTTCACCATAGCCCTCTATGGATTCCAAATATCGCTTTGCCAATTCGACAAGAACAGCCTTAGCGAAAGGCTTCTTGAAGGGAAAGATGTAACTCTGTGAGATGAATTCACAGAACACAGAGCAGTTTCTCAGAAAGCTTCTTTCCAGTTTTGAACGGAAGATATTTCCTTTTCCGCCATAGCTGTCTAAGGGCTTCCAAATATCCCTTTGCCAATTCCACAAGAACAGCCTTTGCGAAAGGCTTCTTGAAGGGAAAGATGTAACTCTGTGAGATGAATTAACAGAACACAGAGAAGTTTCTCAGAAAGCTTCTTTCCAGTTTTGAACGGAAGATATTTCCTTTTTCACCATAGCCGTCTATGGGCTACCAAATATCCCTTTGGAAATTCAACAAGAACAGCCTTAGGGAAAGGCTTCTTGAAGGGAAAGATGTAACTCTGTGAGATGAATTAACAGAACACAGAGCAGTTTCTCAGAAAGCTTCTTTCCAGTTTTGAACGGAAGATATTTCCTTTTTCACCAGAGCCCTCAATGGGCTTCCAAATATCCCTTTGCCAATTCCACAAGAACAGCCTTAGCGAAAGGCTTCTTGAAGGGAAAGATGTAACTCTGTGAGATGAATTCACAGAACACAGAGCAGTTTCTCAGAAAGCTTCTTTCCAGTTTTGAACGGAAGATATTTCCTTTTTCACCATAGCCCTCTATGGATTCCAAATATCGCTTTGCCAATTCCACAAGAACAGCCTTAGCGAAAGGCTTCTTGAAGGGAAAGATGTAACTCTGTGAGATGAATTCACAGAACACAGAGCAGTTTCTCAGAAAGCTTCTTTCCAGTTTTGAACGGAAGATATTTCCTTTTCCGCCATAGCTGTCTAAGGGCTTCCAAATATCCCTTTGCCAATTCCTCAAGAAGAGCCTTAGCGAAAGGCTTCTTGAAGGGAAAGATGTAACTCTGTGAGATGAATTAACAGAACACAGAGCAGTTTCTCAGAAAGCTTCTTTCCAGTTTTGAACGGAAGATATTTCCTTTTTCACCATAGCCCTCTATGGGCTTCCAAATATCCCTTTGCCAATTCCACAAGAACAGCCTTAGCGAAAGGCTTCTTGAAGGGAAAGATGTAACTCTGTGAGATGAATTCACAGAACACAGAGCAGTTTCTCAGAAAGCTTCTTTCCAGTTTTGAACGGAAGATATTTCCTTTTTCACCATAGCCCTCTATGGGCTTCCAAATATCCCTTTGCCAATTCCACAAGAACAGCCTTAGCGAATGGCTTCTTCAAGGGAAAGATGTAACTCTGTGAGATGAATTAACAGAACACAGAGCAGTGTCTCAGAAAGCTTCTTTCCAGTTTTGAACGGAAGATATTTCCTTGTTCACCATAGGCCTCTATGGGCTTCCAAATATCGCTTTGCCAATTCCACAAGAACAGCCTTAGCGAAAGGCTTCTTGAAGGGAAAGATGTAACTCTGTGAGATGAATTAACAGAACACAGAGCAGTTTCTCCGAAAGCTTCTTTCCAGTTTTGAACGGAAGATATTTCCTTTTTCACCATAGCCCTCTATGGGCTTCCAAATATCCCTTTGCCAATTACACAAGAACAGCCTTAGCGAAAGGCTTCTTGAAGGGAAAGATGTAACTCTGTGAGATGAATTCACAGAACACAGAGCAGTTTCTCAGAAAGCTTCTTTCCAGTTTTGAACGGAAGATATTTCCTTTTTCACCATAGCCCTCTATGGGCTTCCAAATATCGCTTTGCCAATTCCACAAGAACAGCCTTAGCGAAAGGCTTCTTGAAGGGAAAGATGTAACTCTGTGAGATGAATTCACAGAACACAGAGCAGTTTCTCAGAAAGCTTCTTTCCAGTTTGGAACGGAAGATATTTCTTTTCACCATAGCCCTCTATGGGCTTCCAAATATCCCTTTGCCAATTATACAAGAACAACCTTAGCGAAAGGCTTCTTGAAGGGAAAGATGTAACTCTGTGAGATGAATTTACAGAACACAGAGCTGTTTCTCAGAAAGCTTCTTTCCAGTTTTGAACGGAAGATATTTCCTTTTTCACCATAGCCCTCTATGGGCTTCCAAATATCCCTTTGCCAATTCCACAAGAACAGCCTTAGCGAAAGGCTTCTTGAAGGGAAAGATGTAACTCTGTGAGATGAATTAACAGAACACAGAGCAGTTTCTCAAAAAGCTTCTTTCCAGTTTTGAACGGAAGATATGTCCTTTTTCACCATAGCCCTCTATGGACTTCCAAATATCCCTTTGAATATTCCACAAGAACAGCCTTATCGAAAGGCTTCTTGAAGGGAAAGATGTAACTCTGTGAGATGAATTAACAGAACACAGAGCAGTTTCTCAGAAAGCTTCTTTCCAGTTTTGAACGGAAGATATTTCCTTTTTCACCATAGCCGTCTATGGGCTTCCAAATATCCCTTTGCCAATTCCACAAGAACAGCCTTAGCGAAAGGCTTCTTGAAGGGAAAGATGTAACTCTGTGAGATGAATTCACAGAACACAGAGCAGTTTCTCAGAAAGCTTCTTTCCAGTTTTGAACGGAAGATATTTCCTTTTTCACCATAGCCCTCTATGGGATTCCAAATATCCCTTTGCCAATTCCACAAGAACAGACTAAGCGAAAGGCTTCTTGAAGGGAAAGATGTAACTCTGTGAGATGAATTCACAGAACACAGAGCAGTGTCTCAGAAAGCTTCTTTCCAGTTTTGAACGGAAGATATTTCCTTTTTCACCATAGCCCTCTATGGGCTTCCAAATATCTCTTTGCCAATTCCACAAGAACAGCCTTAGCGAAAGGCTTCTTGAAGGGAAAGATGTAACTCTGTGAGATGAATTCACAGAACACAGAGCAGTTTCTCAGAAAGCTTCTTTCCAGTTTTGAACGGAAGATATTTCCTTTTTCACCATAGCCCTCTATGGATTCCAAATATCGCTTTGCCAATTCCACAAGAACAGCCTTAGCGAAAGGCTTCTTGAAGGGAAAGATGTAACTCTGTGAGATGAATTCACAGAACACAGAGCAGTTTCTCAGAAAGCTTCTTTCCAGTTTTGAACGGAAGATATTTCCTTTTCCGCCATAGCTCTCTAAGGGCTTCCAAATATCCCTTTGCCAATTCCTCAAGAAGAGCCTTAGCGAAAGGCTTCTTGAAGGGAAAGATGTAACTCTGTGAGATGAATTAACAGAACACAGAGCAGTTTCTCAGAAAGCTTCTTTCCAGTTTTGAACGGAAGATACTTCCTTTTTCACCGTAGCCCTCTATGGGCTTCCAAATATCCCTTTGCCAATTCCACAAGAACAGCCTTAGCGAAAGGCTTCTTGAAGGGAAAGATGTAACTCTGTGAGATGAATTAACAGAACACAGAGCAGTTTCTCAGAAAGCTTCTTTCCAGTTTTGAACGGAAGATATTTCCTTTTTCACCATAGCCCTCTATGGGCTTCCAAATATCCCTTTGCCAATTCCACAAGAACAGCCTTAGCGAAAGGCTTCTTGAAGGGAAAGATGTAACTCTGTGAGATGAATTAACAGAACACAGAGCAGTTTCACAGAAAGCTTCTTTCCAGTTTTGAACAGAAGATATTTCCTTTTTCACCATAGCCCTCTATGGGCTTCCAAATATCCCTTTGCCAATTCCACAAGAACAGCCTTAGCGAAAGGCTTCTTGAAGGGAAAGATGTAACTCTGTGAGATGAATTCACAGAACACAGAGCAGTTTCTCAGAAAGCTTCTTTCCAGTTTTGAACGGAAGATATTTCCTTTTTCACCATAGCCGTCTAAGGGCTTCCAAATATCCCTTTGCCAATTCCACAAGAACAGCCTTAGCGAAAGGCTTCTTGAAGGGAAAGATGTAACTCTGTGAGATGAATTAACAGAACACAGAGCAGTGTCTCAGAAAGCTTCTTTCTAGTTTTGAACGGAAGATATTTCCTTTTTCACCATAGCCGTCTATGGGCTTCCAAATATCTCTTTGCCAATTCAACAAGAACAGCCTTAGCGAAAGGCTTCTTGAAGGGAAAGATGTAACACTGTGAGATGAATTCACAGAACACAGAGTAGTTTCTCAGAAAGATTCTTTCCAATTTTGAACGGAAGATATTTCCTTTTTCAACATAGCCCTCTATGGGCTTCCAAATATCCCTTTGCCAATTCCACAAGAACAGCCTTAGCGAAAGGCTTCTTGAAGGGAAAGATGTAACTCTGTGAGATGAATTCACAGAACACAGAGCAGTTTCTCAGAAAGCTTCTTTCCAGTTTTGAACGGAAGATGTTTCCTTTTTCACAATAGGCCTGTATGGGCTTCCAAATATCCCTTTGCCAATTCCACAAGTACAGCCTTAGCGAAAGGCTTCTTGAAGGGAAAGATGTAACTCTGTGAGATGAATTCACAGAACACAGAGCAGTTTCTCAGAAAGCTTCTTTCCAGTTTTGAACGGAAGATATTTCTTTTTACCATAGCCCTCTATGGGCTTCCAAATATCCCTTTGCCAGTTATACAAGAACAACCTTAGCGAAAGGCTTCTTGAAGGGAAAGATGTAACTCTGTGAGATGAATTTACAGAACACAGAGCTGTTTCTCAGAAAGCTTCTTTCCAGTTTTGAACGGAAGATATTTCCTTTTTCACCATAGCCCTCTATGGGCTTCCAAATATCCCTTTGCCAATTCCACAAGAACAGCCTTAGGGAAAGGCTTCTTGAAGGGAAAGATGTAACTCTGTGAGATGAATTTACAGAACACAGAGCAGTTTCTCAAAAAGCTTCTTTCCAGTTTTGAACGGAAGATATTTCCTTTTTCACCATAGCCCTCTATGGGCTTCCAAATATCCCTTTGCCAATTCCACAAGAACAGCCTTAGCGAAAGGCTTCTTGAAGGGAAAGATGTAACTCTGTGAGATGAATTAACAGAACACAGAGCAGTTTCTCAGAAAGCTTCTTTCCAATTTTGAACGGAAGATATTTCCTTTTTCACCATAGGCGTCTATGGGCTTCCAAATATCCCTTTGCCAATTCCACAAGAACAGCCTTAGCGAAAGGCTTCTTGAAGGGAAAGATGTAACTCTGTGAGATGAATTCACAGAACACAGAGCAGTTTCTCAGAAAGCTTCTTTCCAGTTTTGAACGGAAGATATTTCCTTTTTCACCATAGCCCTCTATGGGCTTCCAAATATCCCTTTGCCAATTCCACAAGAACAGACTAAGCGAAAGGCTTCTTGAAGGGAAAGATGTAACTCTGTGAGATGAATTCACAGAACACAGAGCAGTGTCTCAGAAAGCTTCTTTCCAGTTTTGAACGAAAGATATTTCCTTTTTCACCATAGGCCTCTATGGGCTTCCAAATATCTCTTTGCCAATTCCACAAGAACAGCCTTAGCGAAAGGCTTCTTGAAGGGAAAGATGTAACTCTGTGAGATGAATTCACAGAACACAGAGCAGTTTCTCAGAAAGCTTCTTTCCAGTTTTGAACGGAAGATATTTCCTTGTTCACCATAGGCCTCTATGGGCTTCCAAATATCGCTTTGCCAATTCCACAAGAACAGCCTTAGCGAAAGGCTTCTTGAAGGGAAAGATGTAACTCTGTGAGATGAATTAACAGAACACAGAGCAGTTTCTCCGAAAGCTTCTTTCCAGTTTTGAACGGAAGATATTTCCTTTTTCACCATAGCCCTCTATGGGCTTCCAAATATCCCTTTGCCAATTCCACAAGAACAGCCTTAGCGAAAGGCTTCTTGAAGGGAAAGATGTAACTCTGTGAGATGAATTCACAGAACACAGAGCAGTTTCTCAGAAAGCTTCTTTCCAGTTTTGAACGGAAGATATTTCCTTTTTCACCATAGCCCTCTATGGGCTTCCAAATATCGCTTTGCCAATTCCACAAGAACAGCCTTAGCGAAAGGCTTCTTGAAGGGAAAGATGTAACTCTGTGAGATGAATTCACAGAACACAGAGCAGTTTCTCAGAAAGCTTCTTTCCAGTTTGGAACGGAAGATATTTCTTTTCACCATAGCCCTCTATGGGCTTCCAAATATCCCTTTGCCAATTATACAAGAACAACCTTAGCGAAAGGCTTCTTGAAGGGAAAGATGTAACTCTGTGAGATGAATTTACAGAACACAGAGCTGTTTCTCAGAAAGCTTCTTTCCAGTTTTGAACGGAAGATATTTCCTTTTTCACCATAGCCCTCTATGGGCTTCCAAATATCCCTTTGCCAATTCCACAAGAACAGCCTTAGCGAAAGGCTTCTTGAAGGGAAAGATGTAACTCTGTGAGATGAATTAACAGAACACAGAGCAGTTTCTCAAAAAGCTTCTTTCCAGTTTTGAACGGAAGATATGTCCTTTTTCACCATAGCCCTCTATGGACTTCCAAATATCCCTTTGAATATTCCACAAGAACAGCCTTATCGAAAGGCTTCTTGAAGGGAAAGATGTAACTCTGTGAGATGAATTAACAGAACACAGAGCAGTTTCTCAGAAAGCTTCTTTCCAGTTTTGAACGGAAGATATTTCCTTTTTCACCATAGCCGTCTATGGGCTTCCAAATATCCCTTTGCCAATTCCACAAGAACAGCCTTAGCGAAAGGCTTCTTGAAGGGAAAGATGTAACTCTGTGAGATGAATTCACAGAACACAGAGCAGTTTCTCAGAAAGCTTCTTTCCAGTTTTGAACGGAAGATATTTCCTTTTTCACCATAGCCCTCTATGGGATTCCAAATATCCCTTTGCCAATTCCACAAGAACAGACTAAGCGAAAGGCTTCTTGAAGGGAAAGATGTAACTCTGTGAGATGAATTCACAGAACACAGAGCAGTGTCTCAGAAAGCTTCTTTCCAGTTTTGAACGGAAGATATTTCCTTTTTCACCATAGCCCTCTATGGGCTTCCAAATATCTCTTTGCCAATTCCACAAGAACAGCCTTAGCGAAAGGCTTCTTGAAGGGAAAGATGTAACTCTGTGAGATGAATTCACAGAACACAGAGCAGTTTCTCAGAAAGCTTCTTTCCAGTTTTGAACGGAAGATATTTCCTTTTTCACCATAGCCCTCTATGGATTCCAAATATCGCTTTGCCAATTCCACAAGAACAGCCTTAGCGAAAGGCTTCTTGAAGGGAAAGATGTAACTCTGTGAGATGAATTCACAGAACACAGAGCAGTTTCTCAGAAAGCTTCTTTCCAGTTTTGAACGGAAGATATTTCCTTTTCCGCCATAGCTCTCTAAGGGCTTCCAAATATCCCTTTGCCAATTCCTCAAGAAGAGCCTTAGCGAAAGGCTTCTTGAAGGGAAAGATGTAACTCTGTGAGATGAATTAACAGAACACAGAGCAGTTTCTCAGAAAGCTTCTTTCCAGTTTTGAACGGAAGATACTTCCTTTTTCACCGTAGCCCTCTATGGGCTTCCAAATATCCCTTTGCCAATTCCACAAGAACAGCCTTAGCGAAAGGCTTCTTGAAGGGAAAGATGTAACTCTGTGAGATGAATTAACAGAACACAGAGCAGTTTCTCAGAAAGCTTCTTTCCAGTTTTGAACGGAAGATATTTCCTTTTTCACCATAGCCCTCTATGGGCTTCCAAATATCCCTTTGCCAATTCCACAAGAACAGCCTTAGCGAAAGGCTTCTTGAAGGGAAAGATGTAACTCTGTGAGATGAATTAACAGAACACAGAGCAGTTTCACAGAAAGCTTCTTTCCAGTTTTGAACAGAAGATATTTCCTTTTTCACCATAGCCCTCTATGGGCTTCCAAATATCCCTTTGCCAATTCCACAAGAACAGCCTTAGCGAAAGGCTTCTTGAAGGGAAAGATGTAACTCTGTGAGATGAATTCACAGAACACAGAGCAGTTTCTCAGAAAGCTTCTTTCCAGTTTTGAACGGAAGATATTTCCTTTTTCACCATAGCCGTCTAAGGGCTTCCAAATATCCCTTTGCCAATTCCACAAGAACAGCCTTAGCGAAAGGCTTCTTGAAGGGAAAGATGTAACTCTGTGAGATGAATTAACAGAACACAGAGCAGTGTCTCAGAAAGCTTCTTTCTAGTTTTGAACGGAAGATATTTCCTTTTTCACCATAGCCGTCTATGGGCTTCCAAATATCTCTTTGCCAATTCAACAAGAACAGCCTTAGCGAAAGGCTTCTTGAAGGGAAAGATGTAACACTGTGAGATGAATTCACAGAACACAGAGTAGTTTCTCAGAAAGATTCTTTCCAATTTTGAACGGAAGATATTTCCTTTTTCAACATAGCCCTCTATGGGCTTCCAAATATCCCTTTGCCAATTCCACAAGAACAGCCTTAGCGAAAGGCTTCTTGAAGGGAAAGATGTAACTCTGTGAGATGAATTCACAGAACACAGAGCAGTTTCTCAGAAAGCTTCTTTCCAGTTTTGAACGGAAGATGTTTCCTTTTTCACAATAGGCCTGTATGGGCTTCCAAATATCCCTTTGCCAATTCCACAAGTACAGCCTTAGCGAAAGGCTTCTTGAAGGGAAAGATGTAACTCTGTGAGATGAATTCACAGAACACAGAGCAGTTTCTCAGAAAGCTTCTTTCCAGTTTTGAACGGAAGATATTTCTTTTTACCATAGCCCTCTATGGGCTTCCAAATATCCCTTTGCCAGTTATACAAGAACAACCTTAGCGAAAGGCTTCTTGAAGGGAAAGATGTAACTCTGTGAGATGAATTTACAGAACACAGAGCTGTTTCTCAGAAAGCTTCTTTCCAGTTTTGAACGGAAGATATTTCCTTTTTCACCATAGCCCTCTATGGGCTTCCAAATATCCCTTTGCCAATTCCACAAGAACAGCCTTAGGGAAAGGCTTCTTGAAGGGAAAGATGTAACTCTGTGAGATGAATTTACAGAACACAGAGCAGTTTCTCAAAAAGCTTCTTTCCAGTTTTGAACGGAAGATATTTCCTTTTTCACCATAGCCCTCTATGGGCTTCCAAATATCCCTTTGCCAATTCCACAAGAACAGCCTTAGCGAAAGGCTTCTTGAAGGGAAAGATGTAACTCTGTGAGATGAATTAACAGAACACAGAGCAGTTTCTCAGAAAGCTTCTTTCCAATTTTGAACGGAAGATATTTCCTTTTTCACCATAGGCGTCTATGGGCTTCCAAATATCCCTTTGCCAATTCCACAAGAACAGCCTTAGCGAAAGGCTTCTTGAAGGGAAAGATGTAACTCTGTGAGATGAATTCACAGAACACAGAGCAGTTTCTCAGAAAGCTTCTTTCCAGTTTTGAACGGAAGATATTTCCTTTTTCACCATAGCCCTCTATGGGCTTCCAAATATCCCTTTGCCAATTCCACAAGAACAGACTAAGCGAAAGGCTTCTTGAAGGGAAAGATGTAACTCTGTGAGATGAATTCACAGAACACAGAGCAGTGTCTCAGAAAGCTTCTTTCCAGTTTTGAACGAAAGATATTTCCTTTTTCACCATAGGCCTCTATGGGCTTCCAAATATCTCTTTGCCAATTCCACAAGAACAGCCTTAGCGAAAGGCTTCTTGAAGGGAAAGATGTAACTCTGTGAGATGAATTCACAGAACACAGAGCAGTTTCTCAGAAAGCTTCTTTCCAGTTTTGAACGGAAGATATTTCCTTTTTCACCATAGCCCTCTATGGATTCCAAATATCGCTTTGCCAATTCGACAAGAACAGCCTTAGCGAAAGGCTTCTTGAAGGGAAAGATGTAACTCTGTGAGATGAATTCACAGAACACAGAGCAGTTTCTCAGAAAGCTTCTTTCCAGTTTTGAACGGAAGATATTTCCTTTTCCGCCATAGCTGTCTAAGGGCTTCCAAATATCCCTTTGCCAATTCCACAAGAACAGCCTTTGCGAAAGGCTTCTTGAAGGGAAAGATGTAACTCTGTGAGATGAATTAACAGAACACAGAGAAGTTTCTCAGAAAGCTTCTTTCCAGTTTTGAACGGAAGATATTTCCTTTTTCACCATAGCCGTCTAAGGGCTACCAAATATCCCTTTGGAAATTCAACAAAAACAGCCTTAGGGAAAGGCTTCTTGAAGGGAAAGATGTAACTCTGTGAGATGAATTAACAGAACACAGAGCAGTTTCTCAGAAAGCTTCTTTCCAGTTTTGAACGGAAGATATTTCCTTTTTCACCAGAGCCCTCAATGGGCTTCCAAATATCCCTTTGCCAATTCCACAAGAACAGCCTTAGCGAAAGGCTTCTTGAAGGGAAAGATGTAACTCTGTGAGATGAATTCACAGAACACAGAGCAGTTTCTCAGAAAGCTTCTTTCCAGTTTTGAACGGAAGATATTTCCTTTTTCACCATAGCCCTCTATGGGCTTCCAAATATCCCTTTGCCAATTCCACAAGAACAGCCTTAGCGAAAGGCTTCTTGAAGGGAAAGATGTAACTCTGTGAGTTGAATTCACAGAATACAGAGCAGTTTCTCAGAAAGCTTCTTTCCGGTTTTTAACGGAAGGTATTTCCTTTTTCACCATAGCCGTCTATGGGCTTCCAAATATCGCTTTGCCAATTCCACAAGAACAGCCTTAGCGAAAGGCTTCTTGAAGGGAAAGATGTAACTCTGTGAGATGAATTAACAGAACACAGAGCAGTTTCTCAGAAAGCTTCTTTCCAGTTTTGAACGGAAGATACTTCCTTTTTCACCATAGCCCTCTATGGGCTTCCAAATATCCCTTTGCCAATTCCACAAAAACAGCCTTAGCGAAAGGCTTCTTGAAGGGACAGATGTAACTCTGTGAGATGAATTAACAGAACACAGAGCAGTTTCTCAGAAAGCTTCTTTATAGTTTTGAACGGAAGATATTTCCTTTTTCACCATAGCCCTCTATGGGCTTCCAAATATCGCTTTGCCAATTCCACTGGAACAGCCTTAGCGAAAGGCTTCTTGAAGGGAAAGATGTAACTCTGTGAGATGAATTCACAGAACACAGAGCAGTTTCTCAGATAGCTTCTTTCCACTTTTGAACCGAAGATATTTCCTTTTTCACCATAGCCCTCTATGGGCTTCCAAATATCCCTTTGTCAATTCCACAAGAACAGCCTTAGCGAAAGGCTTCTTGAAGGGAAAGATGGAACTCTGTGAGATGAATTAACTGAACACAGAGCAGTTTCTCAGAAAGCTTCTTTCCAGTTTTGAACGGAAGATATTTCCTTTTTCACCATAGCCCTCCATGGGCTTCCAAATATCCCTTTGCCAATTCCACAAGAACAGCCTTAGCGAAAGGCTTCTTGAAGGGAAAGATGTAACTCTGTGAGATGAATTCACAGAACACAGAGCAGTTTCTCAGAAAGCTTCTTTCCAGTTTTGAACGGAAGATATTTCCTTTTTCACCATAGCCGTCTAAGGGCTTCCAAATATCCCTTTGCCAATTCCACAAGAATAGCCTTAGCGAAAGGCTTCTTGAAGGGAAAGATGTAACTCTGTGAGATGAATTAACAAAACACAGAGCAGTTTCTCAGAAAGCTTCTTTCTATTTTTGAACGGAAGATATTTCCTTTTTCACCGTAGCCGTCTATGGGCTTCCAAATATCCCTTTGCCAATTCAACAAGAACAGCCTTAGCGAAAGGCTTCTTGAAGGGAAAGATGTAACTCTGTGAGATGAATTAACAGAACACAGAGCAGTTTCTCAGAAAGCTTCTTTCCAGTTTTGAACGGAAGATATTTACTTTTTCACCATAGCCCTCTATGGGCTTCCAAATATCCCTTTGCCAATTCCACAAGAACAGCCTTAGCGAAAGGCTTCTTGAAGGGAAGATGTAACTCTGTGAGATGAATTAACAGAACACAGAGCAGTTTCTCAGAAAGCTTCTTTCCAGTTTTGAACGGAAGTTATTTCCTTTTTCACCATAGCCCTCTATGGGCTTCCAAATATCCCTTTGCCAATTCCACAAGAACAGCCTTAGCGAAAGGCTTCTTGAAGGGAAAGATGTAACTCTGTGAGATGAATTAACAGAACACAGAGCAGTTTCTCAGAAAGCTTCTTTCCAGTTTTGACCGGAAGATATTTCCTTTTTCACCATAGCCCACTATGGGCTTCCAAATATCCCTTTGCCAATTCCACAAGAACAGCCTTAGCGAAAGGCTTCTTGAAGGGAAAGATGTAACTCTGTGAGATGAATTAATTGAAAACAGAGCAGTTTCTCAGAAAGCTTCTTTCCAGTTTTGAACGGAAGATATTTCCTTTTTCACCATGGCCCTCTATGGACTTCCAAATATCCCTTTGCTAATTCCACAAGAACAGCCTTAGCGAAAGGCTTCTTGAATAGAAAGATGTAACTCTGTGAGATGAATTAACAGAACACGGAGCAGTTTCTCAGAAAGCTTCTTTCCAGTTTGGAACGGAAGATATTTCCTTTTTCACCATAGCCCTCTACGGGCTTCCTAATATCCCTCTGCCAATTCCACAAGAACAGCCTTAGCGAAAGGATTCTTGAAGGGAAAGATGTAACTCTGTGAGATGAATTAACAGAACACAGAGCAGTTTCTCAGAAAGCTTCTTTCCAGTTTTGAACGGAAGATATTTACTTTTTCACCATAGCCCTCTATGGGCTTCCAAATATCCCTTTGCCAATTCCACAAGAACAGCCTTAGCGAAAGGCTTCTTGAAGGGAAGATGTAACTCTGTGAGATGAATTAACAGAACACAGAGCAGTTTCTCAGAAAGCTTCTTTCCAGTTTTGAACGGAAGTTATTTCCTTTTTCACCATAGCCCTCTATGGGCTTCCAAATATCCCTTTGCCAATTCCACAAGAACAGCCTTAGCGAAAGGCTTCTTGAAGGGAAAGATGTAACTCTGTGAGATGAATTAACAGAACACAGAGCAGTTTCTCAGAAAGCTTCTTTCCAGTTTTGAACGGAAGATATTTCCTTTTTCACCATAGCCCACTATGGGCTTCCAAATATCCCTTTGCCAATTCCACAAGAACAGCCTTAGCGAAAGGCTTCTTGAAGGGAAAGATGTAACTCTGTGAGATGAATTAATTGAAAACAGAGCAGTTTCTCAGAAAGCTTCTTTCCAGTTTTGAACGGAAGATATTTCCTTTTTCACCATGGCCCTCTATGGACTTCCAAATATCCCTTTGCTAATTCCACAAGAACAGCCTTAACGAAAGGCTTCTTGAATAGAAAGATGTAACTCTGTGAGATGAATTAACAGAACACGGAGCAGTTTCTCAGAAAGCTTCTTTCCAGTTTGGAACGGAAGATATTTCCTTTTTCACCATAGCCCTCTACGGGCTTCCTAATATCCCTCTGCCAATTCCACAAGAACAGCCTTAGCGAAAGGATTCTTGAAGGGAAAGATGTAACTCTGTGAGATGAATTAACAGAACACAGAGCAGTTTCTCAGAAAGCTTCTTTCCAGTTTTGAACGGAAGATATTTCCTTTTTCACCATAGAACTCTACGTTCTTCCAAATATCCCTTTTCCAATTCCACAAGAACAGCCTTAGCGAAACGCTTCTTGAAGGGAAAGATGTAACTCTGCGAGATGAATTAACAGAACACAGAGCCGTTTCTCAGAAAGCTTCTTTCCAGTTTTGAACGGAAGATATTTCCTTTTTCAACATAGCCTTTTATGGGCTTCCCAATATCCCTTTGCGAATTCCACAAGAACAGCCTTAGCGAAAGGTTTCTTGAATGGAAAGATGTAACTCTGTGAGGTGAATTAACAGAACACAGAGCAGTTTCTCAGAAAGCTTCTTTCCAGTTTGGAACGGAAGATATTTCCTTTTTCACCATAGCCGTCTATGGGCTTCCTAATATCCCTTTGCCAATTCCACAAGAACAGCCTTAGCGAAAGGCTTCTTGAAGGGAAAGATGTAACTCTGTGAGATGAATTAATTGAAAACAGAGCAGTTTCTCAGAAAGCTTCTTTCCAGTTTGGAACGGAAGATATTTCCTTTTTCACCATAGCCCTCTATGGGCTTCCAAATATCCCTTTGCCAATTCCACAAGAACAGCCTTAGCCAAACGCTTCTTGTAGGGAAAGATGTAACTCTGTGAGATGAATTAACAGAACACAGAGCAGTTTCTCAGAAAGCTTCTTTCCAGTTTGGAACGGAAGATATTTCCTTTTTCACCATAGCCCTCTACGGGCTTCCAAATATCCCTTTTCCAATTCCACAAGAACGGCCTTAGCGAAAGGCTTTTTGAAGGGAAAGATGTAACTCTGTGAGGTGAATTAACGGAACACAGAGCAGTTTCTCAGAAAGCTTCTTTCCAGTTTTGAACGGAAGGTATTTCCTTTTTCACCATAGCCCTCGATGGACTTCCAAATATCCCTTTGCCAATTCCACAAGAACAGCCTTAGCGAAAGGCTTCTTGAAGGGAAAGATGTAACTCTGTGAGATGAATTAACAGAACACAGAGCAGTTTCTCAGAAAGCTTCTTTCCAGTTTTGAACGGAAGATATTTCCTTTTTCACCATAGCCCTCTATGGGCTTCCCAATATCCCTTTGCGAATTCCACAAGAACAGCCTTAGCGAAAGGTTTCTTGAATGGAAAGATGTAACTCTGTGAGGTGAATTAACAGAACACAGAGCAGTTTCTCAGAAAGCTTCTTTCCAGTTTGGAACGGAAGATATTTCCTTTTTCACCATAGCCGTCTATGGGCTTCCTAATATCCCTTTGCCAATTCCACAAGAACAGCCTTAGCGAAAGGCTTCTTGAAGGGAAAGATGTAACTCTGTGAGATGAATTAAGAGAACACAGAGCAGTTTCTCAGAAAGCTTCTTTCCAGTTTGGAACGGAAAATATTTCCTTTTTCACCATAGCCGTCTATGGGCTTCCTAATATCCCTTTGCCAATTCCACAAGAACAGCCTTAGCGAAAGGCTTCTTGAAGGGAAAGATGTAACTCTGTGAGATGAATTAACAGAACACAGAGCCGTTTCTCAGAAAGATTCTTTCCAGTTTTGAACGGAAGATATTTCCTTTTTCACCATAGCCCTCTACGGGCTTCCAAATATCCCTTTTCCAATTCCACAAGAACGGCCTTAGCGAAAGGCTTCTTGAAGGGAAAGATGTAACTCTGTGAGATGAATTAACAGAACACAGAGCAGTTTCTCAGAAAGCTTCTTTCCAGTTTTGAACGGAAGATATTTCCTTTTTCACCGTAGCCCTCTATGGGCTTCCAAATATCCCTTTGCCAATTCCACAAGAACAGCCTTAGCGAAATTCTTCTTGAAGGGAAAGATGTAACTCTGTGAGATGAATTAACAGAACACAGAGCAGTTTCTCAGAAAGCTTCTTTCCAGTTTTGAACGGAAGATATTTCCTTTTTCACCATAGCCCTCTATGGGCTTCCAAATATCCCTTTGCCAATTCCACAAGAACAGATTTAGCGAAAGGCTTCTTGTAGGGAAAGATGTAACTCTGTGAGATGAATTAACAGAACACAGAGCAGTTTCTCAGAAAGCTTCTTTCCAGTTTTGAACGGAAGATATTTCCTTTTTCACCATAGCCCTCTATGGGCTTCCAAATATCCCTTTGCCAATTCCACAAGAACAGCCTTAGCGAAAGGCTTCTTGAAGGGAAAGATGTTACTCAGTGAGATGAATTAACAGAACACAGAGCAGTTTCTCAGAAAGCTTCTTTCCAGTTTGGAACGGAAGATATTTCCTTTTTCACCATAGCCCTCTATGGACTTCCAAATATCCCTTTGCCAATTCCACAAGAACAGCCATAGCGAAAGGCTTCTTGAAGGGAAGATGTAACTCTGTGAGATGAATTAGCAGAACACAGAGCAGTTTCTCAGAAAGCTTCTTTCCAGTTTTGAACGGAAGTTATTTCCTTTTTCACCATAGCCGTCTATATGCTTCCAATTATACCTTTGCCAATTCCACAAGAACAGCCTTAGCGAAAGGCTTCTTGAAGGGAAAGATGTAACTCTGTGAGATGAATTAACGGAACACAGAGCAGTTTCTCAGAAAGCTTCTTTCCAGTTTTGAACAGAAGATATTTCCTTTTTCACCAAAGCCCTCTATGGGCTTCCAAATATCCCTTTGCCAATTCCACAAGAACAGCCTTAGTGAAAGGCTTGTTGAAGGGAAAGATGTAACTCTGTGAGATGAATTAACAGAACACAGAGCAGTTTCTCAGAAAGCTTCTTTCCAGTTTTGAACGGAAGATATTGCCTTTTTCACCATAGCCCTCTATGGGCTTCCAAATAAACCTTTGCCAATTCCACAAGAACTGCCTTAGCGAAAGGCTTCTTGAATGGAA
This sequence comes from Chlorocebus sabaeus, assembly GCF_047675955.1. Lineage (NCBI taxonomy): Eukaryota > Metazoa > Chordata > Mammalia > Primates > Cercopithecidae > Chlorocebus > Chlorocebus sabaeus. The sequence goes on along the minus strand of NW_027327535.1, from coordinate 222,115 downwards.
AGATGTAACTCTGTGAGATGAATTAACAGAACACAGAGCAGTTTCTCAGAAAGCTTCTTTCCAGTTTTGAACGGAAGATATTTCCTTTTCCGCCATAGCTGTCTAAGGGCTTCCAAATATCCCTTTGCCAATTCCTCAAGAAGAGCCTTAGCGAAAGGCTTCTTGAAGGGAAAGATGTAACTCTGTGAGATGAATTAACAGAACACAGAGCAGTTTCTCAGAAAGCTTCTTTCCAGTTTTGAACGGAAGATATTTCCTTTTTCACCATAGCCCTCTATGGGCTTCCAAATATCCCTTTGCCAATTCCACAAGAACAGCCTTAGCGAAAGGCTTCTTGAAGGGAAAGATGTAACTCTGTGAGATGAATTCACAGAACACAGAGCAGTTTCTCAGAAAGCTTCTTTCCAGTTTTGAACGGAAGATATTTCCTTTTTCAACATAGCCCTCTATGGGCTTCCAAATATCCCTTTGCCAATTCCACAAGAACAGCCTTAGCGAAAGGCTTCTTCAAGGGAAAGATGTAACTCTGTGAGATGAATTAACAGAACACAGAGCAGTGTCTCAGAAAGCTTCATTCCAGTTTTGAACGGAAGATATTTCCTTTTTCACCATAGGCCTCTATGGGCTTCCAAATATCCCTTTGCCAATTATACAAGAACAGCCTTAGCGAAAGGCTTCTTGAAGGGAAAGATGTAACTCTGTGAGATGAATTAACAGAACACAGAGCAGTTTCTCAAAAAGCTTCTTTCCAGTTTTGAACGGAAGATATTTCCTTTTTCACCATAGCCCTCTATGGGCTTCCAAATATCCCTTTGCCAATTCCACAAGAACAGCCTTAGCGAAAGGCTTCTTGAAGGGAAAGATGTAACTCTGTGAGATGAATTAACAGAACACAGAGCAGTTTCTCAGAAAGCTTCTTTCCAGTTTTGAACGGAAGATATTTCCTTTTTCACCATAGCCGTCTATGGGCTTCCAAATATCGCTTTGCCAATTCCACAAGAACAGCCTTAGCGAAAGGCTTCTTGAAGGGAAAGATGTAACTCTGTGAGATGAATTCACAGAACACAGAGCAGTTTCTCAGAAAGCTTCTTTCCAGTTTTGAACGGAAGATATTTCCTTTTTCACCATAGCCCTCTATGGGCTTCCAAATATCCCTTTGCCAATTCCACAAGAACAGACTAAGCGAAAGGCTGCTTGAAGGGAAAGATGTAACTCTGTGAGATGAATTCACAGAACACAGAGCAGTGTCTCAGAAAGCTTCTTTCCAGTTTTGAACGGAAGATATTTCCTTTTTCACCATAGGCCTCTATGGGCTTCCAAATATCTCTTTGCCAATTCCACAAGAACAGCCTTAGCGAAAGGCTTCCTGAAGGGAAAGATGTAACTCTGTGAGATGAATTCACAGAACACAGAGCAGTTTCTCAGAAAGCTTCTTTCCAATTTTGAACGGAAGATATTTCCTTTTTCACCATAGCCCTCTATGGATTCCAAATATCGCTTTGCCAATTCGACAAGAACAGCCTTAGCGAAAGGCTTCTTGAAGGGAAAGATGTAACTCTGTGAGATGAATTCACAGAACACAGAGCAGTTTCTCAGAAAGCTTCTTTCCAGTTTTGAACGGAAGATATTTCCTTTTCCGCCATAGCTGTCTAAGGGCTTCCAAATATCCCTTTGCCAATTCCACAAGAACAGCCTTTGCGAAAGGCTTCTTGAAGGGAAAGATGTAACTCTGTGAGATGAATTAACAGAACACAGAGAAGTTTCTCAGAAAGCTTCTTTCCAGTTTTGAACGGAAGATATTTCCTTTTTCACCATAGCCGTCTATGGGCTACCAAATATCCCTTTGGAAATTCAACAAGAACAGCCTTAGGGAAAGGCTTCTTGAAGGGAAAGATGTAACTCTGTGAGATGAATTAACAGAACACAGAGCAGTTTCTCAGAAAGCTTCTTTCCAGTTTTGAACGGAAGATATTTCCTTTTTCACCAGAGCCCTCAATGGGCTTCCAAATATCCCTTTGCCAATTCCACAAGAACAGCCTTAGCGAAAGGCTTCTTGAAGGGAAAGATGTAACTCTGTGAGATGAATTAACAGAACACAGAGCAGTTTCTCAGAAAGCTTCTTTCCAGTTTTGAACGGAAGATATTTAATTTTTCACCATAGCCCTCTATGGGCTTCCAAATATCCCTTTGCCAATTCCACAAGAACAGCCTTAGCGAAAGGCTTCTTGAAGGGAAAGATGTAACTCTGTGAGTTGAATTCACAGAATACAGAGCAGTTTCTCAGAAAGCTTCTTTCCGGTTTTTAACGGAAGATATTTCCTTTTTCAACATAGCCGTCTATGGGCTTCCAAATATCCCTTTGCCAATTCCTCAAGAAGAGCCTTAGCGAAAGGCTTCTTGAAGGGAAAGATGTAACTCTGTGAGATGAATTAACAGAACACAGAGCAGTTTCTCAGAAAGCTTCTTTCCAGTTTTGAACGGAAGATATTTCCTTTTTCACCATAGCCCTCTGTGGGCTTCCAAATATCCCTTTGCCAATTCCACAAGAACAGCCTTAGCGAAAGGCTTCTTGAAGGGAAAGATGTAACTCTGTGAGATGAATTCACAGAACACAGAGCAGTTTCTCAGAAAGCTTCTTTCCAGTTTTGAACGGAAGATATTTCCTTTTTCACCATAGCCCTCTATGGGCTTCCAAATATCCCTTTGCCAATTCCACAAGAACAGCCTTAGCGAAAGGCTTCTTCAAGGGAAAGATGTAACTCTGTGAGATGAATTAACAGAACACAGAGCAGTGTCTCAGAAAGCTTCTTTCCAGTTTTGAACGGAAGATATTTCCTTTTTCACCATAGGCCTCTATGGGCTTCCAAGTATCCCTTTGCCAATTATACAAGAACAGCCTTAGCGAAAGGCTTCTTGAAGGGAAAGATGTAACTCTGTGAGATGAATTAACAGAACACAGAGCAGTTTCTCAAAAAGCTTCTTTCCAGTTTTGAACGGAAGATATTTCCTTTTTCACCATAGCCCTCTATGGGCTTCCAAATATCCCTTTGCCAATTCCACAAGAACAGACTAAGCGAAAGGCTTCTTGAAGGGAAAGATGTAACTCTGTGAGATGAATTCACAGAACACAGAGCAGTGTCTCAGAAAGCTTCTTTCCAGTTTTGAACGGAAGATATTTCCTTTTTCACCATAGGCCTCTATGGGCTTCCAAATATCTCTTTGCCAATTCCACAAGAACAGCCTTAGCGAAAGGCTTCTTGAAGGGAAAGATGTAACTCTGTGAGATGAATTCACAGAACACAGAGCAGTTTCTCAGAAAGCTTCTTTCCAATTTCGAACGGAAGATATTTCCTTTTTCACCATAGCCCTCTATGGATTCCAAATATCGCTTTACCAATTCGACAAGAACAGCCTTAGCGAAAGGCTTCTTGAAGGGAAAGATGTAACTCTGTGAGATGAATTCACAGAACACAGAGCAGTTTCTCAGAAAGCTTCTTTCCAGTTTTGAACGGAAGATATTTCCTTTCCCGCCATAGCTGTCTAAGGGCTTCCAAATATCCCTTTGCCAATTCCACAAGAACAGCCTTTACGAAAGGCTTCTTGAAGGGAATGATGTAACTCTGTGAGATGAATTAACAGAACACAGAGAAGTTTCTCAGAAAGCTTCTTTCCAGTTTTGAACGGAAGATATTTCCTTTTTCACCATAGCCGTCTATGGGCTACCAAATATCCCTTTGGAAATTCAACAAGAACAGCCTTAGGGAAAGACTTCTTGAAGGGAAAGATGTAACTCTGTGAGATGAATTAACAGAACACAGAGCAGTTTCTCAGAAAGCTTCTTTCCAGTTTTGAACGGAAGATATTTCCTTTTTCACCAGAGCCCTCAATGGGCTTCCAAATATCCCTTTGCCAATTCCACAAGAACAGCCTTAGCGAAAGGCTTCTTGAAGGGAAAGATGTAACTCTGTGAGATGAATTCACAGAACACAGAGCAGTTTCTCAGAAAGCTTCTTTCCAGTTTTGAACGGAAGATATTTCCTTTTTCACCAGAGCCCTCAATGGGCTTCCAAATATCCCTTTGCCAATTCCACAAGAACAGCCTTAGCGAAAGGCTTCTTGAAGGGAAAGATGTAACTCTGTGAGATGAATTCACAGAACACAGAGCAGTTTCTCAGAAAGCTTCTTTCCAGTTTTGAACGGAAGATATTTCCTTTTTCACCATAGCCCTCTATGGGCTTCCAAATATCCCTTTGCCAATTCCACAAGAACAGCCTTAGCGAAAGGCTTCTTGAAGGGAAAGATGTAACTCTGTGAGTTGAATTCACAGAATACAGAGCAGTTTCTCAGAAAGCTTCTTTCCGGTTTTTAACGGAAGATATTTCCTTTTTCAACATAGCCGTCTATGGGCTTCCAAATATCCCTTTGCCAATTCCTCAAGAAGAGCCTTAGCGAAAGGCTTCTTGAAGGGAAAGATGTAACTCTGTGAGATGAATTAACAGAACACAGAGCAGTTTCTCAGAAAGCTTCTTTCCAGTTTTGAACGGAAGATATTTCCTTTTTCACCATAGCCCTCTGTGGGCTTCCAAATATCCCTTTGCCAATTCCACAAGAACAGCCTTAGCGAAAGGCTTCTTGAAGGGAAAGATGTAACTCTGTGAGATGAATTCACAGAACACAGAGCAGTTTCTCAGAAAGCTTCTTTCCAGTTTTGAACGGAAGGTATTTCCTTTTTCACCATAGCCGTCTATGGGCTTCCAAATATCGCTTTGCCAATTCCACAAGAACAGCCTTAGCGAAAGGCTTCTTGAACGGAAAGCTGTAACTCTGTGAGATGAATTAACAGAACACAGAGCAGTGTCTCAGAAAGCTTCTTTCCAGTTTTGAACGGAAGATACTTCCTTTTTCACCATAGCCCTCTATGGGCTTCCAAATATCCCTTTGCCAATTACACAAAAACAGCCTTAGCGAAAGGCTTCTTGAAGGGAAAGATGTAACTCTGTGAGATGAATTAACAGAACACAGAGCAGTTTCTCAGAAAGCTTCTTTATAGTTTTGAACGGAAGATATTTCCTTTTTCACCATAGCCCTCTGTGGGCTTCCAAATATCGCTTTGCCAATTCCACAAGAACAGCCTTAGCGAAAGGCTTCTGGAAGGGAAAGATGTAACTCTGTGAGATGAATTCACAGAACACAGAGCAGTTTCTCAGAAAGCTTCTTTCCACTTTTGAACCGAAGATATTTCCTTTTCACCATAGCCCTCTATGGGCTTCCAAATATCCCTTTGTCAATTCCACAAGAACAGCCTTAGCGAAAGGCTTCTTGAAGGGAAAGATGTAACTCTGTGAGATGAATTAACAGAACACAGAGCAGTTTCTCAGAAAGCTTCTTTCCAGTTTTGAACGGAAGATATTTCCTTTTTCACCATAGCCGTCTATGGGCTTCCAAATATCCCTTTGCCAATTCCACAAGAACAGCCTTAGCGAAAGGCTTCTTGAAGGGAAAGATGTAACTCTGTGAGATGAATTCACAGAACACAGAGCAGTTTCTCAGAAAGCTTCTTTCCAGTTTTGAACGGAAGATATTTCCTTTTTCACCATAGCCCTCTATGGGCTTCCAAATATCCCTTTGCCAATTCCACAAGAACAGACTAAGCGAAAGGCTTCTTGAAGGGAAAGATGTAACTCTGTGAGATGAATTCACAGAACACAGAGCAGTGTCTCAGAAAGCTTCTTTCCAGTTTTGAACGGAAGATATTTCCTTTTTCACCATAGGCCTCTATGGGCTTCCAAATATCTCTTTGCCAATTCCACAAGAACAGCCTTAGCGAAAGGCTTCTTGAAGGGAAAGATGTAACTCTGTGAGATGAATTCACAGAACACAGAGCAGTTTCTCAGAAAGCTTCTTTCCAATTTCGAACGGAAGATATTTCCTTTTTCACCATAGCCCTCTATGGATTCCAAATATCGCTTTGCCAATTCGACAAGAACAGCCTTAGCGAAAGGCTTCTTGAAGGGAAAGATGTAACTCTGTGAGATGAATTCACAGAACACAGAGCAGTTTCTCAGAAAGCTTCTTTCCAGTTTTGAACGGAAGATATTTCCTTTTCCGCCATAGCTGTCTAAGGGCTTCCAAATATCCCTTTGCCAATTCCACAAGAACAGCCTTTACGAAAGGCTTCTTGAAGGGAATGATGTAACTCTGTGAGATGAATAAACAGAACACAGAGAAGTTTCTCAGAAAGCTTCTTTCCAGTTTTGAACGGAAGATATTTCCTTTTTCAACATAGCCGTCTATGGGCTACCAAATATCCCTTTGGAAATTCAACAAGAACAGCCTTAGGGAAAGACTTCTTGAAGGGAAAGATGTAACTCTGTGAGATGAATTAACAGAACACAGAGCAGTTTCTCAGAAAGCTTCTTTCCAGTTTTGAACGGAAGATATTTCCTTTTTCACCAGAGCCCTCAATGGGCTTCCAAATATCCCTTTGCCAATTCCACAAGAACAGCCTTAGCGAAAGGCTTCTTGAACGGAAAGCTGTAACTCTGTGAGATGAATTAACAGAACACAGAGCAGTGTCTCAGAAAGCTTCTTTCCAGTTTTGAACGGAAGATACTTCCTTTTTCACCATAGCCCTCTATGGGCTTCCAAATATCCCTTTGCCAATTACACAAAAACAGCCTTAGCGAAAGGCTTCTTGAAGGGAAAGATGTAACTCTGTGAGATGAATTAACAGAACACAGAGCAGTTTCTCAGAAAGCTTCTTTATAGTTTTGAACGGAAGATATTTCCTTTTTCACCATAGCCCTCTGTGGGCTTCCAAATATCGCTTTGCCAATTCCACAAGAACAGCCTTAGCGAAAGGCTTCTGGAAGGGAAAGATGTAACTCTGTGAGATGAATTCACAGAACACAGAGCAGTTTCTCAGAAAGCTTCTTTCCACTTTTGAACCGAAGATATTTCCTTTTCACCATAGCCCTCTATGGGCTTCCAAATATCCCTTTGTCAATTCCACAAGAACAGCCTTAGCGAAAGGCTTCTTGAAGGGAAAGATGTAACTCTGTGAGATGAATTAACAGAACACAGAGCAGTTTCTCAGAAAGCTTCTTTCCAGTTTTGAACGGAAGATATTTCCTTTTTCACCATAGCCGTCTATGGGCTTCCAAATATCCCTTTGCCAATTCCACAAGAACAGCCTTAGCGAAAGGCTTCTTGAAGGGAAAGATGTAACTCTGTGAGATGAATTCACAGAACACAGAGCAGTTTCTCAGAAAGCTTCTTTCCAGTTTTGAACGGAAGATATTTCCTTTTTCACCATAGCCCTCTATGGGCTTCCAAATATCCCTTTGCCAATTCCACAAGAACAGACTAAGCGAAAGGCTTCTTGAAGGGAAAGATGTAACTCTGTGAGAGGAATTCACAGAACACAGAGCAGTGTCTCAGAAAGCTTCTTTCCAGTTTTGAACAAAAGATATTTCCTTTTTCACCATAGGCCTCTATGGGTTTCCAAATATCTCTTTGCCAATTCCACAAGAACAGCCTTAGCGAAAGGCTTCTTGAAGGGAAAGATGTAACTCTGTGAGATGAATTCACAGAACACAGAGCAGTTTCTCAGAAAGCTTCTTTCCAGTTTTGAACGGAAGATATTTCCTTTTCCGCAATAGCTGTCTAAGGGCTTCCAAATATCACTTTGCCAATTCCACAAGAACAGCCTTTGCGAAAGGCTTCTTGAAGGGAAAGATGTAACTCTGTGAGACGAATTAACAGAACACAGAGCCGTTTCTCAGAAAGCTTCTTTCTAGTTTTGAACGGAAGATATTTCCTTTTTCACCATAGCCGTCTATGGGCTTCCAAATATCCCTTTGGAAATTCAACAAGAACAGCCTTAGGGAAAGGCTTCTTGAAGGGAAAGATGTAACTCTGTGAGATGAATTAACAGAACACAGAGCAGTTTCTCAGAAAGCTTCTTTCCAGTTTTGAACGGAAGATATTTCCTTTTTCACCAGAGCCCTCTATGGGCTTCCAAATATCCCTTTGCCAATTCCACAAGAACAGCCTTAGCGAAAGGCTTCTTGAAGGGAAAGATGTAACTCTGTGAGATGAACTCACAGAACACAGAGCAGTTTCTCAGAAAGCTTCTTTCCAGTTTTGAACGGAAGATATTTCCTTTTTCACCATAGCCCTCTATGGGCTTCCAAATATCCCTTTGCCAATTCCACAAGAACAGCCTTAGCGAAAGGCTTCTTGAAGGGAAAGATGTAACTCTGTGAGTTGAATTCACAGAATACAGAGCAGTTTCTCAGAAAGCTTCTTTCCGGTTTTTAACGGAAGATATTTCCTTTTTCAACATAGCCGTCTATGGGCTTCCAAATATCCCTTTGCCAATTCCTCAAGAAGAGCCTTAGCGAAAGGCTTCTTGAAGGAAAAGATGTAACTCTGTGAGATGAATTAACAGAACACAGAGCAGTTTCTCAGAAAGCTTCTTTCCAGTTTTGAACGGAAGATATTTCCTTTTTCACCATAGCCCTCTATGGGCTTCCAAATATCCCTTTGCCAATTCCACAAGAACAGCCTTAGCGAAAGGCTTCTTGAAGGGAAAGATGTAACTCTGTGAGATGAATTAACAGAACACAGAGCAGTTTCTCAGAAAGCTTCTTTCCAGTTTTGAACGGAAGATATTTCCTTTTTCACCATAGCCCTCTATGGGCTTCCAAATATCCCTTTGCCAATTCCACAAGAACAGCCTTAGCGAAAGGCTTCTTCAAGAGAAAGATGTAACTCTGTGAGATGAATTAACAGAACACAGAGCAGTGTCTCAGAAAGCTTCTTTCCAGTTTTGAACGGAAGATATTTCCTTTTTCACCATAGGCCTCTATGGGCTTCCAAATATCCCTTTGCCAATTATACAAGAACAGCCTTAGCGAAAGGCTTCTTGAAGGGAAAGATGTAACTCTGTGAGATGAATTAACAGAACACAGAGCAGTTTCTCAAAAAGCTTCTTTCCAGTTTTGAACGGAAGATATTTCCTTTTTCACCATAGCCCTCTATGGGCTTCCAAATATCCCTTTGCCAATTCCACAAGAACAGCCTTAGCGAAAGGATTCTTGAAAGGAAAGATGTAACTCTGTGAGATGAATTAACAGAACACAGAGCAGTTTCTCAGAAAGCTTCTTTCCAGTTTTGAACGGAAGATATTTCCTTTTTCACCATAGCCTTCTATGGGCTTCCAAATATCCCTTTGCCAATTCCACAAGAACAGCCTTAGCGAAAGGCTTCTTGAAGGGAAAGATGTAACTCTGTGAGATGAATTCACAGAACACAGAGCAGTTTCTCAGAAAGCTTCTTTCCAGTTTTGAACGGAAGATATTTCCTTTTTCACCATAGCCCTCTATGGGCTTCCAAATATCCCTTTGCCAATTCCACAAGAACAGACTAAGCGAAAGGCTTCTTGAAGGGAAAGATGTAACTCTGTGAGATGAATTCACAGAACACAGAGCAGTGTCTCAGAAAGCTTCTTTCCAGTTTTGAACGGAAGATATTTCCTTTTTCACCATAGGCCTCTATGGGCTTCCAAATATCTCTTTGCCAATTCCACAAGAACAGCCTTAGCGAAAGGCTTCTTGAAGGGAAAGATGTAACTCTGTGAGATGAATTCACAGAACACAGAGCAGTTTCTCAGAAAGCTTCTTTCCAATTTTGAACGGAAGATATTTCCTTTTTCACCATAGCCCTCTATGGATTCCAAATATCGCTTTGCCAATTCGACAAGAACAGCCTTAGCGAAAGGCTTCTTGAAGGGAAAGATGTAACTCTGTGAGATGAATTCACAGAACACAGAGCAGTTTCTCAGAAAGCTTCTTTCCAGTTTTGAACGGAAGATATTTCCTTTTCCGCCATAGCTGTCTAAGGGCTTCCAAATATCCCTTTGCCAATTCCACAAGAACAGCCTTTGCGAAAGGCTTCTTGAAGGGAAAGATGTAACTCTGTGAGATGAATTAACAGAACACAGAGAAGTTTCTCAGAAAGCTTCTTTCCAGTTTTGAACGGAAGATATTTCCTTTTTCACCATAGCCGTCTATGGGCTACCAAATATCCCTTTGGAAATTCAACAAGAACAGCCTTAGGGAAAGGCTTCTTGAAGGGAAAGATGTAACTCTGTGAGATGAATTAACAGAACACAGAGCAGTTTCTCAGAAAGCTTCTTTCCAGTTTTGAACGGAAGATATTTCCTTTTTCACCAGAGCCCTCAATGGGCTTCCAAATATCCCTTTGCCAATTCCACAAGAACAGCCTTAGCGAAAGGCTTCTTGAAGGGAAAGATGTAACTCTGTGAGATGAATTCACAGAACACAGAGCAGTTTCTCAGAAAGCTTCTTTCCAGTTTTGAACGGAAGATATTTCCTTTTTCACCATAGCCCTCTATGGGCTTCCAAATATCCCTTTGCCAATTCCACAAGAACAGCCTTAGCGAAAGGCTTCTTGAAGGGAAAGATGTAACTCTGTGAGTTGAATTCACAGAATACAGAGCAGTTTCTCAGAAAGCTTCTTTCCGGTTTTTAACGGAAGATATTTCCTTTTTCAACATAGCCGTCTATGGGCTTCCAAATATCCCTTTGCCAATTCCTCAAGAAGAGCCTTAGCGAAAGGCTTCTTGAAGGGAAAGATGTAACTCTGTGAGATGAATTAACAGAACACAGAGCAGTTTCTCAGAAAGCTTCTTTCCAGTTTTGAACGGAAGATAATTCCTTTTTCACCATAGCCCTCTGTGGGCTTCCAAATATCCCTTTGCCAATTCCACAAGAACAGCCTTAGCGAAAGGCTTCTTGAAGGGAAAGATGTAACTCTGTGAGATGAATTCACAGAACACAGAGCAGTTTCTCAGAAAGCTTCTTTCCAGTTTTGAACGGAAGATATTTCCTTTTTCACCATAGCCCTCTATGGGCTTCCAAATATCCCTTTGCCAATTCCACAAGAACAGCCTTAGCGAAAGGCTTCTTCAAGGGAAAGATGTAACTCTGTGAGATGAATTAACAGAACACAGAGCAGTGTCTCAGAAAGCTTCTTTCCAGTTTTGAACGGAAGATATTTCCTTTTTCACCATAGGCCTCTATGGGCTTCCAAATATCCCTTTGCCAATTATACAAGAACAGCCTTAGCGAAAGGCTTCTTGAAGGGAAAGATGTAACTCTGTGAGATGAATTAACAGAACACAGAGCAGTTTCTCAAAAAGCTTCTTTCCAGTTTTGAACGGAAGATATTTCCTTTTTCACCATAGCCCTCTATGGGCTTCCAAATATCCCTTTGCCAATTCCACAAGAACAGCCTTAGCGAAAGGCTTCTTGAAGGGAAAGATGTAACTCTGTGAGATGAATTAACAGAACACAGAGCAGTTTCTCAGAAAGCTTCTTTCCAGTTTTGAACGGAAGATATTTCCTTTTTCACCATAGCCGTCTATGGGCTTCCAAATATCCCTTTGCCAATTCCACAAGAACAGCCTTAGCGAAAGGCTTCTTGAAGGGAAAGATGTAACTCTGTGAGATGAATTCACAGAACACAGAGCAGTTTCTCAGAAAGCTTCTTTCCAGTTTTGAACGGAAGATATTTCCTTTTTCACCATAGCCCTCTATGGGCTTCCAAATATCCCTTTGCCAATTCCACAAGAACAGACTAAGCGAAAGGCTTCTTGAAGGGAAAGATGTAACTCTGTGAGATGAATTCACAGAACACAGAGCAGTGTCTCAGAAAGCTTCTTTCCAGTTTTGAACGGAAGATATTTCCTTTTTCACCATAGGCCTCTATGGGCTTCCAAATATCTCTTTGCCAATTCCACAAGAACAGCCTTAGCGAAAGGCTTCTTGAAGGGAAAGATGTAACTCTGTGAGATGAATTCACAGAACACAGAGCAGTTTCTCAGAAAGCTTCTTTCCAATTTTGAACGGAAGATATTTCCTTTTTCACCATAGCCCTCTATGGATTCCAAATATCGCTTTGCCAATTCGACAAGAACAGCCTTAGCGAAAGGCTTCTTGAAGGGAAAGATGTAACTCTGTGAGATGAATTCACAGAACACAGAGCAGTTTCTCAGAAAGCTTCTTTCCAGTTTTGAACGGAAGATATTTCCTTTTCCGCCATAGCTGTCTAAGGGCTTCCAAATATCCCTTTGCCAATTCCACAAGAACAGCCTTTGCGAAAGGCTTCTTGAAGGGAATGATGTAACTCTGTGAGATGAATTAACAGAACACAGAGAAGTTTCTCAGAAAGCTTCTTTCCAGTTTTGAACGGAAGATATTTCCTTTTTCACCATAGCCGTCTATGGGCTACCAAATATCCCTTTGGAAATTCAACAAGAACAGCCTTAGGGAAAGGCTTCTTGAAGGGAAAGATGTAACTCTGTGAGATGAATTAACAGAACACAGAGCAGTTTCTCAGAAAGCTTCTTTCCAGTTTTGAACGGAAGATATTTCCTTTTTCACCAGAGCCCTCAATGGGCTTCCAAATATCCCTTTGCCAATTCCACAAGAACAGCCTTAGCGAAAGGCTTCTTGAAGGGAAAGATGTAACTCTGTGAGATGAATTCACAGAACACAGAGCAGTTTCTCAGAAAGCTTCTTTCCAGTTTTGAACGGAAGATATTTCCTTTTTCACCATAGCCCTCTATGGGCTTCCAAATATCCCTTTGCCAATTCCACAAGAACAGCCTTAGCGAAAGGCTTCTTGAAGGGAAAGATGTAACTCTGTGAGTTGAATTCACAGAATACAGAGCAGTTTCTCAGAAAGCTTCTTTCCGGTTTTTAACGGAAGATATTTCCTTTTTCAACATAGCCGTCTATGGGCTTCCAAATATCCCTTTGCCAATTCCTCAAGAAGAGCCTTAGCGAAAGGCTTCTTGAAGGGAAAGATGTAACTCTGTGAGATGAATTAACAGAACACAGAGCAGTTTCTCAGAAAGCTTCTTTCCAGTTTTGAACGGAAGATATTTCCTTTTTCACCATAGCCCTCTGTGGGCTTCCAAATATCCCTTTGCCAATTCCACAAGAACAGCCTTAGCGAAAGGCTTCTTGAAGGGAAAGATGTAACTCTGTGAGATGAATTCACAGAACACAGAGCAGTTTCTCAGAAAGCTTCTTTCCAGTTTTGAACGGAAGGTATTTCCTTTTTCACCATAGCCGTCTATGGGCTTCCAAATATCGCTTTGCCAATTCCACAAGAACAGCCTTAGCGAAAGGCTTCTTGAAGGGAAAGATGTAACTCTGTGAGATGAATTAACAGAACACAGAGCAGTTTCTCAGAAAGCTTCTTTCCAGTTTTGAACGGAAGATACTTCCTTTTTCACCATAGCCCTCTATGGGCTTCCAAATATCCCTTTGCCAATTACACAAAAACAGCCTTAGCGAAAGGCTTCTTGAAGGGAAAGATGTAACTCTGTGAGATGAATTAACAGAACACAGAGCAGTTTCTCAGAAAGCTTCTTTATAGTTTTGAACGGAAGATATTTCCTTTTTCACCATAGCCCTCTATGGGCTTCCAAATATCGCTTTGCCAATTCCACAAGAACAGCCTTAGCGAAAGGCTTCTGGAAGGGAAAGATGTAACTCTGTGAGATGAATTCACAGAACACAGAGCAGTTTCTCAGAAAGCTTCTTTCCACTTTTGAACCGAAGATATTTCCTTTTTCACCATAGCCTTTTATGGGCTTCCCTATATCCCTTTGCGAATTCCACAAGAACAGCCTTAGCGAAAGGTTTCTTGAATGGAAAGATGTAACTCTGTGAGGTGAATTAACAGAACACAGAGCAGTTTCTCAGAAAGCTTCTTTCCAGTTTGGAACGGAAGATATTTCCTTTTTCACCATAGCCGTCTATGGGCTTCCTAATATCCCTTTGCCAATTCCACAAGAACAGCCTTAGCGAAAGGCTTCTTGAAGGGAAAGATGTAACTCTGTGAGATGAATTAATTGAAAACAGAGCAGTTTCTCAGAAAGCTTCTTTCCAGTTTGGAACGGAAGATATTTCCTTTTTCACCATAGCCCTCTAAGGGCTTCCAAATATCCCTTTGCCAATTCCACAAGAACAGCCTTAGCGAAACGCTTCTTGTAGGGAAAGATGTAACTCTGTGAGATGAATTAACAGAACACAGAGCAGTTTCTCAGAAAGCTTCTTTCCAGTTTGGAACGGAAGATATTTCCTTTTTCACCATAGCCCTCTACGGGCTTCCAAATATCCCTTTTCCAATTCCACAAGAACGGCCTTAGCGAAAGGCTTTTTGAAGGGAAAGATGTAACTTGGTGAGGTGAATTAACGGAACACAGAGCAGTTTCTCAGAAAGCTTCATTCCAGTTTTGAACGGAAGATATTTCCTTTTTCACCATAGCCCTCTATGGACTTCCAAATATCCCTTTGCCAATTCCACAAGAACAGCCTTAGCGAAAGGCTTCTTGAAGGGAAAGATGTAACTCTGTGAGATGAATTAACAGAACACAGAGCAGTTTCTCAGAAAGCTTCTTTCCAGTTTTGAACGGAAGATATTTCCTTTTTCACCATAGCCCTCTATGGGCTTCCCAATATCCCTTTGCGAATTCCACAAGAACAGCCTTAGCGAAAGGTTTCTTGAATGGAAAGATGTAACTCTGTGAGGTGAATTAACAGAACACAGAGCAGTTTCTCAGAAAGCTTCTTTCCAGTTTGGAACGGAAGATATTTCCTTTTTCACCATAGCCGTCTATGGGCTTCCTAATATCCCTTTGCCAATTCCACAAGAACAGCCTTAGCGAAAGGCTTCTTGAAGGGAAAGATGTAACTCTGTGAGATGAATTAAGAGAACACAGAGCAGTTTCTCAGAAAGCTTCTTTCCAGTTTTGAACGGAAGTTATTTCCTTTTTCACCATAGCCGTCTATGGGCTTCCTAATATCCCTTTGCCAATTCCACAAGAACAGCCTTAGCGAAAGGCTTCTTGAAGGGAAAGATGTAACTCTGTGAGATGAATTAAGAGAACACAGAGCCGTTTCTCAGAAAGCTTCTTTCCAGTTTTGAACGGAAGATATTTCCTTTTTCACCATAGCCCTCTACGGGCTTCCAAATATCCCTTTTCCAATTCCACAAGAACGGCCTTAGCGAAAGGCTTCTTGAAGGGAAAGATGTAACTCTGTGAGATGAATTAACAGAACACAGAGCAGTTTCTCAGAAAGCTTCTTTCCAGTTTTGAACGGAAGATATTTCCTTTTTCACCGTAGCCCTCTATGGGCTTCCAAATATCCCTTTGCCAATTCCACAAGAACAGCCTTAGCGAAATTCTTCTTGAAGGGAAAGATGTAACTCTGTGAGATGAATTAACAGAACACAGAGCAGTTTCTCAGAAAGCTTCTTTCCAGTTTTGAACAGAAGGTATTTCCTTTTTCACCATAGCCCTCTATGGGCTTCCAAATATCCCTTTGCCAATTCCACAAGAACAGCTTTAGCGAAAGGCTTCTTGAAGGGAAAGATGTAACTCTGTGAGATGAATTAACAGAACACAGAGCAGTTTCTCAGAAAGCTTCTTTCCAGTTTTGAACGGAAGATATTTCCTTTTTCACCATAGCCCTCTATGGGCTTCCAAATATCCCTTTGCCAATTCCACAAGAACAGCCTTAGCGAAAGGCTTCTTGAAGGGAAAGATGTTACTCAGTGAGATGAATTAACAGAACACAGAGCAGTTTCTCAGAAAGCTTCTTTCCAGTTTGGAACGGAAGATATTTCCTTTTTCACCATAGCCCTCTATGGACTTCCAAATATCCCTTTGCCAATTCCACAAGAACAGCCATAGCGAAAGGCTTCTTGAAGGGAAGATGTAACTCTGTGAGATGAATTAGCAGAACACAGAGCAGTTACTCAGAAAGCTTCTTTCCAGTTTTGAACGGAAGTTATTTCCTTTTTCACCATAGCCGTCTATATGCTTCCAATTATACCTTTGCCAATTCCACAAGAACAGGCTTAGCGAAAGGCTTCTTGAAGGGAAAGATGTAACTCTGTGAGATGAATTAACGGAACACAGAGCAGTTTCTCAGAAAGCTTCTTTCCAGTTTTGAACGGAAGATATTGCCTTTTTCACCATAGCCTTCTATGGGCTTCCAAATAAACCTTTGCCAATTCCACAAGAACAGCCTTAGCGAAAGGCTTCTTGAAGGGAAAGATGTAACTCTGTGAGATGAATTAACAGAACACAGAGCAGTTTCTCAGAAAGCTTGTTTCCAGCTTTCAACGGAAGATATTCCCTTTTTCACCATAGCCCTCTATGGGCTTCCAAATATCCCTTTGCCAATTCCACAAGAACGGCCTTAGCGAAAGGCTTCTTGAAGGGAAAGATGTAACTCTGTGAGATGAATTAACAGAACACAGAGCAGTTTCTCAGAAAGCTTCTTTCCAGTTTTGAACGGAAGATATTTCCTTTATCACCCTAGCCCTCTATGGGCTTCCAAATATCCCTTTGCCAATTCCACAAGAACAGCCTTAGCGAAAGGCTTCTTGAAGGGAAAGATGTAACGCTGTGAGATGAATTAACAGAACACAGAGCAGTTTCTCAAAAAGCTTCTTTCCAGGTTTGAACGCAAGAAAGTTCCTTTTTCACCGTAGCCCTCTATGGGCTTCCAAATATCCCTTTGCCAATTCTACAAGAACAGCCTTAACGAAAGGATTCTTGAAGGGAAAGATGTAACTCTGTGAGATGAATTAACAGAACACAGAGCAGTTTCTCAGAAAGCTTCTTTCCAGTTTTGAACGGAAGATATTTCCTTTTTCACCATAGCCCTCTATGGGCTTCCAAATATCCCTTTGCCAATTCCACAAGAACAGCCTTAGCGAAAGGCTTCTTGAAGGGAAAGATGTAACTCTGTGAGATGAATTAACAGAACACAGAGCAGTTTCTCAGAAAGTTTCTTTCCAGTTTTGAACTGAAGATATTTCCTTTTTCATCATAGCCCTCTATGGGCTTCCAAATATCCCTTTGCCAATTCCACAAGAACAGCCTTAGCGAAAGGCTTCTTGAAGGGAAAGATGTAACTCTGTGAGATGAATTAACAGAACACAGAGCAGTTTCTCAGAAAGCTTCTTTCCAGTTTTGAACGGAAGATTTTTCCTTTTTCACCATAGCCCACTATGGTCTTCCAAATATCCCTTTGCCAATTCCACAAGAACAGCCTTAGCGAAAGGCTTCTTGAAGGGAAAGATGTAACTCTGTGAGATGAATTAACAGAACACAGAGCAGTTTCTCAGAAAGCTTCTTTGCAGTTTTGAAAAGAAGATATTTCCTTTTTCACCATAGCCCTCTAAGGGCTTCCAAATATCCCTTTGCCAATTCCACAAGAACAGCCTTAGCGAAAGACTTCTTGAAGGGAAAGATGTAACTCTGTGAGATGAATTAACAGAACACAGAGCAGTTTCTCAGAAAGCTTCTTTCCAGTTTGGAACGGAAGATATTTCCTTTTTCACCATAGCCCTCTATGGGCTTCCAAATATCCCTTTGCCAATTCCACAAGAACAGCCTTAGCGAAACGCTTCTTGTAGGGAAAGATGTAACTCTGTGAGATGAATTAACAGAACACAGAGCAGTTTCTCAGAAAGCTTCTTTCCAGTTTGGAACGGAAGATATTTCCTTTTTCACCATAGCCCTCTACGGGCTTCCAAATATCCCTTTTCCAATTCCACAAGAACGGCCTTAGCGAAAGGCTTTTTGAAGGGAAAGATGTAACTCTGTGAGGTGAATTAACGGAACACAGAGCAGTTTCTCAGAAAGCTTCTTTCCAGTTTTGAACGGAAGATATTTCCTTTTTCACCATAGCCCTCTATGGACTTCCAAATATCCCTTTGCCAATTCCACAAGAACAGCCTTAGCGAAAGGCTTCTTGAAGGGAAAGATGTAACTCTGTGAGATGAATTAACAGAACACAGAGCAGTTTCTCAGAAAGCTTCTTTCCAGTTTTGAACGGAAGATATTTCCTTTTTCACCATAGCCCTCTATGGGCTTCCCAATATCCCTTTGCGAATTCCACAAGAACAGCCTTAGCGAAAGGTTTCTTGAATGGAAAGATGTAACTCTGTGAGGTGAATTAACAGAACACAGAGCAGTTTCTCAGAAAGCTTCTTTCCAGTTTGGAACGGAAGATATTTCCTTTTTCACCATAGCCGTCTATGGGCTTCCTAATATCCCTTTGCCAATTCCACAAGAACAGCCTTAGCGAAAGGCTTCTTGAAGGGAAAGATGTAACTCTGTGAGATGAATTAAGAGAACACAGAGCAGTTTCTCAGAAAGCTTCTTTCCAGTTTGGAACGGAAGATATTTACTTTTTCACCATAGCCGTCTATGGGCTTCCTAATATCCCTTTGCCAATTCCACAAGAACAGCCTTAGCGAAAGGCTTCTTGAAGGGAAAGATGTAACTCTGTGAAATGAATTAACAGAACACAGAGCCGTTTCTCAGAAAGCTTCTTTCCAGTTTTGAACGGAAGATATTTCCTTTTTCACCATAGCCCTCTACGGGCTTCCAAATATCCCTTTTCCAATTCCACAAGAACGGCCTTAGCGAAAGGCTTCTTGAAGGGAAAGATGTAACTCTGTGAGATGAATTAACAGAACACAGAGCAGTTTCTCAGAAAGCTTCTTTCCAGTTTTGAACGGAAGATATTTCCTTTTTCACCGTAGCCCTCTATGGGCTTCCAAATATCCCTTTGCCAATTCCACAAGAACAGCCTTAGCGAAATTCTTCTTGAAGGGAAAGATGTAACTCTGTGAGATGAATTAACAGAACACAGAGCAGTTTCTCAGAAAGCTTCTTTCCAGTTTTGAACGGAAGATATTTCCTTTTTCACCATAGCCCTCTATGGGCTTCCAAATATCCCTTTGCCAATTCCACAAGAACAGATTTAGCGAAAGGCTTCTTGAAGGGAAAGATGTAACTCTGTGAGATGAATTAACAGAACACAGAGCAGTTCCTCAGAAAGCTTCTTTCCAGTTTTGAACGGAAGATATTTCCTTTTTCACCATAGCCCTCTATGGGCTTCCAAATATCCCTTTGCCAATTCCACAAGAACAGCCTTAGCGAAAGGCTTCTTGAAGGGAAAGATGTTACTCAGTGAGATGAATTAACAGAACACAGAGCAGTTTCTCAGAAAGCTTCTTTCCAGTTTGGAACGGAAGATATTTCCTTTTTCACCATAGCCCTCTATGGACTTCCAAATATCCCTTTGCCAATTCCACAAGAACAGCCATAGCGAAAGGCTTCTTGAAGGGAAGATGTAACTCTGTGAGATGAATTAGCAGAACACAGAGCAGTTTCTCAGAAAGCTTCTTTCCAGTTTTGAACGGAAGTTATTTCCTTTTTCACCATAGCCGTCTATATGCTTCCAATTATACCTTTGCCAATTCCACAAGAACAGCCTTAGCGAAAGGCTTCTTGAAGGGAAAGATGTAACTCTGTGAGATGAATTAACGGAACACAGAGCAGTTTCTCAGAAAGCTTCTTTCCAGTTTTGAACAGAAGATATTTCCTTTTTCACCAAAGCCCTCTATGGGCTTCCAAATATCCCTTTGCCAATTCCACAAGAACAGCCTTAGTGAAAGGCTTGTTGAAGGGAAAGATGTAACTCTGTGAGATGAATTAACAGAACACAGAGCAGTTTCTCAGAAAGCTTCTTTCCAGTTTTGAACGGAAGATATTGCCTTTTTCACCATAGCCTTCTATGGGCTTCCAAATAAACCTTTGCCAATTCCACAAGAACAGCCTTAGCGAAAGGCTTCTTGAAGGGAAAGATGTAACTCTGTGAGATTAATTAACAGAACACAGAGCAGTTTCTCAGAAAGCTTGTTTCCAGCTTTCAACGGAAGTTATTCCCTTTTTCACCATAGCCCTCTATGGGCTTCCAAATATCCCTTTGCCAATTCCACAAGAACGGCCTTAGCGAAAGGCTTCTTGAAGGGAAAGATGTAACTCTGTGAGATGAATTAACAGAACACAGAGCAGTTTCTCAGAAAGCTTCTTTCCAGTTTTGAACGGAAGATATTTCCTTTATCACCATAGCCCTCTATGGGCTTCCAAATATCCCTTTGCCAATTCCACAAGAACAGCCTTAGCGAAAGGCTTCTTGAAGGGAAAGATGTAACTCTGTGAGATGAATTAACAGAACACAGAGCAGTTTCTCAAAAAGCTTCTTTCCAGGTTTGAACGCAAGAAAGTTCCTTTTTCACCGTAGCCCTCTATGGGCTTCCAAATATCCCTTTGCCAATTCCACAAGAACAGCCTTATCGAAAGGCTTCTTGAAGGGAAAGATGTAACTCTGTGAGATGAATTAACAGAACACAGAGCAGTTTCTCAGAAAGCTTCTTTCCAGTTTTGAACGGAAGATATTTCCTTTATCACCATAGCCCTCTATGGGCTTCCAAATATCCCTTTGCCAATTCCACAAGAACAGCCTTAGCGAAAGGCTTCTTGAAGGGAAAGATGTAACTCTGTGAGATGAATTAACAGAACACAGAGCAGTTTCTCAGAAAGTTTCTTTCCAGTTTTGAACTGAAGATATTTCCTTTTTCATCATAGCCCTCTATGGGCTTCCAAATATCCCTTTGCCAATTCCACAAGAACAGCCTTAGCGAAAGGCTTCTTGAAGGGAAAGATGTAACTCTGTGACATGAATTAACAGTACACAGAGCAGTTTCTCAGAAAGCTTCTTTCCAGTTTGGAACGGAAGATATTTTCTTTTTCAACATAGCCCTCTATGGGCTTCCAAATATCCCTTTGCCAATTCCACAAGAACAGCCTTCGCGAAAGGCTTCTTGAAGGGAAAGATGTAACTCTGTGAGATTAATTAACAGAACACAGAGCAGTTTCTCATAAAGCTTCTTTCCAGTTTTGAACGGAAGATATTTCCTTTTTTCACCATAGCCCTCTATGGGCTTCCAAGTATCCCTTTGCCAATTCCACTAGAACAGCCTTAGCGAAAGGCTTCTTGAAGGGAAAGATGTAACTCTGTGAGATGAATTAACAGAACACAGAGCAGTTTCTCACAAAGCTTCTTTCCAGTTTTGAACGGAAGATATTTCCTTTTTCACCATAGGCCTCTACGGGCTTCCAAATATCCCTTTTCCAATTCCACAAGAACGGCCTTAGCGAAAAGCTTTTTGAAGGGAAAGATGTAACACTGTGAGATGAATTAACGGAACACAGAGCAGTTTCTCAGAAAGCTTCTTTCCAGTTTTGAACGGAAGATATTTCCTTTTTCACCATAGCCCACTATGGTCTTCCAAATATCCCTTTGCCAATTCCACAAGAACAGCCTTAGCGAAAGGCTTCTTGAAGGGAAAGATGTAACTCTGTGAGATGAATTAACAGAACACAGAGCAGTTTCTCAGAAAGCTTCTTTCCAGTTTTGAAAAAAAGATATTTCCTTTTTCACCATAGCCCTCTAAGGGCTTCCAAATATCCCTTTGCCAATTCCACAAGAACAGCCTTAGCGAAAGACTTCTTGAAGGGAAAGATGTAACTCTGTGAGATGAATTAACAGAACACAGAGCAGTTTCTCAGAAAGCTTCTTTCCAGTTTTGAACGGAAGATATTTCCTTTTTCACCATAGCCCTCTATGGGCTTCCCAATATCCCTTTGCCAATTCCACAAGAACAGCCTTAGCGAAAGGCTTCTTGAATGGAAAGATGTAACTCTGTGAGGTGAATTAACAGAACACAGAGCAGTTTCTCAGAAAGCTTCTTTCCAGTTTGGAACGGAAGATAATTCCTTTTTCACCATAGCCGTCTATGGGCTTCCTAATATCCCTTTGCCAATTCCACAAGAACAGCCTTAGCGAAAGGCTTCTTGAAGGGAAAGATGTAACTCTGTGAGATGAATTAAGAGAACACAGAGCAGTTTCTCAGAAAGCTTATTTCATGTTTGGAACGGAAGATAATTCCTTTTTCACCACAGCCGTCTATGGGCTTCCTAATATCCCTTTGCCAATTCCACAAGAACAGCCTTAGCGAAAGGCTTCTTGAAGGGAAAGATGTAACTCTGTGAGATGAATTAACAGAACACAGAGCAGTTTCTCAGAAAGATTATTTCCAGTTTTTAACGGAAGATATTTCCTTTTTCACCATAGACTTCTACGGGCTTCCAAATATCCCTTTTCCAATTCCACAAGAACGGCCTTAGCGAAAGGCTTCTTGAAGGGAAAGATGTAACTCTGTGAGATGAATTAACAGAACACAGAGCAGTTTCTCAGAAAGCTTCTTTCCAGTTTTGAACGCAAGATATTTCCTTTTTCACCGTAGCCCACTAAGGGCTTCCAAATATCCCTTTGCCAATTCCACAAGAACAGCCTTAGCGAAAGGCTTCTTGAAGGGAAAGATGTAACTCTGTGAGATGAATTAACAGAACACAGAGCAGTTTCTCAGAAAGCTTCTTTCCAGTTTTGAACGGAAGATATTTCCTTTTTCACCATAGCCCTCTATGGGCTTCCAAATATCCCTTTGCCAATTCCACAAGAACAGCTTTAGCGAAAGGCTTCTTGAAGGGAAAGATGTAACACTGTGAGATGAATTAACAGAACACAGAGCAGTTTCTCAGAAAGCTTCTTTCCAGTTTTGAAAAGAAGATATTTCCTTTATCACCATAGCCCTCTAAGGGCTTCCAAATATCCCTTTGCCAATTCCACAAGAACAGCCTTAGCGAAAGGCTTCTTGAAGGGAAAGATGTAACTCTGTGAGATGAATTAACAGAACACAGAGCAGTTTCTCAGAAAGCTTCTTTCCAGTTTGGAACGGAAGATATTTCCTTTTTCACCATATCCCTCTATGGACTTCCAAATATCCCTTTGCCAATTCCACAAGAACAGCCTTAGCGAAAGGCTTCTTGAAGGGAAGATGTAACTCTGTGAGATGAATTAACAGAACACAGAGCAGTTTCTCAGAAAGCTTCTTTCCAGTTTTGAACGGAAGTTGTTTCCTTTTTCACCATAGCCCTCTATGGGCTTCCAAATATCCCTTTGCCAATTCCACAAGAACAGCCTTAGCGAAAGGCTTCTTGAAGGGAAAGATGTAACTCTGTGAGATGAATTAACAGAACACAGAGCAGTTTCTCAGAAAGCTTCTTTCCAGTTTTGAACGGAAGATATTTCCTTTTTTCACCATAGCCCACTATGGGCTTCCAAATATCCCTTTGCCAATTCCACAAGAACAGCCTTAGCGAAAGGCTTCTTGAAGGGAAAGATGTAACTCTGTGAGATGAATTAATTGAAAACAGAGCAGTTTCTCAGAAAGCTTGTTTCCAGTTTTGAACGGAAGATATTTCCTTTTTCACCATAGCCCTCTATGGGCTTCCAAATATCCCTTTGCCAATTCCACAAGAACAGCCTTAGCGAAAGGCTTCTTGAAGGGAAAGATGTAACTCTGTGAGATGAATTAACAGAACACAGAGCAGTTTCTCAGAAAGCTTCTTTCCAGTTTTGAAAGGAAGATATTTCCTTTTTCACCATAGCCCTCTAAGGGCTTCCAAATATCCCTTTGCCAATTCCACAAGAACAGCCTTAGCGAAAGGCTTCTTGAAGGGAAAGATGTAACTCTGAGAAATGAATTAGCAGGACACAGAGCAGTTTCTCAGAAAGCTTCTTTCGAGTTTTGAACGGAAGATATTTCCTTTTTCACCATAGCCCTCTATGGACTTCCAAATATCCCTTTGCCAATTCCACAAGAACAGCCTTAGCGAAAGGCTTCTTGAAGGGAAAGATGTAACTCTGTGAGATGAATTAACAGAACACAGAGCAGTTTCTCAGAAAGCTTCTTTCCAGTTTTTAACGGAAGATATTTCCTTTTTCAACATAGCCCTCTATGGGCTTCCCAATATCCCTTTGACAATTCCACAAGAACAGCCTTAGCGAAAGGCTTCTTGAATAGAAAGATGTAACTCTGTGAGGTGAATTAACAGAACACAGAGCAGTTTCTCAGAAAGCTTCTTTCCAGTTTGGAACGGAAGATATTTCCTTTTTCACCATAGCCGTCTATGGGCTTCCAAATAAACCTTTGCCAATTCCACAAGAACAGCTTTAGCGAAAGGCTTCTTGAAGGGAAAGATGTAACTCTGTGAGATGAATTAACAGAACACAGCGCACTTTCTCAGAAAGCTTCTTTCCAGCTTTCAACGGAAGATATTTCCTTTTTCACCATAGCCCTCTATGGACTTCCAAATATCCCTTTGCCAATTCCACAGGAATAGCCTTAGCGAACGGCTTCTTGAAGGGAAAGATGTAACTCTGTGAGATGAATTAACAGAACACAGAGCAGTTTCTCAGAAAGCTTCTTTCCAGTTTGGAACGGAAGATATTTCCTTTTTCACCATAGCCCTCTAGGAATTCCAAATATCCCTTTGCCAATTCCACAAGAACAGCCTTAGCGAAAGGCTTCTTGAAGGGAAGATGTAACTCTGTGAGATGAATTAACAGAACACAGAGCAGTTTCTCAGAAAGCTTCTTTCCAGTTTTGAACGGAAGATATTTCCTTTTTCACCATAGCCCTCTATGGGCTTCCCAATATCCCTTTGCGAATTCCACAAGAACAGCCTTAGCGAAAGGTTTCTTGAATGGAAAGATGTAACTCTGTGAGGTGAATTAAAAGAACACAGAGCAGTTTCTCAGAAAGCTTCTTTCCAGTTTGGAACGGAAGATATTTCCTTTTTCACCATAGCCGTCTATGGGCTTCCTAATATCCCTTTGCCAATTCCACAAGAACAGCCTTAGCGAAAGGCTTCTTGAAGGGAAAGATGTAACTCTGTGAGATGAATTAACAGAACACAGAGCAGTTTCTCAGAAAGCTTCTTTCCAGTTTGGAACGGAAGATATTTCCTTTTTCACCATAGCCGTCTATGGGCTTCCTAATATCCCTTTGCCAATTCCACAAGAACAGCCTTAGCGAAAGGCTTCTTGAAGGGAAAGATGTAACTCTGTGAGATGAATTAACAGAACACAGAGCCGTTTCTCAGAAAGCTTCTTTCCAGTTTTTAACGGAAGATATTTCCTTTTTCACCATAGCCCTCTACGGGCTTCCAAATATCCCTTTTCCAATTCCACAAGAACGGCCTTAGCGAAAGGCTTCTTGAAGGGAAAGATGTAACTCTGTGAGATGAATTAACAGAACACAGAGCAGTTTCTCAGAAAGCTTCTTTCCAGTTTTGAACGGAAGATATTTCCTTTTTCACCGTAGCCCTCTATGGGCTTCCAAATATCCCTTTGCCAATTCCACAAGAACAGCCTTAGCGAAATTCTTCTTGAAGGGAAAGATGTAACTCTGTGAGATGAATTAACAGAACACAGAGCAGTTTCTCAGAAAGCTTCTTTCCAGTTTTGAACGGAAGATATTTCCTTTTTCACCATAGCCCTATATGGGCCCTCAAATATCCCTTTTCCAATTCCAGAAGAACAGCTTTAGCGAAAAGCTTCTTGAAGGGAAAGATGTAACTCTGTGAGATGAATTAACAGAACACAGAGCAGTTTCTCAGAAAGCTTCTTTCCAGTTTTGAACGGAAGATATTTCCTTTTTCACCATAGCCCTCTATTGGCTTCCAATATCCCTTTGCCAATTCCACAAGAACAGCCTTAGCGAAAGGCTTCTTGAAGGGAAAGATGTTACTCAGTGAGATGAATTAACAGAACACAGAGCAGTTTCTCAGAAAGCTTCTTTCCAGTTTTGAACGGAAGATATTTCCTTTTTCACCGTAGCCCTCTATGGGCTTCCAAATATCCCTTTGCCAATTCCAGAAGAACAGCCTTAGCGAAAGGCTTCTTGAAGGGAAAGATGTAAATCTGTGAGATGAATTAACAGAACACAGAGCAGTTTCTCAGAAAGCTTCTTTCCAGTTTTGAACGGAAGATAATTCCTTTTTCACCATAGCCCTCTATGGGCTTCCAAATATACCTTTGCCAATTCCACAAGAACAGCTTTAGCGAAAGGCTTCTTGAAGGGAAAGATGTAACTCTGTGAGATGAATTAACAGAACACAGAGCAGTTTCTCAGAAAGCTTCTTTCCAGTTTTGAATGGAAGATATTTCCTTTTTCACCATAGCCCTCTATGGGCTTCCAAATATCCCCTTGCCAATTCCACAAGAACAGCCTTAGCGAAAGGCTTCTTGAAGGGAAAGATGTTACTCTGTGAGATGAATTAACAGAACACAGAGCAGTTTCTCAGAAAGCTTCTTTCCAGTTTGGAACGGAAGATATTTCCTTTTTCACCATAGCCGTCTATGGGCTTCCTAATATCCCTTTGCCAATTCCACAAGAACAGCCTTAGCGAAAGGCTTCTTGAAGGGAAAGATGTAACTCTGTGAGATGAATTAAGAGAACACAGAGCAGTTTCTCAGAAAGCTTCTTTCATGTTTGGAACGGAAGATAATTCCTTTTTCACCATAGCCGTCTATGGGCTTCCTAATATCCCTTTGCCAATTCCACAAGAACAGCCTTAGCGAAAGGCTTCTTGAAGGGAAAGATGTAACTCTGTGAGATGAATTAACAGAACACAGAGCAGTTTCTCAGAAAGATTCTTTCCAGTTTTTAACGGAAGATATTTTCTTTTTCACCATAGACCTCTACGGGCTTCCAAATATCCCTTTTCCAATTCCACAAGAACGGCCTTAGCGAAAGGCTTCTTGAAGGGAAAGATGTAACTCTGTGAGATGAATTAACAGAACACAGAGCAGTTTCTGAGAAAGCTTCTTTCCAGTTTTGAACGCAAGATATTTCCTTTTTCACCGTAGCCCTCTATGGGCTTCCAAATATCCCTTTGCCAATTCCACAAGAACAGCCTTAGCGAAAGGATTCTTGAAGGGAAAGATGTAACTCTGTGAGATGAATTAACAGAACACAGAGCAGTTTCTCAGAAAGCTCCTTTCCAGTTTTGAACGGAAGATATTTCCTTTTTCACCGTAGCCCTCTATGGGCTTCCAAATATCCCTTTGCCAATTCCACAAGAACAGCTTTAGCGAAAGGCTTCTTGAAGGGAAAGATGTAACTCTGTGAGATGCATTAACAGAACACAGAGCAGTTTCTCAGAAAGCTTCTTTCCAGTTTTGAATGGAAGATATTTCCTTTTTCACCATAGCCCTCTATGGACTTCCAAATATCCCTTTGCCAATTCCACAGGAAAAGCCTTAGCGAACGGCTTCTTGAAGGGAAAGATGTAACTCTGTGAGATGAATTAACAGAACACAGAGCAGTTTATCAGAAAGCTTCTTTCCAGTTTGGAACGGAAGATATTTCCTTTTTCACCATAGCCGTCTACGGGCTTCCTAATATCCCTCTGCCAATTCCACAAGAACAGCCTTAGCGAAAGGCTTCTTGAAGTGAAAGATGTAACTCTGTGAGATGAATTAACAGAACACAGAGCAGTTTCTCAGAAAGCTTCTTTCCAGTTTGGAACGGAAGATATTTCCTTTTTCACCATAGCCCTCTACGTTCTTCCAAATATCCCTTTTCCAATTCCACAAGAAAGGCCTTAGCGAAAGGCTTCTTGAAGGGAAAGATGTAACTCTGTGAGATGAATTAACAGAACACAGAGCAGTTTCTCAGAAAGCTTCTTTCCAGTTTGGAACGGAAGATATTTCCTTTTTCACCATAGCCCTCTAGGAATTACAAATATCCCTTTGCCAATTCCACAAGAACAGCCTTAGCGAAAGGCTTCTTGAAGGGAAGATGTAACTCTGTGAGATGAATTAACAGAACACAGAGCAGTTTCTCAGAAAGCTTCTTTCCAGTTTTGAACGGAAGTTATTTCCTTTTTCACCATAGCCCTCTATGGGCTTCCAAATATCCCTTCGCCAATTCCACAAGAACAGCCTTAGCGAAAGGCTTCTTGGAGGGAAAGATGTAACTCTGAGAGATGAATTAGCAGAACACAGAGCAGTTTCTCAGAAAGCTTCTTTCCAGTTTGGAACGGAAGATATTTCCTTTTTCACCATAGCCCTCTATGGACTTCCAAATATCCCTTTGCCAATTCCACAAGAACAGCCTTAGCGAAAGGCTTCTTGAAGGGAAAGATGTAACTCTGTGAGATGAATTAACAGAACACAGAGCAGTTTCTCAGAAAGCTTCTTTCCAGTTTGGAACGTAAGATATTTCCTTTTTTCACCATAGCCCACTATGGGCTTCCAAATATCCCTTTGCCAATTCCACAAGAACAGCCTTCGCGAAAGTCTTCTTGTAGAGAAAGATGTAACTCTGTGAGATGAATTAATTGAAAACAGAGCAGTTTCTCAGAAAACTTCTTTCCAGTTTTGAACGGAAGATATTTCCTTTGTCACCATAGGCCTCTATGGGCTTCCAAATATCCCTTTGCCAATTCCACAAGAACAGCCTTAGCGAAAGGCTTCTTGAAGGGAAAGATGTTACTCTGTGAGATGAATTAACAGAACACAGAGCAGTTTCTCAGAAAGCTTCTTTCCAGTTTGGAACGGAAGATATTTCCTTTTTCACCATAGCCCTCTATGGACTTCCAAACATCCCTTTGCCAATTCCACAAGAACAGCCATAGCGAAAGGCTTCTTGAAGGGAAGATGTAACTCTGTGAGATGAATTAGCAGAACACAGAGCAGTTTCTCAGAAAGCTTCTTTCCAGTTTTGAACGGAAGTTATTTCCTTTTTCACCATAGCCGTCTATGGGCTTCCAACTATACCTTTGCCAATTCCACAAGAACAGCCTTAGCGAAAGGCTTCTTGAAGGGAAAGATGTAACTCTGTGAGATGAATTAACGGAACACAGAGCAGTTTCTCAGAAAGCTTCTTTCCAGTTTTGAACAGAAGATATTTCCTTTTTCACCAAAGCCCTCTATGGGCTTCCAAATATCCCTTTGCCAATTCCACAAGAACAGCCTTAGTGAAAGGCTTGTTGAAGGGAAAGATGTAACTCTGTGAGATGAATTAACAGAACACAGAGCAGTTTCTCAGAAAGCTTCTTTCCAGTTTTGAACGGAAGATATTTCCTTTTTCAACATAGCCCTCTACGGGCTTCCAAATATCCCTTTTCCAATTCCACAAGAACGGCCTTAGCGAAAGGCTTTTTGAAGGGAAAGATGTAATTCTGTGAGATGAATTAACGGAACAGAGAGCAGTTTCTCAGAAAGCTTCTTTCCAGTTTTGAACGGAAGATATTTCCTTTTTCACCATAGCCTTCTATGGGCTTTCAAATATCCCTTTTCCAATTCCACAAGAACAGCCTTAGCGAAAGGCTTCTTGAAGGGAAAGATGTAACTCCGTGAGATGAAATAATTGAAAACAGAGAAGTTTCTCAGAAAGCTTCTTTCCAGTTTTGAACGGAAGATATTTCCTTTTTCACCATAGCCCTCTATGGGCTTCCAAATATCCCTTTGCCAATTCCACAAGAACAGCCTTAGCTAAAGGCTTCTTGAATTGAAAGATGTAACTCTGTGAGATGAATTAACAGAACACAGAGCAGTTTCTCAGAATGCTTCTTTCGAGTTTTGAAAGGAAGATATTTCCTTTTTCACCATAGCCCTCTTTGGGCTTCCAAATATCCCTTTGCCAATTCCACAAGAACAGCCTTAGCGAACGGCTTCTTGAAGGGAAAGATGTAACTCTGTGAGATGAATTAACAGAACACAGAGCAGTTTCTCAGAAAGCTTCTTTCCAGTTTTGAATGGAAGATATTTCCTTTTTCACCATAGCCCTCTAAGGGCTTCCAAATATCCCTTTGCCAATTCCACAAGAACAGCCTTAGCGAAAGGCTTCTTGAAGGGAAAGATGTAACTCTGTGAGATGAATTAACAGAACACAGAGCAGTTTCTCAGAAAGCTTCTTTCCAGTTTGGAACGGAAGATATTTCCTTTTTCAACATAGCCCTCTATGGACTTCCAAATATCCCTTTGCCAATTCCACAAGAACAGCCTTAGCGAAAGGCTTCTTGAAGGGAAGATGTAACTCTGTGAGATGAATTAACAGAACACAGAGCAGTTTCTCAGAAAGCTTCTTTCCAGTTTTGAACGGAAGTTATTTCCTTTTTCACATAGCCCACTATGGGCTTCCAAATATCCCTTTGCCAATTCCACAAGAACAGCCTTAGCGAAAGGCTTCTTGAAGGGAAAGATGTAACTCTGTGAGATGAATTTACAGAACACAGAGCAGTTTCTCAGAAAGCTTCTTTCCAGTTTTGAAAGGAAGATATTTCCTTTTTCAACATAGCCCTCTATGGGCTTCCAAATATCCCTTTGCCAATTCCACAAGAACAGCCTTAGCGAAAGGCTTCTTGAATAGAAAGATGTAACTCTGTGAGGTGAATTAACAGAACACAGAGCAGTTTCTCAGAAAGCTTCTTTCCAGTTTGGAACGGAAGATATTTCCTTTTTCACCATAGCCGTCTATGGGCTTCCAAATAAACCTTTGCCAATTCCACAAGAACAGCTTTAGCAAAAGGCTTCTTGAAGGGAAAGATGTAACTCTGTGAGATGAATTAACAGAACACAGCACACTTTCTCAGAAAGCTTCTTTCCAGCTTTCAACGGAAGATATTTCCTTTTTCACCATAGCCCTCTATGGACTTCCAAATATCCCTTTGCCAATTCCACAGGAAAAGCCTTAGCGAACGGCTTCTTGAAGGGAAAGATGTAACTCTGTGAGATGAATTAACAGAACACAGAGCAGTTTCTTAGAAAGCTTCTTTCCAGTTTGGAACGGAAGATATTTCCTTTTTCACCATAGCCGTCTACGGGCTTCCTAATATCCCTCTGCCAATTCCACAAGAACAGCCTTAGCGAAAGGCTTCTTGAAGGGAAAGATGTAACTCTGTGAGATGAATTAACAGAACACAGAGCAGTTTCTCAGAAAGCTTCTTTCCAGTTTGGAACGGAAGATATTTCCTTTTTCACCATAGCCCTCTACGTTCTTCCAAATATCCCTTTTCCAATTCCACAAGAACGGCCTTAGCGAAAGGCTTCTTGAAGGGAAAGATGTAACTCTGTGAGATGAATTAACAGAACACAGAGCAGTTTCTCAGAAAGCTTCTTTCCAGTTTGGAACGGAAGATATTTCCTTTTTCACCATAGCCCTCTAGGAATTACAAATATCCCTTTGCCAATTCCACAAGAACAGCCTTAGCGAAAGGCTTCTTGAAGGGAAGATGTAACTCTGTGAGATGAATTAACAGAACACAGAGCAGTTTCTCAGAAAGCTTCTTTCCAGTTTTGAACGGAAGTTATTTCCTTTTTCACCATAGCCCTCTATGGGCTTCCAAATATCCCTTCGCCAATTCCACAAGAACAGCCTTAGCGAAAGTCTTCTTGGAGGGAAGATGTATCTCTGTGAGATGAATTAACAGAACACAGAGCAGTTTCTCAGAAAGCTTCTTTCCAGTTTTGAAAGGAAGATATTTCCTTTTTCACCATAGCCCTCTAAGGGCTTCCAAATATCCCTTTGCCAATTCCACAATAACAGCCTTAGCGAACGGCTTCTTGAAGGGAAAGATGTAACTCTGAGAGATGAATTAGCAGAACACAGAGCAGTTTCTCAGAAAGCTTCTTTCCAGTTTGGAACGGAAGATATTTCCTTTTTCACCATAGCCCTCTATGGACTTCCAAATATCCCTTTGCCAATTCCACAAGAACAGCCTTAGCGAAAGGCTTCTTGAAGGGAAAGATGTAACTCTGTGAGATGAATTAACAGAACACAGAGCAGTTTCTCAGAAAGCTTCTTTCCAGTTTTGAACGGAAGATATTTCCTTTTTCACCATAGCCCTCTATGGGCTTCCAATATCCCTTTGCCAATTCCACAAGAACAGCCTTAGCGAAAGGCTTCTTGAAGGGAAAGATGTTACTCTGTGAGATGAATTAACAGAACACAGAGCAGTTTCTCAGAAAGCTTCTTTCCAGTTTGGAACGGAAGATATTTCCTTTTTCACCATAGCCCTCTATGGACTTCCAAATATCCCTTTGCCAATTCCACAAGAACAGCCATACCGAAAGGCTTCTTGAAGGGAAGATGTAACTCTGTGAGATGAATTAGCAGAACACAGAGCAGTTTCTCAGAAAGCTTCTTTCCAGTTTTGAACGGAAGTTATTTCCTTTTTCACCATAGCCGTCTATGGGCTTCCAACTATACCTTTGCCAATTCCACAAGAACAGCCTTAGCGAAAGGCTTCTTGAAGGGAAAGATGTAACTCTGTGAGATGAATTAACGGAACACAGAGCAGTTTCTCAGAAAGCTTCTTTCCAGTTTTGAACAGAAGATATTTCCTTTTTCACTAAAGCCCTCTATGGGCTTCCAAATATCCCTTTGCCAATTCCACAAGAACAGCCTTAGTGAAAGGCTTGTTGAAGGGAAAGATGTAACTCTGTGAGATGAATTAACAGAACACAGAGCAGTTTCTCAGAAAGCTTCTTTCCAGTTTTGAACGGAAGATATTTCCTTTTTCACCATAGCCCTCTACGGGCTTCCAAATATCCCTTTTCCAATTCCACAAGAACGGCCTTAGCGAAAGGCTTTTTGAAGGGAAAGATGTAATTCTGTGAGATGAATTAACGGAACAGAGAGCAGTTTCTCAGAAAGCTTCTTTCCAGTTTTGAACGGAAGATATTTCCTTTTTCACCATAGCCTTCTATGGGCTTTCAAATATCCCTTTGCCAATTCCACAAGAACAGCCTTAGCGAAAGGCTTCTTGAAGGGAAAGATGTAACTCCGTGAGATGAAATAATTGAAAACAGAGAAGTTTCTCAGAAAGCTTCTTTCCAGTTTTGAACGGAAGATATTTCCTTTTTCACCACAGCCCTCTATGGGCTTCCAAATATCCCTTTGCCAATTCCACAAGAACAGCCTTAGCGAACGGCTTCTTGAAGGGAAAGATGTAACTCTGTGAGATGAATTAACAGAACACAGAGCAGTTTCTCAGAAAGCTTCTTTCCAGTTTTGAACGGAAGATATTTCCTTTTTCACCATAGCCCTCTATGGACTTCCAAATATCCCTTTTCCAATTCCACAAGAACAGCCTTAGAGAAAGACTTCTTGAAGGGAAATATGTAACTCTGTGAGATGAATTAACAGAACACAGAGCAGTTTCTCAGAAAGCTTCTTACCAGTTTTGAACGGAAGATATTTCCTTTTTCACCATAGCCCTCTATGGGCTTCCCAATATCCCTTTGCCAATTCCACAAGAACAGCCTTAGCGAAAGGCTTCTTGAATGGAAAGATGTAACTCTGTGAGGTGAATTAACAGAACACAGAGCAGTTTCTCAGAAAGCTTCTTTCAAGTTTGGAACGGAAGATATTTCCTTTTTCACCATAGCCGACTATGGGCTTCCAAATAAACCTTTGCCAATTCCACAAGAACAACCTTAGCGAAAGGCTTCTTGAAGGGAAAGATGTAACTCTGTGAGATGAATTAACAGAACACAGCGCACTTTCTCAGAAAGCTTCTTTCCAGCTTTCAACGGAAGATATTTCCTTTTTCACCATAGCCCTATATGGACTTCCAAATATCCCTTTGCCAATTCCACAAGAACAGCCTTAGCGAAAGGCTTCTTGAAGGGAAAGATGTAACTCTGTGAGATGAACTAACAGAACACAGAGCAGTTTCTCAGAAAGCTTCTTTCCAGTTTGGAACGGAAGATATTTCCTTTTTTACCATAGCCGTCTATGGGCTTCCTAATATCCCTTTGCCAATTCCACAATAACAGCCTTAGCGAAAGGCTTTTCGAAGGGAAAGATGTAACTCTGTGAGATGAATTAGCAGAACTCAGAGCAGTTTCTCAGAAAGCTTCTTTCCAGTTTTGAACGGAAGATATTTCCTTTTTCACCGTAGCCCTCTATGGGCTTCCAAATATCCCTTTGCCAATTCCACAAGAACAGCCTTAGCGAAAGGCTTCTTGAAGGGAAAGATGTAACTCTGTGAGATGAATTAACAGAACACAGAGCAGTTTCTCAGAAAGCTTCTTTCCAGTTTTGAACGGAAGATATTTCCTTTTTCACCATAGCCCTCTATGGGCTTCCAAATATCCCTTTGCCAATTCCACAAGAACAGCTTTAGCGAAAGGCTTCTTGAAGGGAAATATGTAACTCTGTGAGATGAATTAACAGAACACAGAGCAGTTTCTCAGAAAGCTTCTTTCCAGTTTTGAATGGAAGATATTTCCTTTTTCACCATAGCCCTCTACGGGCTTCCAAATATCCCTTTGCCAATTCCACAAGAACAGTCTTAGCGAAAGGCTTCTTGAAGGGAAAGATGTAACTCTGTGAGCTGAATTAGCAGAACACAGAGCAGTTTCTCAGAAAGCTTCTTTCCAGTTTGTAACGGAAGATATTTCCTTTTTCACCATAGCCCTCAATGGACTTCCAAATATCCCTTTGCCAATTCCACAAGAACAGCCATAGCGAAAGGCTTCTTGAAGGGAAGATGTAACTCTGTGAGATGAATTAGCAGAACACAGAGCAGTTTCTCAGAAAGCTTCTTTCCAGTTTTGAACGGAAGATATTTCCTTTTTCACCATAGCCGTCTATGGGCTTCCAACTATACCTTTGCCAATTCCACAAGAACAGCCTTAGCGAAAGGCTTCTTGAAGGGAAAGATGTAACTCTGTGAGATGAATTAACACAAAACAGAGCAGTTTCTCAGAAAGCTTCTTTCCAGTTTGGAACGGAAGATATTTCCTTTTTCACCATAGCCTTCTATGGGCTTCCAAATAAACCTTTGCCAATTCCACAAGAACAGCCTTAGCGAAAGGCTTCTTGAAGGGAAAGATGTAACTCTGTGAGATGAATTAACAGAACACAGAGCAGTTTCTCAGAAAGCTTCTTTCCAGTTTTGAACGGAAGTTATTTCCTTTTTCACCATAGCCCTCTATGGACTTCCAAATATCCCTTTGCCAATTCCACAAGAAGAGCCTTAGCGAAAGGCTTCTTGAAGGGAAAGATGTAACTCTGTGAGATGAATTAACAGAACACAGAGCAGTTTCTCAGAAAGCTTCTTTCCAGTTTTGAACGGAAGATATTTCCTTTTTCACCATAGCCCTCTACGGGTTTCCAAATATGCCTTTTCCAAATCCACAAGAACGGCCTTAGCGAAAGGCTTTTTGAAGGGAAAGATGTAACTCTGTGAGATGAATTAACAGAACACAGAGCAGTTTCTCAGAAAGCTTCTTTCCAGTTTTGAACGGAAGATATTTCCTTTTTCACCATAGCCTTCTATGGGCTTCCAAATATCCCTTTTCCAATTACACAAGAACAGCCTTAGCGAAAGGCTTCTTGAAGGGAAAGATGTAACTCCGTGAGATGAATTAATTGAAAACAGAGAAGTTTCTCAGAAAGCTTCTTTCCAATTTTGAACGGAAGATATTTCCTTTTTCACCATAGCCTTCTATGGGCTTCCAAATATCCCTTTGCCAATTCCACAAGAACAGCCTTAGCGAAAGGCTTCTTGAATTGAAAGATGTAACTCTGTGAGATGAATTAACAGAACACAGAGCAGTTTCTCAGAAAGCTTCTTTCCAGTTTTGAACGGAAGATATTTCCTTTTTCACCATAGCCCTCTAAGGGCTTCCAAATATCCCTTTGCCAATTCCACAAGAACAGCCTTAGCGAACGGCTTCTTGAAGGGAAAGATGTAACTCTGTGAGATGAATTAACAGAACACAGAGCAGTTTCTCAGAAAGCTTCTTTCCAGTTTTGAACGGAAGATATTTCCTTTTTCACCATAGCCCTCTATGGACTTCCAAATATCCCTTTGCCATTTCCACAAGAACAGCCTTAGCGAAAGGCTTCTTGAAGGGAAAGATGTAAATCAGTGAGATGAATTAACAGAACACAGAGCAGTTTCTCAGAAAGCTTCTTTCCAGTTTTGAACGGAAGATATTTCCTTTTTCACCATAGCCTTCTATGGGCTTCCAAATAAACCTTTGCCAATTCCACAAGAACAGCCTTAGCGAAAGGCTTCTTAAAGGGAAAGATGTAACTCTGTGAGATGAATTAACAGAACACAGAGCAGTTTCTCAGAAAGCTTCTTTCCAGTTTTGAACGGAAGATATTTCCTTTTTCACCATAGCCCTCTAAGGGCTTCCAAATATCCCTTTGCCAATTCCACAAGAACAGCCTTAGCGAAAGGCTTCTTGAAGGGAAAGATGTAACTCTGTGAGATGAATTAACACAACACAGAGCAGTTTCTCAGAAAGCTTCTTTCCAGTTTGGAACGGCAGATATTTCCTTTTTCACCATAGCCGTCTATGGGCTTCCAAATATCCCTTTGCCAATTCCACAAGAACAGCCTTAGCGAAAGGCTTCTTGAAGGGAAAGATGTAACTCTGTGAGATGAATTAACAGAACACAGAGCAGTTTCTCAGAAAGCTTCTTTACAGTTTTGAACGGAAGATATTTCCTTTTTCACCATAGCCCTCTACGGGCTTCCAAATATCCCTTTGCCAATTCCACAAGAACGGCATTAGCGAAAGGCTTTTTGAAGGGAAAGATGTAACTCTGTGAGATGAATTAACGGAACACAGAGCAGTTTCTCAGAAAGCTTCTTTCCAGTTTTGAACGGAAGTTATTTCTTTTTTCACCATAGCCGTCTATGGGCTTCCAACTATACCTTTGCCAATTCCACAAGAACAGCCTTATCGAAAGGCTTCTTGAAGGGAAAGATGTAACTCTGTGAGATGAATTAACAGAACACAGAGCAGTTTCTCAGAAAGCTTCTTTCCAGTTTTGAACAGAAGATATTTCCTTCTTCACCATAGCCCTCTATGGGCTTCCAAATATCCCTTTGCCAATTCCACAAGAACAGCCTTAGCGAAAGGCTTCTTGAAGGGAAAGATGTAACTCTGTGAGATGAATTAACAGAACACAGAGCAGTTTCTCAGAAAGCTTCTTTCCAGTTTTGAACGGAAGATATTTCCTTTTTCACCATAGCCTTCTATGGGCTTCCAAATATCCCTTTGCCAATTCCACAAGAACAGCCTTAGCGAAAGGCTTCTTGAAGGTAAAGATGTAACTCTGTGAGATGAATTAATTGAAAACAGAGCAGTTTCTCAGAAAGCTTCTTTCCAGTTTTGAACGGAAGATGTTTCCTTTTTCAGCATAGCCCTCTATGGGACTCCAAATATCCCTTTGCCAATTCCACAAGAACAGCCTTAACGAAAGGCTTCTTGAAGGGAAAGATGTAACTCTGTGAGATAAATTAACGGAACACAGAGCAGTTTCTCAGAAAGCTTCTTTCCAGTTTTGAACGGAAGATATTTCCTTTTTCACCATAGCCCTCTATGGGCTTCCAAATATCCCTTTGCCAATTCCACAATAACAGCCTTAACGAAAGGCTTCTTGAAGGGAAAGATGTAACTCTGTGAGATGAGTTAACGGAACACAGAGCAGTTTCTCAGAAAGCTTCTTTCCAGTTTTGAACGGAAGTTATTTCCTTATTCACCATAGCCCTCTATGGGCTTCCAACTATACCTTTGCCAATTCCACAAGAACAGCCTTAGCGAAAGGCTTCTTGAAGGGAAAGATGTAACTCTGTGAGATGAATTAACAGAACAGAGAGCGGTTTCTCAGAAAGCTTCTTTCCAGTTTTGAACAGAAGATATTTCCTTTTTCACCATAGCCGTCTATGGGCTTCCAAATATCCCTTTGCCAATTCCACAAGAACAGCCTTAGCGAAAGGCTTCTTGAAGGGAAAGATGTAACTTTGTGAGATGAATTAACAGAACACAGAGCAGTTTCTCAGAAAGCTTCTTTCCAGTTTTGAACGGAAGATATTTCTTTTTTCACCATAGCCGTCTATGGGCTTCCAAATATCCCTTTGCCAATTCCACAAGAACAGCCTTAGCGAAAGGCTTCTTGAAGGGAAAGATGTAACTCTGTCAGATGAATTAACAGAACACAGAGCAGTTTCTCAGAAAGCTTCTTTCCATTTTTGAACGGAAGATATTTCCTTTTTCACCATAGCCTTCTATGGGCTTCCAAATATCCCTTTGCCAATTCCACAAGAACAGCCTTAGCGAAAGGCTTCATGAAGGGAAAGATGTAACTCTGTGAGATGAATTAATTGAAAACAGAGCAGTTTCTCAGAAAGTTTCTTTCCACTTTTGAACGGAAGATATTTCCTTTTTCACCATAGCCCTCTATGGGCTTCCAAATATCCCTTTGCCAATTCCACAAGAACAGCCTTAGCGAAAGGCTTCTTGAATTGAAAGATGTAACTCTGTGAGATGAATTAACAGAACACACAGCAGTTTCTCAGAAAGCTTCTTTCCAGTTTTGAACGGAAGTTATTTCCTTTTTCACCATAGCCGTCTATGGGCTTCCAACTATACCTTTGTCAATTCCACAAGAACTGCCTTAGAGAAAGGCTTCTTGACGGGAAAGATGTAACTCTGTGAGATTAATTAACGGAACACAGAGCAGTTTCTCAGAAAGCTTCTTTCCAGTTTTGAACAGAAGATATTTCCTTTTTCACCAAAGCCCTCTATGGGCTTCCAAATATCCCTTTGCCAATTCCACAAGAACAGCCTTAGTGAAAGGCTTCTTGAAGGGAAAGATGTAACCCTGTGAGATGAATTAACAGAACACAGAGCAGTTTCTCAGAAAGCTTCTTTCCAGTTTTGAACGGAAGTTATTTCCTTTTTCACCATAGCCTTCTATGGGCTTCCAAATAAACCTTTGCCAATTCCACAAGAACAGCCTTAGCGAAAGGCTTCTTGAAGGGAAAGATGTAACACTGTGAGACTAATTAACAGAACACAGAGCAGTTTCTCAGAAAGCTTGTTTCCAGCTTTCAACGGAAGATATTCCCTTTTTCACCATAGCCCTCTATGGGCTTCCAAATATCCCTTTGCCAGTTCCACAAGAACAGCCTTAGCGAACGGCTTCTTGAAGGGAAAGATGTAACTCTGTGAGATGAATTAACAGAACACAGAGCAGTTTCTCAGAAAGCTTCTTTCCAGTTTTGAACGGAAGATATTTCCTTTTTCACCATAGCCCTCTACGGGCTTCCAAATATCCCTTTTCCAATTCCACAAGAACGGCTTTAGCGAAAGGCTTTTTGAAGGGAAAGATGTAACTCTGTTAGATGAATTAGCAGAACACAGAGCAGTTTCTCAGAAAGCTTCTTTCCAGTTTTGAACGGAAGATATTTCCTTTTTCACCGTAGCCCTCTATGGGCTTCCAAATATCCCTTTGCCAATTCCACAAGAAGAGCCTTAGCGAAAGGCTTCTTGAAGGGAAAGATGTAACTCTGTGAGATGAATTAACAGAACACAGAGCAGTTTCTCAGAAAGCTTCTTTCCAGTTTTGAACGGAAGATATTTCCTTTTTCACCATAGCCCTCTATGGGCTTCCAAATATCCCTTTGCCAATTCCACAAGAACAGCTTTAGCGAAAGGCTTCTTGAAGGGAAAGATGTAACTCTGTGAGATGAATTAACAGAACACAGAGCAGTTTCTCAGAAAGCTTCTTTCCAGTTTTGCATGGAAGATATTTCCTTTTTCACCATAGCCCTCTATGGGCTTCCAAATATCCCTTTGCCAATTCCACAAGAACAACCTTAGCGAAAGGCTTCTTGAAGGGAAAGATGTAACTCTGTGAGATGAATTAGCGGAACACAGAGCAGTTTCTCAGAAAGCTTCTTTCCAGTTTGGAACGGAAGATAATTCCTTTTTCACCATAGCCCTCTATGGACTTCCAAATATCCCTTTGCCAATTCCACAAGAACAGCCTTAGCGAAAGGCTTCTTGAAGGGAAAGATGTAACTCCGTGAGATGAATTAATTGAAAACAGAGAAGTTTCTCAGAAAGCTTCTTTCCAGTTTTGAACGCAAGATATTTCCTTTTTAAACATAGCCCTCTATGGGCTTCCAAATATCCCTTTGCCAATTCCACAAGAACAGCCTTAGCGAAAGGCTTCTTGAATTGAAAGAGGTAACTCTGTGAGATGAATTAACAGAACACAGAGCAGTTTCTCAGAAAGCTTCTTTCCAGTTTTGAAAGGAAGATATTGCCTTTTTCACCATGGCCCTCTAAGGGCTTCCAAATATCCCTTTGCCAATTCCACAAGAACAGCCTTAGCGAACGGCTTCTTGAAGGGAAAGATGTAACTCTGTGAGATGAATTAACAGAACACAGAGCAGTTTCTCAGAAAGTTTCTTTCCAGTTTTGAACGGAAGATATTTCCTTTTTTCACCATAGCCCTCTAAGGGCTTCCAAATATCCCTTTGCCAATTCCACAAGAACAGCCTTAGCGAACGGCTTCTTTAAGGGGAAGATGTAACTCTGTGAGATGAATTAACAGAACACAGAGCAGTTTCTCAGAAAGCTTCTTTCCAGTTTTGAACGGAAGATATTTCCTTTTTCACCATAGCCCTCTATGGGCTTCGAAATATCCCTTTGCCAATTCCACAAGAACAGCCTTAGCGAAAGGCTTCTTGAAGGGAAAGATGTAACTCTGTGAGATGAATTAACAGAACACAGAGCTTTTTCTCAGAAAGCTTCTTTCCAGTTTTGAACGGAAGATATTTCCTTTTTCACCATAGTCCTCTACGGGCTTCCAAATATCCCTTTGCCAATTCCACAAGAACGGCATTAGCCAAAGGCTTTTTGAAGGGAAAGATGTAACTCTGTGAGATGAATTAACGGAACACAGAGCAGTTTCTCAGAAAGCTTCTTTCCAGTTTTGAACGGAAGTTATTTCCTTTTTCACCATAGCCGTCTATGGGCTTCCAACTATACCTTTGCCAATTCCACAAGAACAGCCTTATCGAAAGGCTTCTTGAAGGGAAAGATGTAACTCTGTGAGATGAATTAACAGAACACAGAGCAGTTTCTCAGAAAGCTTCTTTCCAGTTTTGAACGGAAGATATTTCCTTTTTCACCATAGCATTCTATGGGCTTCCAAATATCCCTTTGCCAATTCCTCAAGAACAGCCTTAGCGAAAGGCTTCATGAAGGGAAAGATGTAACTCTGTGAGATGAATTAATTGAAAACAGAGCAGTTTCTCAGAAAGTTTCTTTCCAGTTTTGAACGGAAGATATTTCCTTTTTCAACATAGCCCTCTATGGGCTTCCAAATATCCCTTTGCCAATTCCACAAGAACAGCCTTAGCGAAAGGCTTCTTGAATTGTAAGATGTAACTCTGTGAGATGAATTAACAGAACACAGAGCAGTTTCTCAGAAAGCTTCTTTCCAGTTTTGAACGGAAGTTATTTCCTTTTTCACCATAGCCGTCTATAGGCTTCCAACTATACCTTTGCCAATTCCACAAGAACTGCCTTAGCGAAAGGCTTCTTGAAGGGAAAGATGTAACTCTGTGAGATGAATTAACGGAACACAGAGCAGTTTCTCAGAAAGCTTCTTTCCAGTTTTGAACAGAAGATATTTCCTTTTTCACCAAAGCCCTCTATGGGCTTCCAAATATCCCTTTGCCAATTCCACAAGAACAGCCTTAGTGAAAGGCTTCTTTAAGGGAAAGATGTAACCCTGTGAGATGAATTAACAGAACACAGAGCAGTTTCTCAGAAAGCTTCTTTCCAGTTTTGAACGGAAGTTATTTCCTTTTTCACCATAGCCTTCTATGGGCTTCCAAATAAACCTTTGCCAATTCCACAAGAACAGCCTTAGCGAAAGGCTTCTTGAAGGGAAAGATGTAACTCTGTGAGATGAATTAACAGAACACAGAGCAGTTTCTCAGAAAGCTTCTTTCCAGTTTGGAACGGAAGATATTTCCTTTTTCACCGTAGCCCTCTATGGGCTTCCAAATATCCTTTGGCAATTCCACAAGAACAGCCTTAGCGAAAGGCTTCTTGAAGGGAAAGATGTAACTCTGTGAGATGAATTAACAGAACACAGAGCAGTTTCTCAGAAAGCTTCTTTACAGTTTTGAACGGAAGATATTTCCTTTTTCACCATAGCCCTCTATGGGCTTCCAAATATCCCTTTGCCAATTCCACAAGAACAGCTTTAGCGAAAGGCTTCTTGAAGGGAAAGATGTAACTCTGTGAGATGAATTAACAGAACACAGAGCATTTTCTCAGAAAGCTTCTTTCCAGTTTTGCATGGAAGATATTTCCTTTTTCACCATAGCCCTCTATGGGCTTCCAAATATCCCTTTGCCAATTCCACAAGAACAGCCTTATCGAAAGGCTTCTTGAAGGGAAAGATGTAACTCTGTGAGATGAATTAGCAGAACACAGAGCAGTTTCTCAGAAAGCTTCTTTCCAGTTTGGAACGGAAGATATTTCCTTTTTCACCATAGCCCTCTATGGACTTCCAAATATCCCTTTGCCAATTCTACAAGAACAGCCTTAGCGAAAGGCTTCTTGAAGGGAAAGATGTAACTCCGTGAGATGAATTAACTGAAAACAGAGAAGTTTCTCAGAAAGCTTCTTTCCAGTTTTGAACGGAAGATATTTCCTTTTTAAACATAGCCCTCTATGGGCTTCCAAATATCCCTTTGCCAATTCCACAAGAACAGCCTTAGCCAAAGGCTTCTTGAATTGAAAGAGGTAACTCTGTGAGATGAATTAACAGAACACAGAGCAGTTTCTCAGAAAGTTTCTTTCCAGTTTTGAAAGGAAGATATTTCCTTTTTCACCATAGCCCTCTAAGGGCTTCCAAATATCCCTTTGCCAATTCCACAAGAACAGCCTTAGCGAACGGCTTCTTGAAGGGAAAGATGTAACTCTGTGAGATGAATTAACAGAACACAGAGCAGTTTCTCAGAAAGCTTCTTTCCAGTTTTGAACGGAAGATATTTCCTTTTTCACCATAGCCCTCTATGGACTTCCAAATATCCCTTTGCCAATTCCACAAGAACAGCCTTAGAGAAAGTCTTCTTGAAGGGAAATATGTAACTCTGTGAGATGAATTAACAGAACACAGAGCAGTTTCTCAGAAAGCTTCTTTCCAGTTTGGAACGGAAGATATTTCCTTTTTCACCATAGCCGTCTATGGGATTCCAAATAAACCTTTGCCAATTCCACAAGAAAAGCCTTAGCGAAAGGCTTCTTGAAGGGAAAGATGTAACCCTGTGAGATGAATTAACATAACACAGCGCACTTTCTCAGAAAGCTTCTTTCCAGCTTTCAACGGAAGATATTTCCTTTTTCACCATAGCCCTCTATGGAGTTCCAAATATCCCTTTGCCAATTCCACAAGAACAGCCTTAGCGAAAGGCTTCTTGAAGGGAAAGATGTAACTCTGTGAGATGAATTAACAGAACACAGAGCAGTTTCTCAGAAAGCTTCTTTCCAGTTTGGAACGGAAGATATTTCCTTTTTCACCATAGCCCTCTATGGACTTCCAAATATCCCTTTGCCAATTCCACAAGAACAGCCATAGCGAAAGGCTTCTTGAAGGGAAGATGTAACTCTGTGAGATGAATTAGCAGAACACAGAGCAGTTTCTCAGAAAGCTTCTTTCCAGTTTTGAACGGAAGTTATTTCCTTTTTCACCATAGCCGTCTACGGGCTTCCAACTATACCTTTGCCAATTCCACAAGAACTGCCTTAGCGAAAGGCTTCTTTAAGGGAAAGATGTAACTCTGTGAGATGAATTAACGGAACACAGAGCAGTTTCTCAGAAAGCTTCTTTCCAGTTTTGAACAGAAGATATTTCCTTTTTCACCAAAGCCCTCTATGGGCTTCCAAATATCCCTTTGCCAATTCCACAAGAACAGCCTTAGTGAAAGGCTTCTTGAAGGGAAAGATGTAACTCTGTGAGATGAATTAACAGAACACAGAGCAGTTTCTCAGAAAGCTTCTTTCCAGTTTGGAACGGAAGATATTTCCTTTTTCACCATAGCCCTCTAAGGGCTTCCAAATATCCCTTTGCCAATTCCACCAGAACAGCCTTAGCGAAAGGCTTCTTGAAGGGAAAGATGTAACTCTGTGAGATGAATTAACAGAACACAGAGCAGTTTCTCAGAAAGCTTCTTTCCAGTTTTGAACGGAAGATATTTCCTTTTTCACCATAGCCCTCTATGGGCTTCCAAATATCCCTTTGCCAATTCCACAAGAAGAGCCTTAGCGAAAGGCTTCTTGAAGGGA
Source organism: Chlorocebus sabaeus (assembly GCF_047675955.1). NCBI lineage: Eukaryota > Metazoa > Chordata > Mammalia > Primates > Cercopithecidae > Chlorocebus > Chlorocebus sabaeus. The sequence continues at coordinate 178,106 of NW_027327535.1, read as the reverse complement.
AAGATGTAACTCTGTGAGATGAATTAACAGAACACACAGCAGTTTCTCAGAAAGTTTCTTTCCAGTTTTGAACTGAAGATATTTCCTTTTTCATCATAGCCCTCTATGGGCTTCCAAATATCCCTTTGCCAATTCCACAAGAACAGCCTTAACGAAAGGCTTCTTGAAGGGAAAGATGTAACTCTGTGAGATGAATTAGCAGAACACAGAGCAGTTTCTCAGAAAGCTTCTTTCCAGTTTGGAACGGAAGATATTTCCTTTTTCACCATAGCCCTCTATGGGCTTCCAAATATCCCTTTGCCAATTCCACAAGAATAGCCTTAGCGAAAGGCTTCTTGAAGGGAAAGATGTAACTCTGTGAGATGAGTTAACGGAACACAGAGCAGTTTCTCAGAAAGCTTCTTTCCAGTTATGAACGGAAGTTATTTCCTTATTCACCATAGCCCTCTATGGGCTTCCAACTATACCTTTGCCAATTCCACAAGAACAGCCTTAGCGAAAGGCTTCTTGAAGGGAAAGATGTAACTCTGTGAGATGAATTAACAGAACAGAGAGCGGTTTTTCAGAAAGCTTCTTTCCAGTTTTGAACAGAAGATATTTCATTTTTCACCATAGCCGTCTATGGGCTTCCAAATATCCCTTTTCCAATTCCACAAGAACAGCCTTAGCGAAAGGCTTCTTGAAGGGAAAGATGTAACTTTGTGAGATGAATTAACAGAACACAGAGCAGTTTCTCAGAAAGCTTCTTTCCAGTTTTGAACGGAAGATATTTCTTTTTTCACCATAGCCGTCTATGGGCTTCCAAATATCCCTTTGCCAATTCCACCAGAACAGCCTTAGCGAAAGGCTTCTTGAAGGGAAAGATGTAACTCTGTCAGATGAATTAACAGAACACAGAGCAGTTTCTCAGAAAGCTTCTTTCCAGTTTTGAACGGAAGATATTTCCTTTTTCACCATAGCCTTCTATGGGCTTCCAAATATCCCTTTGCCAATTCCACAAGAACAGCCTTAGCGAAAGGCTTCATGAAGGGAAAGATGTAACTCTGTGAGATGAATTAATTGAAAACAGAGCAGTTTCTCAGAAAGTTTCTTTCCAGTTTTGAACGGAAGATATTTCCTTTTTCACCATAGCCCTCTATGGGCTTCCAAATATCCCTTTGCCAATTCCACAAGAACAGCCTTAGCGAACGGCTTCTTGAAGGGAAAGATGTAACTCTGTGAGATGAATTAACAGAACACAGAGCAGTTTCTCAGAAAGCTTCTTTCCAGTTTTGAACGGAAGATATTTCCTTTTTCACCATAGCCCTCTACGGGCTTCCAAATATCCCTTTTCCAATTCCACAGGAACGGCTTTAGCGAAAGGCTTTTTGAAGGGAAAGATGTAACTCTGTGAGATGAATTAACAGAACACAGAGCAGTTTCTCAGAAAGCTTCTTTCCAGTTTTGCATGGAAGATATTTCCTTTTTCACCGTAGCCCTCTAAGGGCTTCCAAATATCCCTTTGCCAATTCCACAAGAACAGCCTTAGCGAACGGCTTCTTGAAGGGAAAGATGTAACTCTGTGAGATGAATTAACAGAACACAGAGCAGTTTCTCAGAAAGCTTCTTTCCAGTTTTGAATGGAAGATATTTCCTTTTTCACCATAGCCCTCTATTGACTTCCAAATATCCCTTTGCCAATTCCACAAGAACAGCCTTAGAGAAAGACTTCTTGAAGGGAAATATGTAACTCTGTGAGATGAATTAACAGAACACAGAGCAGTTTCTCAGAAAGCTTCTTTCCAGTTTTGAACGGAAGATATTTCCTTTTTCACCATAGCCCTCTATGGGCTTCACAATATCCCTTTGCCAATTCCACAAGAACAGCCTTAGCGAAAGGCTTCTTGAATGGAAAGATGTAACTCTGTGAGGTGAATTAACAGAACACAGAGCAGTTTCACAGAAAGCTTCTTTCCAGTTTGGAACGGAAGATATTTCCTTTTTCACCATAGCCGTCTATGGGCTTCCAAATAAACCTTTGCCAATTCCACAAGAACAGCCTTAGCGAAAGGCTTCTTGAAGGGAAAGATATAACTCTGTGAGATGAATTAACAGAACACAGCGCACTTTCTCAGAAAGCTTCTTTCCAGCTTTCAACGGAAGATATTTCCTTTTAAACCATAGCCATCTATGGAGTTCCAAATATCCCTTTGCCAATTCCACAAGAACAGCCTTAGCGAAAGGCTTCTTGAATTGAAAGATGTAACTCTGTGAGATGAATTAACAGAACACACAGCAGTTTCTCAGAAAGCTTCTTTCCAGTTTTGAACGGAAGTTATTTCCTTTTTCACCATAGCCGTCTATGGGCTTCCAACTATACCTTTGTCAATTCCACAAGAACTGCCTTAGAGAAAGGCTTCTTGACGGGAAAGATGTAACTCTGTGAGATTAATTAACGGAACACAGAGCAGTTTCTCAGAAAGCTTCTTTCCAGTTTTGAACAGAAGATATTTCCTTTTTCACCAAAGCCCTCTATGGGCTTCCAAATATCCCTTTGCCAATTCCACAAGAACAGCCTTAGTGAAAGGCTTCTTGAAGGGAAAGATGTAACCCTGTGAGATGAATTAACAGAACACAGAGCAGTTTCTCAGAAAGCTTCTTTCCAGTTTTGAACGGAAGTTATTTCCTTTTTCACCATAGCCTTCTATGGGCTTCCAAATAAACCTTTGCCAATTCCACAAGAACAGCCTTAGCGAAAGGCTTCTTGAAGGGAAAGATGTAACACTGTGAGACTAATTAACAGAACACAGAGCAGTTTCTCAGAAAGCTTGTTTCCAGCTTTCAACGGAAGATATTCCCTTTTTCACCATAGCCCTCTATGGGCTTCCAAATATCCCTTTGCCAGTTCCACAAGAACAGCCTTAGCGAACGGCTTCTTGAAGGGAAAGATGTAACTCTGTGAGATGAATTAACAGAACACAGAGCAGTTTCTCAGAAAGCTTCTTTCCAGTTTTGAACGGAAGATATTTCCTTTTTCACCATAGCCCTCTACGGGCTTCCAAATATCCCTTTTCCAATTCCACAAGAACGGCTTTAGCGAAAGGCTTTTTGAAGGGAAAGATGTAACTCTGTTAGATGAATTAGCAGAACACAGAGCAGTTTCTCAGAAAGCTTCTTTCCAGTTTTGAACGGAAGATATTTCCTTTTTCACCGTAGCCCTCTATGGGCTTCCAAATATCCCTTTGCCAATTCCACAAGAAGAGCCTTAGCGAAAGGCTTCTTGAAGGGAAAGATGTAACTCTGTGAGATGAATTAACAGAACACAGAGCAGTTTCTCAGAAAGCTTCTTTCCAGTTTTGAACGGAAGATATTTCCTTTTTCACCATAGCCCTCTATGGGCTTCCAAATATCCCTTTGCCAATTCCACAAGAACAGCTTTAGCGAAAGGCTTCTTGAAGGGAAAGATGTAACTCTGTGAGATGAATTAACAGAACACAGAGCAGTTTCTCAGAAAGCTTCTTTCCAGTTTTGCATGGAAGATATTTCCTTTTTCACCATAGCCCTCTATGGGCTTCCAAATATCCCTTTGCCAATTCCACAAGAACAACCTTAGCGAAAGGCTTCTTGAAGGGAAAGATGTAACTCTGTGAGATGAATTAGCGGAACACAGAGCAGTTTCTCAGAAAGCTTCTTTCCAGTTTGGAACGGAAGATATTTCCTTTTTCACCATAGCCCTCTATGGACTTCCAAATATCCCTTTGCCAATTCCACAAGAACAGCCTTAGCGAAAGGCTTCTTGAAGGGAAAGATGTAACTCCGTGAGATGAATTAATTGAAAACAGAGAAGTTTCTCAGAAAGCTTCTTTCCAGTTTTGAACGCAAGATATTTCCTTTTTAAACATAGCCCTCTATGGGCTTCCAAATATCCCTTTGCCAATTCCACAAGAACAGCCTTAGCGAAAGGCTTCTTGAATTGAAAGAGGTAACTCTGTGAGATGAATTAACAGAACACAGAGCAGTTTCTCAGAAAGCTTCTTTCCAGTTTTGAAAGGAAGATATTGCCTTTTTCACCATGGCCCTCTAAGGGCTTCCAAATATCCCTTTGCCAATTCCACAAGAACAGCCTTAGCGAACGGCTTCTTGAAGGGAAAGATGTAACTCTGTGAGATGAATTAACAGAACACAGAGCAGTTTCTCAGAAAGTTTCTTTCCAGTTTTGAACGGAAGATATTTCCTTTTTTCACCATAGCCCTCTAAGGGCTTCCAAATATCCCTTTGCCAATTCCACAAGAACAGCCTTAGCGAACGGCTTCTTGAAGGGAAAGATGTAACTCTGTGAGATGAATTAACAGAACACAGAGCAGTTTCTCAGAAAGCTTCTTTCCAGTTTGGAACGGAAGATATTTCCTTTTTCACCATAGCCGTCTATGGGCTTCCAAATAAACCTTTGCCAATTCCACAAGAAAAGCCTTAGCGAAAGGCTTCTTGAAGGGAAAGATGTAACCCTGTGAGATGAATTAACATAACACAGCGCACTTTCTCAGAAAGCTTCTTTCCAGCTTTCAACGGAAGATATTTCCTTTTTCACCATAGCCCTCTATGGAGTTCCAAATATCCCTTTGCCAATTCCACAAGAACAGCCTTAGCGAAAGGCTTCTTGAAGGGAAAGATGTAACTCTGTGAGATGAATTAACAGAACACAGAGCAGTTTCTCAGAAAGCTTCTTTCCAGTTTGGAACGGAAGATATTTCCTTTTTCACCATAGCCCTCTATGGACTTCCAAATATCCCTTTGCCAATTCCACAAGAACAGCCATAGCGAAAGGCTTCTTGAAGGGAAGATGTAACTCTGTGAGATGAATTAGCAGAACACAGAGCAGTTTCTCAGAAAGCTTCTTTCCAGTTTTGAACGGAAGTTATTTCCTTTTTCACCATAGCCGTCTACGGGCTTCCAACTATACCTTTGCCAATTCCACAAGAACTGCCTTAGCGAAAGGCTTCTTTAAGAGAAAGATGTAACTCTGTGAGATGAATTAACGGAACACAGAGCAGTTTCTCAGAAAGCTTCTTTCCAGTTTTGAACAGAAGATATTTCCTTTTTCACCAAAGCCCTCTATGGGCTTCCAAATATCCCTTTGCCAATTCCACAAGAACAGCCTTAGTGAAAGGCTTCTTGAAGGGAAAGATGTAACTCTGTGAGATGAATTAACAGAACACAGAGCAGTTTCTCAGAAAGCTTCTTTCCAGTTTTGAACGGAAGATATTTCCTTTTTCACCGTAGCCTTCTATGGGCTTCCAAATAAACCTTTGCCAATTCCACAAGAACAGCCTTAGCGAAAGGCTTCTTGAAGGGAAAATGTAACTCTGTGAGATGAATTAACAGAACACAGAGCAGTTTCTCAGAAAGCTTGTTTCCAGCTTTCAACGGAAGATATTCCCTTTTTCACCAGAGCCCTCTATGGGCTTCCAAATATCCCTTTGCCAATTCCACAAGAACAGCCTTAGCGAAAGGCTTCTTGAAGGGAAAGATGTAACTCTGTGAGATGAATTAACAGAACACAGAGCAGTTTCTCAAAAAGCTTCTTTCCAGTTTGGAACGGAAGATATTTCCTTTTTCACCATAGCCCTCTAAGGGCTTCCAAATATCCCTTTGCCAATTCCACCAGAACAGCCTTAGCGAAAGGCTTCTTGAAGGGAAAGATGTAACTCTGTGAGATGAATTAACAGAACACAGAGCAGTTTCTCAGAAAGCTTCTTTCCAGTTTTGAACGGAAGATATTTCCTTTTTCACCATAGCCCTCTATGGGCTTCCAAATATCCCTTTGCCAATTCCACAAGAAGAGCCTTAGCGAAAGGCTTCTTGAAGGGAAAGATGTAACTCTGTGAGATGAATTAACAGAACACACAGCAGTTTCTCAGAAAGTTTCTTTCCAGTTTTGAACTGAAGATATTTCCTTTTTCATCATAGCCCTCTATGGGCTTCCAAATATCCCTTTGCCAATTCCACAAGAACAGCCTTAACGAAAGGCTTCTTGAAGGGAAAGATGTAACTCTGTGAGATGAATTAGCAGAACACAGAGCAGTTTCTCAGAAAGCTTCTTTCCAGTTTGGAACGGAAGATATTTCCTTTTTCACCATAGCCCTCTATGGGCTTCCAAATATCCCTTTGCCAATTCCACAAGAACAGCCTTAGCGAAAGGCTTCTTGAAGGGAAAGATGTAACTCTGTGAGATGAGTTAACGGAACACAGAGCAGTTTCTCAGAAAGCTTCTTTCCAGTTATGAACGGAAGTTATTTCCTTATTCACCATAGCCCTCTATGGGCTTCCAACTATACCTTTGCCAATTCCACAAGAACAGCCTTAGCGAAAGGCTTCTTGAAGGGAAAGATGTAACTCTGTGAGATGAATTAACAGAACAGAGAGCGGTTTTTCAGAAAGCTTCTTTCCAGTTTTGAACAGAAGATATTTCATTTTTCACCATAGCCGTCTATGGGCTTCCAAATATCCCTTTTCCAATTCCACAAGAACAGCCTTAGCGAAAGGCTTCTTGAAGGGAAAGATGTAACTTTGTGAGATGAATTAACAGAACACAGAGCAGTTTCTCAGAAAGCTTCTTTCCAGTTTTGAACGGAAGATATTTCTTTTTTCACCATAGCCGTCTATGGGCTTCCAAATATCCCTTTGCCAATTCCACCAGAACAGCCTTAGCGAAAGGCTTCTTGAAGGGAAAGATGTAACTCTGTCAGATGAATTAACAGAACACAGAGCAGTTTCTCAGAAAGCTTCTTTCCAGTTTTGAACGGAAGATATTTCCTTTTTCACCATAGCCTTCTATGGGCTTCCAAATATCCCTTTGCCAATTCCACAAGAACAGCCTTAGCGAAAGGCTTCATGAAGGGAAAGATGTAACTCTGTGAGATGAATTAATTGAAAACAGAGCAGTTTCTCAGAAAGTTTCTTTCCAGTTTTGAACGGAAGATATTTCCTTTTTCACCATAGCCCTCTATGGGCTTCCAAATATCCCTTTGCCAATTCCACAAGAACAGCCTTAGCGAACGGCTTCTTGAAGGGAAAGATGTAACTCTGTGAGATGAATTAACAGAACACAGAGCAGTTTCTCAGAAAGCTTCTTTCCAGTTTTGAACGGAAGATATTTCCTTTTTCACCATAGCCCTCTACGGGCTTCCAAATATCCCTTTTCCAATTCCACAGGAACGGCTTTAGCGAAAGGCTTTTTGAAGGGAAAGATGTAACTCTGTGAGATGAATTAACAGAACACAGAGCAGTTTCTCAGAAAGCTTCTTTCCAGTTTTGCATGGAAGATATTTCCTTTTTCACCGTAGCCCTCTAAGGGCTTCCAAATATCCCTTTGCCAATTCCACAAGAACAGCCTTAGCGAACGGCTTCTTGAAGGGAAAGATGTAACTCTGTGAGATGAATTAACAGAACACAGAGCAGTTTCTCAGAAAGCTTCTTTCCAGTTTTGAATGGAAGATATTTCCTTTTTCACCATAGCCCTCTATTGACTTCCAAATATCCCTTTGCCAATTCCACAAGAACAGCCTTAGAGAAAGACTTCTTGAAGGGAAATATGTAACTCTGTGAGATGAATTAACAGAACACAGAGCAGTTTCTCAGAAAGCTTCTTTCCAGTTTTGAACGGAAGATATTTCCTTTTTCACCATAGCCCTCTATGGGCTTCACAATATCCCTTTGCCAATTCCACAAGAACAGCCTTAGCGAAAGGCTTCTTGAATGGAAAGATGTAACTCTGTGAGGTGAATTAACAGAACACAGAGCAGTTTCACAGAAAGCTTCTTTCCAGTTTGGAACGGAAGATATTTCCTTTTTCACCATAGCCGTCTATGGGCTTCCAAATAAACCTTTGCCAATTCCACAAGAACAGCCTTAGCGAAAGGCTTCTTGAAGGGAAAGATATAACTCTGTGAGATGAATTAACAGAACACAGCGCACTTTCTCAGAAAGCTTCTTTCCAGCTTTCAACGGAAGATATTTCCTTTTTCACCATAGCCCTCTATGGAGTTCCAAATATCCCTTTGCCAATTCCACAAGAACAGCCTTAGCGAAAGGCTTCTTGAAGGGAAAGATGTAACTCTGTGAGGTGAATTAACAGAACACAGAGCAGTTTCTCAGAAAGCTTCTTTCCAGTTTTGAACGGAAGATATTTCCTTTTTCACCATAGCCTTCTATGGGCTTCCAAATAAACCTTTGCCAATTCCACAAGAACAGCCTTAGCGAAAGGCTTCTTGAAGGGAAAGATGTAACTCTGTGAGATGAATTAACAGAACACAGAGCAGTTTCTCAGAAAGCTTGTTTCCAACTTTCAACGGAAGATATGCCCTTTTTCACCATAGCCCTCTATGGGCTTCCAAATATCCCTTTGCCAATTCCACAAGAACAGCCTTAGCGAACGGCTTCTTGAAGGGAAAGATGGAACTCTGTGAGATGAATTAACAGAACACAGAGCAGTTTCTCAGAAAGCTTCTTTCCAGTTTTGAACGGAAGATATTTCCTTTATCACCATAGCCCTCTATGGGCTTCCAAATATCCCTTTGCCAATTCCACAAGAAGAGCCTTAGCGAAAGGCTTCTTGAAGGGAAAGATGTAACTCTGTGAGATGAATTAGCAGAACACAGAGCAGTTTCTCAGAAAGCTTCTTTCCAGTTTGGAACGGAAGATATTTCCTTTTTCACCATAGCCCTCTATGGACTTCCAAATATCCCTTTGCCAATTCCACAAGAACAGCCTTAGCGAAAGGCTTCTTGAAGGGAAAGATGTAACTCCGTGAGATGAATTAATTGAAAACAGAGAAGTTTCTCAGAAAGCTTCTTTCCAGTTTTGAACGGAAGATATTTCCTTTTTAAACATAGCCCTCTATGGGCTTCCAAATATCCCTTTGCCAATTCCACAAGAACAGCCTTAGCGAAAGGCTTCTTGAATTGAAAGAGGTAACTCTGTGAGATGAATTAACAGAACACAGAGCAGTTTCTCAGAAAGTTTCTTTCCAGTTTTGAAAGGAAGATATTTCCTTTTTCACCATAGCCCTCTAAGGGCTTCCAAATATCCCTTTGCCAATTCCACAAGAACAGCCTTAGCGAACGGCTTGTTGAAGGGAAAGATGTAACTCTGTGAGATGAATTAACAGAACACAGAGCAGTTTCTCAGAAAGCTTCTTTCCAGTTTTGAACGGAAGATATTTCCTTTTTCACCATAGCCCTCTATGGACTTCCAAATATCCCTTTGCCAATTCCACAAGAACAGCCTTAGAGAAAGTCTTCTTGAAGGGAAATATGTAACTCTGTGAGATGAATTAACAGAACACAGAGCAGTTTCTCAGAAAGCTTCTTTCCAGTTTTGAACGGAAGATATTTCCTTTTTCACCATAGCCCTCTAGGGGCTTCCCAATATCCCTTTGCCAATTCCACAAGAACAGCCTTAGCGAAAGGCTTCTTGAATGGAAAGATGTAGCTCTGTGAGGTGAATTAACAGAACACAGAGCAGTTTCTCAGAAAGCTTCTTTCCAGTTTGGAACGGAAGATATTTCCTTTTTCACCATAGCCCTCTATGGGCTTCCAAATAAACCTTTGCCAATTCCACAAGAACAGCCATAGCGAAAGGCTTCTTGAAGGGAAGATGTAACTCTGTGAGATGAATTAGCAGAACACAGAGCAGTTTCTCAGAAAGCTTCTTTCCAGTTTTGAACGGAAGTTATTTCCTTTTTCACCATAGCCGTCTACGGGCTTCCAACTATACCTTTGCCAATTCCACAAGAACTGCCTTAGCGAAAGGCTTCTTGAAGGGAAAGATGTAACTCTGTGAGATGAATTAACGGAACACAGAGCAGTTTCTCAGAAAGCTTCTTTCCAGTTTTGAACAGAAGATATTTCCTTTTTCACCAAAGCCCTCTATGGGCTTCCAAATATCCCTTTGCCAATTCCACAAGAACAGCCTTAGTGAAAGGCTTCTTGAAGGGAAAGATGTAACTCTGTGAGATGAATTAACAGAACACAGAGCAGTTTCTCAGAAAGCTTCTTTCCAGTTTGGAACGGAAGATATTTCCTTTTTCACCGTAGCCTTCTATGGGCTTCCAAATAAACCTTTGCCAATTCCACAAGAACAGCCTTAGCGAAAGGCTTCTTGAAGGGAAAATGTAACTCTGTGAGATGAATTAACAGAACACAGAGCAGTTTCTCAGAAAGCTTGTTTCCAGCTTTCAACGGAAGATATTCCCTTTTTCACCAGAGCCCTCTATGGGCTTCCAAATATCCCTTTGCCAATTCCACAAGAACAGCCTTAGCGAAAGGCTTCTTGAAGGGAAAGATGTAACTCTGTGAGATGAATTAACAGAACACAGAGCAGTTTCTCAAAAAGCTTCTTTCCAGTTTGGAACGGAAGATATTTCCTTTTTCACCATAGCCCTCTATGGGCTTCCAAATATCCCTTTGCCAATTCCACAAGAAGAGCCTTAGCGAAAGGCTTCTTGAAGGGAAAGATGTAACTCTGTGAGATGAATTAACAGAACACACAGCAGTTTCTCAGAAAGTTTCTTTCCAGTTTTGAACTGAAGATATTTCCTTTTTCATCATAGCCCTCTATGGGCTTCCAAATATCCCTTTGCCAATTCCACAAGAACAGCCTTAACGAAAGGCTTCTTGAAGGGAAAGATGTAACTCTGTGAGATGAATTAGCAGAACACAGAGCAGTTTCTCAGAAAGCTTCTTTCCAGTTTGGAACGGAAGATATTTCCTTTTTCACCATAGCCCTCTATGGGCTTCCAAATATCCCTTTGCCAATTCCACAAGAACAGCCTTAGCGAAAGGCTTCTTGAAGGGAAAGATGTAACTCTGTGAGATGAGTTAACGGAACACAGAGCAGTTTCTCAGAAAGCTTCTTTCCAGTTATGAACGGAAGTTATTTCCTTATTCACCATAGCCCTCTATGGGCTTCCAACTATACCTTTGCCAATTCCAAAAGAACAGCCTTAGCGAAAGGCTTCTTGAAGGGAAAGATGTAACTCTGTGAGATGAATTAACAGAACAGAGAGCGGTTTTTCAGAAAGCTTCTTTCCAGTTTTGAACAGAAGATATTTCCTTTTTCACCATAGCCGTCTATGGGCTTCCAAATATCCCTTTGCCAATTCCACAAGAACAGCCTTAGCGAAAGGCTTCTTGAAGGGAAAGATGTAACTTTGTGAGATGAATTAACAGAACACAGAGCAGTTTCTCAGAAAGCTTCTTTCCAGTTTTGAACCGAAGATATTTCTTTTTTCACCATAGCCGTCTATGGGCTTCCAAATATCCCTTTGCCAATTCCACCAGAACAGCCTTAGCGAAAGGCTTCTTGAAGGGAAAGATGTAACTCTGTCAGATGAATTAACAGAACACAGAGCAGTTTCTCAGAAAGCTTCTTTCCAGTTTTGAACTTAAGATATTTCCTTTTTCACCATAGCCTTCTATGGGCTTCCAAATATCCCTTTGCCAATTCCACAAGAACAGCCTTAGCGAAAGGCTTCATGAAGGGAAAGATGTAACTCTGTGAGATGAATTAATTGAAAACAGAGCAGTTTCTCAGAAAGTTTCTTTCCAGTTTTGAACGGAAGATATTTCCTTTTTCACCATAGCCCTCTATGGGCTTCCAAATATCCCTTTGCCAATTCCACAAGAACAGCCTTAGCGAACGGCTTCTTGAAGGGAAAGATGTAACTCTGTGAGATGAATTAACAGAACACAGAGCAGTTTCTCAGAAAGCTTCTTTCCAGTTTTGAACGGAAGATATTTCCTTTTTCACCATAGCCCTCTACGGGCTTCCAAATATCCCTTTTCCAATTCCACAGGAACGGCTTTAGCGAAAGGCTTTTTGAAGGGAAAGATGTAACTCTGTGAGATGAATTAACAGAACACAGAGCAGTTTCTCAGAAAGCTTCTTTCCAGTTTTGCATGGAAGATATTTCCTTTTTCACCGTAGCCCTCTAAGGGCTTCCAAATATCCCTTTGCCAATTCCACAAGAACAGCCTTAGCGAACGGCTTCTTGAAGGGAAAGATGTAACTCTGTGAGATGAATTAACAGAACACAGAGCAGTTTCTCAGAAAGCTTCTTTCCAGTTTTGAATGGAAGATATTTCCTTTTTCACCATAGCCCTCTATTGACTTCCAAATATCCCTTTGCCAATTCCACAAGAACAGCCTTAGAGAAAGACTTCTTGAAGGGAAATATGTAACTCTGTGAGATGAATTAACAGAACACAGAGCAGTTTCTCAGAAAGCTTCTTTCCAGTTTTGAACGGAAGATATTTCCTTTTTCACCATAGCCCTCTATGGGCTTCACAATATCCCTTTGCCAATTCCACAAGAACAGCCTTAGCGAAAGGCTTCTTGAATGGAAAGATGTAACTCTGTGAGGTGAATTAACAGAACACAGAGCAGTTTCACAGAAAGCTTCTTTCCAGTTTGGAACGGAAGATATTTCCTTTTTCACCATAGCCGTCTATGGGCTTCCAAATAAACCTTTGCCAATTCCACAAGAACAGCCTTAGCGAAAGGCTTCTTGAAGGGAAAGATATAACTCTGTGAGATGAATTAACAGAACACAGCGCACTTTCTCAGAAAGCTTCTTTCCAGCTTTCAACGGAAGATATTTCCTTTTAATCCATAGCCATCTATGGAGTTCCAAATATCCCTTTGCCAATTCCACAAGAACAGCCTTAGCGAAAGGCTTCTTGAATTGAAAGATGTAACTCTGTGAGATGAATTAACAGAACACCCAGCAGTTTCTCAGAAAGCTTCTTTCCAGTTTTGAACGGAAGTTATTTCCTTTTTCACCATAGCCGTCTATGGGCTTCCAACTATACCTTTGTCAATTCCACAAGAACTGCCTTAGAGAAAGGCTTCTTGACGGGAAAGATGTAACTCTGTGAGATTAATTAACGGAACACAGAGCAGTTTCTCAGAAAGCTTCTTTCCAGTTTTGAACAGAAGATATTTCCTTTTTCACCAAAGCCCTCTATGGGCTTCCAAATATCCCTTTGCCAATTCCACAAGAACAGCCTTAGTGAAAGGCTTCTTGAAGGGAAAGATGTAACCCTGTGAGATGAATTAACAGAACACAGAGCAGTTTCTCAGAAAGCTTCTTTCCAGTTTTGAACGGAAGTTATTTCCTTTTTCACCATAGCCTTCTATGGGCTTCCAAATAAACCTTTGCCAATTCCACAAGAACAGCCTTAGCGAAAGGCTTCTTGAAGGGAAAGATGTAACACTGTGAGACTAATTAACAGAACACAGAGCAGTTTCTCAGAAAGCTTGTTTCCAGCTTTCAACGGAAGATATTCCCTTTTTCACCATAGCCCTCTATGGGCTTCCAAATATCCCTTTGCCAGTTCCACAAGAACAGCCTTAGCGAACGGCTTCTTGAAGGGAAAGATGTAACTCTGTGAGATGAATTAACAGAACACAGAGCAGTTTCTCAGAAAGCTTCTTTCCAGTTTTGAACGGAAGATATTTCCTTTTTCACCATAGCCCTCTACGGGCTTCCAAATATCCCTTTTCCAATTCCACAAGAACGGCTTTAGCGAAAGGCTTTTTGAAGGGAAAGATGTAACTCTGTTAGATGAATTAGCAGAACACAGAGCAGTTTCTCAGAAAGCTTCTTTCCAGTTTTGAACGGAAGATATTTCCTTTTTCACCGTAGCCCTCTATGGGCTTCCAAATATCCCTTTGCCAATTCCACAAGAAGAGCCTTAGCGAAAGGCTTCTTGAAGGGAAAGATGTAACTCTGTGAGATGAATTAACAGAACACAGAGCAGTTTCTCAGAAAGCTTCTTTCCAGTTTTGAACGGAAGATATTTCCTTTTTCACCATAGCCCTCTATGGGCTTCCAAATATCCCTTTGCCAATTCCACAAGAACAGCTTTAGCGAAAGGCTTCTTGAAGGGAAAGATGTAACTCTGTGAGATGAATTAACAGAACACAGAGCAGTTTCTCAGAAAGCTTCTTTCCAGTTTTGCATGGAAGATATTTCCTTTTTCACCATAGCCCTCTATGGGCTTCCAAATATCCCTTTGCCAATTCCACAAGAACAACCTTAGCGAAAGGCTTCTTGAAGGGAAAGATGTAACTCTGTGAGATGAATTAGCGGAACACAGAGCAGTTTCTCAGAAAGCTTCTTTCCAGTTTGGAACGGAAGATATTTCCTTTTTCACCATAGCCCTCTATGGACTCCAAATATCCCTTTGCCAATTCCACAAGAACAGCCTTAGCGAAAGGCTTCTTGAAGGGAAAGATGTAACTCCGTGAGATGAATTAATTGAAAACAGAGAAGTTTCTCAGAAAGCTTCTTTCCAGTTTTGAACGCAAGATATTTCCTTTTTAAACATAGCCCTCTATGGGCTTCCAAATATAACTTTGCCAATTCCACAAGAACAGCCTTAGCGAAAGGCTTCTTGAATTGAAAGAGGTAACTCTGTGAGATGAATTAACAGAACACAGAGCAGTTTCTCAGAAAGCTTCTTTCCAGTTTTGAAAGGAAGATATTGCCTTTTTCACCATGGCCCTCTAAGGGCTTCCAAATATCCCTTTGCCAATTCCACAAGAACAGCCTTAGCGAACGGCTTCTTGAAGGGAAAGATGTAACTCTGTGAGATGAATTAACAGAACACAGCTCAGTTTCTCAGAAAGTTTCTTTCCAGTTTTGAACGGAAGATATTTCCTTTTTTCACCATAGCCCTCTAAGGGCTTCCAAATATCCCTTTGCCAATTCCACAAGAACAGCCTTAGCGAACGGCTTCTTGAAGGGAAAGATGTAACTCTGTGAGATGAATTAACAGAACACAGAGCAGTTTCTCAGAAAGCTTCTTTCCAGTTTTGAACGGAAGATATTTCCTTTTTCACCATAGCCCTCTATGGGCTTCGAAATATCCCTTTGCCAATTCCACAAGAACAGCCTTAGCGAAAGGCTTCTTGAAGGGAAAGATGTAACTCTGTGAGATGAATTAACAGAACACAGAGCTTTTTCTCAGAAAGCTTCTTTCCAGTTTTGAACGGAAGATATTTCCTTTTTCACCATAGTCCTCTACGGGCTTCCAAATATCCCTTTGCCAATTCCACAAGAACGGCATTAGCCAAAGGCTTTTTGAAGGGAAAGATGTAACTCTGTGAGATGAATTAACGGAACACAGAGCAGTTTCTCAGAAAGCTTCTTTCCAGTTTTGAACGGAAGTTATTTCCTTTTTCACCATAGCCGTCTATGGGCTTCCAACTATACCTTTGCCAATTCCACAAGAACAGCCTTATCGAAAGGCTTCTTGAAGGGAAAGATGTAACTCTGTGAGATGAATTAACAGAACACAGAGCAGTTTCTCAGAAAGCTTCTTTCCAGTTTTGAACAGAAGATATTTCCTTTTTCACCATAGCCCTCTATGGGCTTCCAAATATCCCTTTGCCAATTCCACAAGAACAGCCTTAGCGAAAGGCTTCTTGAAGGGAAAGATGTAACTCTGTGAGATGAATTAACAGAACACAGAGCAGTTTCTCAGAAAGCTTCTTTCCAGTTTTGAACGGAAGTTATTTCCTTTTTCACCATAGCCGTCTATAGGCTTCCAACTATACCTTTGCCAATTCCACAAGAACTGCCTTAGCGAAAGGCTTCTTGAAGGGAAAGATGTAACTCTGTGAGATGAATTAACGGAACACAGAGCAGTTTCTCAGAAAGCTTCTTTCCAGTTTGGAACAGAAGATATTTCCTTTTTCACCAAAGCCCTCTATGGGCTTCCAAATATCCCTTTGCCAATTCCACAAGAACAGCCTTAGTGAAAGGCTTCTTTAAGGGAAAGATGTAACCCTGTGAGATGAATTAACAGAACACAGAGCAGTTTCTCAGAAAGCTTCTTTCCAGTTTTGAACGGAAGTTATTTCCTTTTTCACCATAGCCTTCTATGGGCTTCCAAATAAACCTTTGCCAATTCCACAAGAACAGCCTTAGCGAAAGGCTTCTTGAAGGGAAAGATGTAACTCTGTGAGATGAATTAACAGAACACAGAGCAGTTTCTCAGAAAGCTTCTTTCCAGTTTGGAACGGAAGATATTTCCTTTTTCACCGTAGCCCTCTATGGGCTTCCAAATATCCTTTGGCAATTCCACAAGAACAGCCTTAGCGAAAGGCTTCTTGAAGGGAAAGATGTAACTCTGTGAGATGAATTAACAGAACACAGAGCAGTTTCTCAGAAAGCTTCTTTACAGTTTTGAACGGAAGATATTTCCTTTTTCACCATAGCCCTCTATGGGCTTCCAAATATCCCTTTGCCAATTCCACAAGAACAGCTTTAGCGAAAGGCTTCTTGAAGGGAAAGATGTAACTCTGTGAGATGAATTAACAGAACACAGAGCATTTTCTCAGAAAGCTTCTTTCCAGTTTTGCATGGAAGATATTTCCTTTTTCACCATAGCCCTCTATGGGCTTCCAAATATCCCTTTGCCAATTCCACAAGAACAGCCTTATCGAAAGGCTTCTTGAAGGGAAAGATGTAACTCTGTGAGATGAATTAGCAGAACACAGAGCAGTTTCTCAGAAAGCTTCTTTCCAGTTTGGAACGGAAGATATTTCCTTTTTCACCATAGCCCTCTATGGACTTCCAAATATCCCTTTGCCAATTCCACAAGAACAGCCTTAGCGAAAGGCTTCTTGAAGGGAAAGATGTAACTCCGTGAGATGAATTAATTGAAAACAGAGAAGTTTCTCAGAAAGCTTCTTTCCAGTTTTGAACGGAAGATATTTCCTTTTTAAACATAGCCCTCTATGGGCTTCCAAATATCCCTTTGCCAATTCCACAAGAACAGCCTTAGCGAAAGGCTTCTTGAATTGAAAGAGGTAACTCTGTGAGATGAATTAACAGAACACAGAGCAGTTTCTCAGAAAGTTTCTTTCCAGTTTTGAAAGGAAGATATTTCCTTTTTCACCATAGCCGTCTATAGGCTTCCAACTATACCTTTGCCAATTCCACAAGAACTGCCTTAGCGAACGGCTTCTTGAAGGGAAAGATGTAACTCTGTGAGATGAATTAACGGAACACAGAGCAGTTTCTCAGAAAGCTTCTTTCCAGTTTTGAACAGAAGATATTTCCTTTTTCACCAAAGCCCTCTATGGGCTTCCAAATATCCCTTTGCCAATTCCACAAGAACAGCCTTAGTGAAAGGCTTCTTTAAGGGAAAGATGTAACCCTGTGAGATGAATTAACAGAACACAGAGCAGTTTCTCAGAAAGCTTCTTTCCAGTTTTGAACGGAAGTTATTTCCTTTTTCACCATAGCCTTCTATGGGCTTCCAAATAAACCTTTGCCAATTCCACAAGAACAGCCTTAGCGAAAGGCTTCTTGAAGGGAAAGATGTAACTCTGTGAGATGAATTAACAGAACACAGAGCAGTTTCTCAGAAAGCTTCTTTCCAGTTTGGAACGGAAGATATTTCCTTTTTCACCGTAGCCCTCTATGGGCTTCCAAATATCCTTTGGCAATTCCACAAGAACAGCCTTAGCGAAAGGCTTCTTGAAGGGAAAGATGTAACTCTGTGAGATGAATTAACAGAACACAGAGCAGTTTCTCAGAAAGCTTCTTTACAGTTTTGAACGGAAGATATTTCCTTTTTCACCATAGCCCTCTATGGGCTTCCAAATATCCCTTTGCCAATTCCACAAGAACAGCTTTAGCGAAAGGCTTCTTGAAGGGAAAGATGTAACTCTGTGAGATGAATTAACAGAACACAGAGCATTTTCTCAGAAAGCTTCTTTCCAGTTTTGCATGGAAGATATTTCCTTTTTCACCATAGCCCTCTATGGGCTTCCAAATATCCCTTTGCCAATTCCACAAGAACAGCCTTATCGAAAGGCTTCTTGAAGGGAAAGATGTAACTCTGTGAGATGAATTAGCAGAACACAGAGCAGTTTCTCAGAAAGCTTCTTTCCAGTTTGGAACGGAAGATATTTCCTTTTTCACCATAGCCCTCTATGGACTTCCAAATATCCCTTTGCCAATTCCACAAGAACAGCCTTAGCGAAAGGCTTCTTGAAGGGAAAGATGTAACTCCGTGAGATGAATTAATTGAAAACAGAGAAGTTTCTCAGAAAGCTTCTTTCCAGTTTTGAACGGAAGATATTTCCTTTTTAAACATAGCCCTCTATGGGCTTCCAAATATCCCTTTGCCAATTCCACAAGAACAGCCTTAGCGAAAGGCTTCTTGAATTGAAAGAGGTAACTCTGTGAGATGAATTAACAGAACACAGAGCAGTTTCTCAGAAAGTTTCTTTCCAGTTTTGAAAGGAAGATATTTCCTTTTTCACCATAGCCCTCTAAGGGCTTCCAAATATCCCTTTGCCAATTCCACAAGAACAGCCTTAGCGAACGGCTTCTTGAAGGGAAAGATGTAACTCTATGAGATGAATTAACAGAACACAGAGCAGTTTCTCAGAAAGCTTCTTTCCAGTTTTGAACGGAAGATATTTCCTTTTTCACCATAGCCCTCTATGGACTTCCAAATATCCCTTTGCCAATTCCACAAGAACAGCCTTAGAGAAAGTCTTCTTGAAGGGAAATATGTAACTCTGTGAGATGAATTAACAGAACACAGAGCAGTTTCTCAGAAAGCTTCTTTCCAGTTTGGAACGGAAGATATTTCCTTTTTCACCATAGCCGTCTATGGGCTTCCAAATAAACCTTTGCCAATTCCACAAGAAAAGCCTTAGCGAAAGGCTTCTTGAAGGGAAAGATGTAACCCTGTGAGATGAATTAACATAACACAGCGCACTTTCTCAGAAAGCTTCTTTCCAGCTTTCAACGGAAGATATTTCCTTTTTCACCATAGCCCTCTATGGAGTTCCAAATATCCCTTTGCCAATTCCACAAGAACAGCCATAGCGAAAGGCTTCTTGAAGGGAAGATGTAACTCTGTGAGATGAATTAGCAGAACACAGAGCAGTTTCTCAGAAAGCTTCTTTCCAGTTTTGAACGGAAGTTATTTCCTTTTTCACCATAGCCGTCTACGGGCTTCCAACTATACCTTTGCCAATTCCACAAGAACTGCCTTAGCGAAAGGCTTCTTTAAGAGAAAGATGTAACTCTGTGAGATGAATTAACGGAACACAGAGCAGTTTCTCAGAAAGCTTCTTTCCAGTTTTGAACAGAAGATATTTCCTTTTTCACCAAAGCCCTCTATGGGCTTCCAAATATCCCTTTGCCAATTCCACAAGAACAGCCTTAGTGAAAGGCTTATTGAAGGGAAAGATGTAACTCTGTGAGATGAATTAACAGAACACAGAGCAGTTTCTCAGAAAGCTTCTTTCCAGTTTTGAACGGAAGATATTTCCTTTTTCACCGTAGCCTTCTATGGGCTTCCAAATAAACCTTTGCCAATTCCACAAGAACAGCCTTAGCGAAAGGCTTCTTGAAGGGAAAATGTAACTCTGTGAGATGAATTAACAGAACACAGAGCAGTTTCTCAGAAAGCTTGTTTCCAGCTTTCAACGGAAGATATTCCCTTTTTCACCAGAGCCCTCTATGGGCTTCCAAATATCCCTTTGCCAATTCCACAAGAACAGCCTTAGCGAAAGGCTTCTTGAAGGGAAAGATGTAACTCTGTGAGATGAATTAACAGAACACAGAGCAGTTTCTCAAAAAGCTTCTTTCCAGTTTGGAACGGAAGATATTTCCTTTTTCACCATAGCCCTCTAAGGGCTTCCAAATATCCCTTTGCCAATTCCACCAGAACAGCCTTAGCGAAAGGCTTCTTGAAGGGAAAGATGTAACTCTGTGAGATGAATTAACAGAACACAGAGCAGTTTCTCAGAAAGCTTCTTTCCAGTTTTGAACGGAAGATATTTCCTTTTTCACCATAGCCCTCTACGGGCTTCCAAATATCCCTTTTCCAATTCCACAGGAACGGCTTTAGCGAAAGGCTTTTTGAAGGGAAAGATGTAACTCTGTGAGATGAATTAACAGAACACAGAGCAGTTTCTCAGAAAGCTTCTTTCCAGTTTTGCATGGAAGATATTTCCTTTTTCACCGTAGCCCTCTAAGGGCTTCCAAATATCCCTTTGCCAATTCCACAAGAACAGCCTTAGCGAACGGCTTCTTGAAGGGAAAGATGTAACTCTGTGAGATGAATTAACAGAACACAGAGCAGTTTCTCAGAAAGCTTCTTTCCAGTTTTGAATGGAAGATATTTCCTTTTTCACCATAGCCCTCTATTGACTTCCAAATATCCCTTTGCCAATTCCACAAGAACAGCCTTAGAGAAAGACTTCTTGAAGGGAAATATGTAACTCTGTGAGATGAATTAACAGAACACAGAGCAGTTTCTCAGAAAGCTTCTTTCCAGTTTTGAACGGAAGATATTTCCTTTTTCACCATAGCCCTCTATGGGCTTCACAATATCCCTTTGCCAATTCCACAAGAACAGCCTTAGCGAAAGGCTTCTTGAATGGAAAGATGTAACTCTGTGAGGTGAATTAACAGAACACAGAGCAGTTTCACAGAAAGCTTCTTTCCAGTTTGGAACGGAAGATATTTCCTTTTTCACCATAGCCGTCTATGGGCTTCCAAATAAACCTTTGCCAATTCCACAAGAACAGCCTTAGCGAAAGGCTTCTTGAAGGGAAAGATATAACTCTGTGAGATGAATTAACAGAACACAGCGCACTTTCTCAGAAAGCTTCTTTCCAGCTTTCAACGGAAGATATTTCCTTTTTCACCATAGCCCTTTATGGAGTTCCAAATATCCCTTTGCCAATTCCACAAGAACAGCCTTAGCGAAAGGCTTCTTGAAGGGAAAGATGTAACTCTGTGAGGTGAATTAACAGAACACAGAGCAGTTTCTCAGAAAGCTTCTTTCCAGTTTTGAACGGAAGATATTTCCTTTTTCACCATAGCCTTCTATGGGCTTCCAAATAAACCTTTGCCAATTCCACAAGAACAGCCTTAGCGAAAGGCTTCTTGAAGGGAAAGATGTAACTCTGTGAGATGAATTAACAGAACACAGAGCAGTTTCTCAGAAAGCTTGTTTCCAACTTTCAACGGAAGATATGCCCTTTTTCACCATAGCCCTCTATGGGCTTCCAAATATCCCTTTGCCAATTCCACAAGAACAGCCTTAGCGAACGGCTTCTTGAAGGGAAAGATGGAACTCTGTGAGATGAATTAACAGAACACAGAGCAGTTTCTCAGAAAGCTTCTTTCCAGTTTTGAACGGAAGATATTTCCTTTATCACCATAGCCCTCTATGGGCTTCCAAATATCCCTTTGCCAATTCCACAAGAAGAGCCTTAGCGAAAGGCTTCTTGAAGGGAAAGATGTAACTCTGTGAGATGAATTAGCAGAACACAGAGCAGTTTCTCAGAAAGCTTCTTTCCAGTTTGGAACGGAAGATATTTCCTTTTTCACCATAGCCCTCTATGGACTTCCAAATATCCCTTTGCCAATTCCACAAGAACAGCCTTAGCGAAAGGCTTCTTGAAGGGAAAGATGTAACTCCGTGAGATGAATTAATTGAAAACAGAGAAGTTTCTCAGAAAGCTTCTTTCCAGTTTTGAACGGAAGATATTTCCTTTTTAAACATAGCCCTCTATGGGCTTCCAAATATCCCTTTGCCAATTCCACAAGAACAGCCTTAGCGAAAGGCTTCTTGAATTGAAAGAGGTAACTCTGTGAGATGAATTAACAGAACACAGAGCAGTTTCTCAGAAAGTTTCTTTCCAGTTTTGAAAGGAAGATATTTCCTTTTTCACCATAGCCCTCTAAGGGCTTCCAAATATCCCTTTGCCAATTCCACAAGAACAGCCTTAGCGAACGGCTTCTTGAAGGGAAAGATGTAACTCTGTGAGATGAATTAACAGAACACAGAGCAGTTTCTCAGAAAGCTTCTTTCCAGTTTTGAACGGAAGATATTTCCTTTTTCACCATAGCCCTCTATGGACTTCCAAATATCCCTTTGCCAATTCCACAAGAACAGCCTTAGAGAAAGTCTTCTTGAAGGGAAATATGTAACTCTGTGAGATGAATTAACAGAACACAGAGCAGTTTCTCAGAAAGCTTCTTTCCAGTTTTGAACGGAAGATATTTCCTTTTTCACCATAGCCCTCTAGGGGCTTCCCAATATCCCTTTGCCAATTCCACAAGAACAGCCTTAGCGAAAGGCTTCTTGAATGGAAAGATGTAACTCTGTGAGGTGAATTAACAGAACACAGAGCAGTTTCTCAGAAAGCTTCTTTCCAGTTTGGAACGGAAGATATTTCCTTTTTCACCATAGCCCTCTATGGGCTTCCAAATAAACCTTTGCCAATTCCACAAGAAAAGCCTTAGCGAAAGGCTTCTTGAAGGGAAAGATGTAACCCTGTGAGATGAATTAACATAACACAGCGCACTTTCTCAGAAAGCTTCTTTCCAGCTTTCAACGGAAGATATTTCCTTTTTCACCATAGCCCTCTATGGAGTTCCAAATATCCCTTTGCCAATTCCACAAGAACAGCCTTAGCGAAAGGCTTCTTGAAGGGAAAGATGTAACTCTGTGAGATGAATTAACAGAACACAGAGCAGTTTCTCAGAAAGCTTCTTTCCAGTTTGGAACGGAAGATATTTCCTTTTTCACCATAGCCTTCTATGGGCTTCCAAATATCCCTTTGCCAATTCCACAAGAACAGCCTTAGCGAAAGGCTTCATGAAGGGAAAGATGTAACTCTGTGAGATGAATTAATTGAAAACAGAGCAGTTTCTCAGAAAGTTTCTTTCCAGTTTTGAACGGAAGATATTTCCTTTTTCACCATAGCCCTCTATGGGCTTCCAAATATCCCTTTGCCAATTCCACAAGAACAGCCTTAGCGAACGGCTTCTTGAAGGGAAAGATGTAACTCTGTGAGATGAATTAACAGAACACAGAGCAGTTTCTCAGAAAGCTTCTTTCCAGTTTTGAACGGAAGATATTTCCTTTTTCACCATAGCCCTCTACGGGCTTCCAAATATCCCTTTTCCAATTCCACAGGAACGGCTTTAGCGAAAGGCTTTTTGAAGGGAAAGATGTAACTCTGTGAGATGAATTAACAGAACACAGAGCAGTTTCTCAGAAAGCTTCTTTCCAGTTTTGCATGGAAGATATTTCCTTTTTCACCGTAGCCCTCTAAGGGCTTCCAAATATCCCTTTGCCAATTCCACAAGAACAGCCTTAGCGAACGGCTTCTTGAAGGGAAAGATGTAACTCTGTGAGATGAATTAACAGAACACAGAGCAGTTTCTCAGAAAGCTTCTTTCCAGTTTTGAATGGAAGATATTTCCTTTTTCACCATAGCCCTCTATTGACTTCCAAATATCCCTTTGCCAATTCCACAAGAACAGCCTTAGAGAAAGACTTCTTGAAGGGAAATATGTAACTCTGTGAGATGAATTAACAGAACACAGAGCAGTTTCTCAGAAAGCTTCTTTCCAGTTTTGAACGGAAGATATTTCCTTTTTCACCATAGCCCTCTATGGGCTTCACAATATCCCTTTGCCAATTCCACAAGAACAGCCTTAGCGAAAGGCTTCTTGAATGGAAAGATGTAACTCTGTGAGGTGAATTAACAGAACACAGAGCAGTTTCACAGAAAGCTTCTTTCCAGTTTGGAACGGAAGATATTTCCTTTTTCACCATAGCCGTCTATGGGCTTCCAAATAAACCTTTGCCAATTCCACAAGAACAGCCTTAGCGAAAGGCTTCTTGAAGGGAAAGATATAACTCTGTGAGATGAATTAACAGAACACAGCGCACTTTCTCAGAAAGCTTCTTTCCAGCTTTCAACGGAAGATATTTCCTTTTTCACCATAGCCCTCTATGGAGTTCCAAATATCCCTTTGCCAATTCCACAAGAACAGCCTTAGCGAACGGCTTCTTGAAGGGAAAGATGTAACTCTGTGAGATGAATTAACAGAACACAGAGCAGTTTCTCAGAAAGCTTCTTTCCAGTTTTGAACGGAAGATATTTCCTTTATCACCATAGCCCTCTATGGGCTTCCAAATATCCCTTTGCCAATTCCACAAGAAGAGCCTTAGCGAAAGGCTTCTTGAAGGGAAAGATGTAACTCTGTGAGATGAATTAACAGAACACAGAGCAGTTTCTCAAAAAGCTTCTTTCCAGTTTTGAACGGAAGATATTTCCTTTTTCACCATAGCCCTCTATGGGCTTCCAAATATCCCTTTGCCAATTCCACCAGAACAGCCTTAGCGAAAGGCTTCTTGAAGGGAAAGATGTAACTCTGTGAGATGAATTAACACAACACAGAGCAGTTTCTCAGAAAGCTTCTTTCCAGTTTTGAACGGAAGATATTTCCTTTTTCACCATAGCCGTCTATGGGCTTCCAAATATCCCTTTGCCAATTCCACAAGAACAGCCTTAGCGAAAGGCTTCTTGAAGGGAAAGATGTAACTCTGTGAGATGAATTAACAGAACACAGAGCAGTTTCTCAGAAAGCTTCTTTCCAGGTTTGAACGCAAGAAAGTTCCTTTTTCACCGTAGCCCTCTATGGGCTTCCAAATATCCCTTTGCCAACTCCACAAGAACAGCCTTAACGAAAGGCTTCTTGAAGGGAAAGATGTAACTCTGTGAGATGAATTAACAGAACACAGAGCAGTTTCTCAGAAAGCTTCTCTCCAGTTTTGAACGGAAGATATTTCCTTTTTCACCATAGCCCTCTATGGGCTTCCAAATATCCCTTTGCCAATTCCACAAGAAGAGCCTTAGCGAAAGGCTTCTTGAAGGGAAAGATGTAACTCTGTGAAATGAATTAACGGAACACAGAGCAGTTTCTCAGAAAGCTTCTTTCCAGTTTTGAACGGAAGATATTTCCTTTTTCACCATAGCCCTCTATGGGCTTCCAAATATCCCTTTGCCAATTCCACAAGAACAGCTTTAGCGAAAGGCTTCTTGAAGGGAAATATGTAACTCTGTGAGATGAATTAACAGAACACAGAGCAGTTTCTCAGAAAGCTTCTTTCCAGTTTTGAATGGAAGATATTTCCTTTTTCACCATAGCCCTCTACGGGCTTCCAAATATCCCTTTGCCAATTCCACAAGAACAGCCTTAGCGAAAGGCTTCTTGAAGGGAAAGATGTAACTCTTTGAGATGAATTAGCAGAACACAGAGCAGTTTCTCAGAAAGCTTCTTTCCAGTTTGGAACGGAAGATATTTCCTTTTTCACCATAGCCCTCAATGGACTTCCAAATATCCCTTTGCCAATTCCACAAGAACAGCCATAGCGAAAGGCTTCTTGAAGGGAAGATGTAACTCTGTGAGATGAATTAGCAAAACACAGAGCAGTTTCTCAGAAAGCTTCTTTCCAGTTTTGAACGGAAGATATTTCCTTTTTCACCGTAGCCTTCTATGGGCTTCCAAATAAACCTTTGCCAATTCCACAAGAACAGCCTTAGCGAAAGGCTTCTTGAAGGGAAAGATGTAACTCTGTGAGATGAATTAACAGAACACAGAGCAGTTTCTCAGAAAGCTTCTTTCCAGTTTTGAACGGAAGTTATTTCCTTTTTCACCATAGCCCTCTATGGACTTCCAAATATCCCTTTGCCAATTCCACAAGAAGAGCCTTAGCGAAAGGCTTCTTGAAGGGAAAGATGTAACTCTGTGAGATGAATTAACAGAACACAGAGCAGTTTCTCAGAAAGCTTCTTTCCAGTTTTGAACGGAAGATATTTCCTTTTTCACCATAGCCCTCTACGGGTTTCCAAATATGCCTTTTCCAAATCCACAAGAACGGCCTTAGCGAAAGGCTTTTTGAAGGGAAAGATGTAACTCTGTGAGATGAATTAACGGAACACAGAGCAGTTTCTCAGAAAGCTTCTTTCCAGTTTTGAACGGAAGATATTTCCTTTTTCACCATAGCCTTCTATGGGCTTCCAAATAAACCTTTGCCAATTCCACAAGAACAGCCTTAGCGAAAGGCTTCTTAAAGGGAAAGATGTAACTCTGTGAGATGAATTAACAGAACACAGAGCAGTTTCTCAGAAAGCTTCTTTCCAGTTTTGAACGGAAGATATTTCCTTTTTCACCATAGCCCTCTATGGGCTTCCAAATATCCCTTTGCCAATTCCACAAGAACAGCCTTAGCGAAAGGCTTCTTGAAGGGAAAGATGTAACTCTGTGAGATGAATTAACACAACACAGAGCAGTTTCTCAGAAAGCTTCTTTCCAGTTTGGAACGGCAGATATTTCCTTTTTCACCATAGCCGTCTATGGGCTTCCAAATATACCTTTGCCAATTCCACAAGAACAGCCTTAGCGAAAGGCTTCTTGAAGGGAAAGATGTAACTCTGTGAGATGAATTAACAGAACACAGAGCAGTTTCTCAGAAAGCTTCTTTACAGTTTTGAACGGAAGATATTTCCTTTTTCACCATAGCCCTCTACGGGCTTCCAAATATCCCTTTGCCAATTCCACAAGAACGGCATTAGCGAAAGGCTTTTTGAAGGGAAAGATGTAACTCTGTGAGATGAATTAACGGAACACAGAGCAGTTTCTCAGAAAGCTTCTTTCCAGTTTTGAACGGAAGTTATTTCTTTTTTCACCATAGCCGTCTATGGGCTTCCAACTATACCTTTGCCAATTCCACAAGAACAGCCTTATCGAAAGGCTTCTTGAAGGGAAAGATGTAACTCTGTGAGATGAATTAACAGAACACAGAGCAGTTTCTCAGAAAGCTTCTTTCCAGTTTTGAACAGAAGATATTTCCTTCTTCACCATAGCCCTCTATGGGCTTCCAAATATCCCTTTGCCAATTCCACAAGAACAGCCTTAGCGAAAGGCTTCTTGAAGGGAAAGATGTAACTCTGTGAGATGAATTAACAGAACACAGAGCAGTTTCTCAGAAAGCTTCTTTCCAGTTTTGAACGGAAGATATTTCCTTTTTCACCATAGCCTTCTATGGGCTTCCAAATATCCCTTTGCCAATTCCACAAGAACAGCCTTAGCGAAAGGCTTCTTGAAGGTAAAGATGTAACTCTGTGAGATGAATTAATTGAAAACAGAGCAGTTTCTCAGAAAGCTTCTTTCCAGTTTTGAACGGAAGATGTTTCCTTTTTCACCATAGCCCTCTATGGGATTCCAAATATCCCTTTGCCAATTCCACAAGAACAGCCTTAACGAAAGGCTTCTTGAAGGGAAAGATGTAACTCTGTGAGATAAATTAACGGAACACAGAGCAGTTTCTCAGAAAGCTTCTTTCCAGTTTTGAACGGAAGATATTTCCTTTTTCACCATAGCCCTCTATGGGCTTCCAAATATCCCTTTGCCAATTCCACAAGAACAGCCTTAACGAAAGGCTTCTTGAAGGGAAAGATGTAACTCTGTGAGATGAGTTAACGGAACACAGAGCAGTTTCTCAGAAAGCTTCTTTCCAGTTTTGAACGGAAGTTATTTCCTTATTCACCATAGCCCTCTATGGGCTTCCAACTATACCTTTGCCAATTCCACAAGAACAGCCTTAGCGAAAGGCTTCTTGAAGGGAAAGATGTAACTCTGTGAGATGAATTAACAGAACAGAGAGCGGTTTCTCAGAAAGCTTCTTTCCAGTTTTGAACAGAAGATATTTCCTTTTTCACCATAGCCGTCTATGGGCTTCCAAATATCCCTTTGCCAATTCCACAAGAACAGCCTTAGCGAAAGTCTTCTTGAAGGGAAAGATGTAACTTTGTGAGATGAATTAACAGAACACAGAGCAGTTTCTCAGAAAGCTTCTTTCCAGTTTTGAACGGAAGATATTTCTTTTTTCACCATAGCCGTCTATGGGCTTCCAAATATCCCTTTGCCAATTCCACAAGAACAGCCTTAGCGAAAGGCTTCTTGAAGGGAAAGATGTAACTCTGTCAGATGAATTAACAGAACACAGAGCAGTTTCTCAGAAAGCTTCTTTCCATTTTTGAACGGAAGATATTTCCTTTTTCACCATAGCCTTCTATGGGCTTCCAAATATCCCTTTGCCAATTCCACAAGAACAGCCTTAGCGAAAGGCTTCATGAAGGGAAAGATGTAACTCTGTGAGATGAATTAATTGAAAACAGAGCAGTTTCTCAGAAAGTTTCTTTCCACTTTTGAACGGAAGATATTTCCTTTTTCACCATAGCCCTCTATGGGCTTCCAAATATCCCTTTGCCAATTCCACAAGAACAGCCTTAGCGAAAGGCTTCTTGAATTGAAAGATGTAACTCTGTGAGATGAATTAACAGAACACACAGCAGTTTCTCAGAAAGCTTCTTTCCAGTTTTGAACGGAAGTTATTTCCTTTTTCACCATAGCCGTCTATGGGCTTCCAACTATACCTTTGTCAATTCCACAAGAACTGCCTTAGAGAAAGGCTTCTTGACGGGAAAGATGTAACTCTGTGAGATTAATTAACGGAACACAGAGCAGTTTCTCAGAAAGCTTCTTTCCAGTTTTGAACAGAAGATATTTCCTTTTTCACCAAAGCCCTCTATGGGCTTCCAAATATCCATTTGCCAATTCCACAAGAACAGCCTTAGTGAAAGGCTTCTTGAAGGGAAAGATGTAACCCTGTGAGATGAATTAACAGAACACAGAGCAGTTTCTCAGAAAGCTTCTTTCCAGTTTTGAACGGAAGTTATTTCCTTTTTCACCATAGCCTTCTATGGGCTTCCAAATAAACCTTTGCCAATTCCACAAGAACAGCCTTAGCGAAAGGCTGCTTGAAGGGAAAGATGTAACACTGTGAGACTAATTAACAGAACACAGAGCAGTTTCTCAGAAAGCTTGTTTCCAGCTTTCAACGGAAGATATTCCCTTTTTCACCATAGCCCTCTATGGGCTTCCAAATATCCCTTTGCCAGTTCCACAAGAACAGCCTTAGCGAACGGCTTCTTGAAGGGAAAGATGTAACTCTGTGAGATGAATTAACAGAACACAGAGCAGTTTCTCAGAAAGCTTCTTTCCAGTTTTGAACGGAAGATATTTCCTTTTTCACCATAGCCCTCTACGGGCTTCCAAATATCCCTTTTCCAATTCCACAAGAACGGCTTTAGCGAAAGGCTTTTTGAAGGGAAAGATGTAACTCTGTTAGATGAATTAGCAGAACACAGAGCAGTTTCTCAGAAAGCTTCTTTCCAGTTTTGAACGGAAGATATTTCCTTTTTCACCGTAGCCCTCTATGGGCTTCCAAATATCCCTTTGCCAATTCCACAAGAAGAGCCTTAGCGAAAGGCTTCTTGAAGGGAAAGATGTAACTCTGTGAGATGAATTAACAGAACACAGAGCAGTTTCTCAGAAAGCTTCTTTCCAGTTTTGAACGGAAGATATTTCCTTTTTCACCATAGCCCTCTATGGGCTTCCAAATATCCCTTTGCCAATTCCACAAGAACAGCTTTAGCGAAAGGCTTCTTGAAGGGAAAGATGTAACTCTGTGAGATGAATTAACAGAACACAGAGCAGTTTCTCAGAAAGCTTCTTTCCAGTTTTGCATGGAAGATATTTCCTTTTTCACCATAGCCCTCTATGGGCTTCCAAATATCCCTTTGCCAATTCCACAAGAACAACCTTAGCGAAAGGCTTCTTGAAGGGAAAGATGTAACTCTGTGAGATGAATTAGCGGAACACAGAGCAGTTTCTCAGAAAGCTTCTTTCCAGTTTGGAACGGAAGATATTTCCTTTTTCACCATAGCCCTCTATGGACTTCCAAATATCCCTTTGCCAATTCCACAAGAACAGCCTTAGCGAAAGGCTTCTTGAAGGGAAAGATGTAACTCCGTGAGATGAATTAATTGAAAACAGAGAAGTTTCTCAGAAAGCTTCTTTCCAGTTTTGAACAGAAGATATTTCCTTTTTAAACATAGCCCTCTATGGGCTTCCAAATATCCCTTTGCCAATTCCACAAGAACAGCCTTAGCGAAAGGCTTCTTGAATTGAAAGAGGTAACTCTGTGAGATGAATTAACAGAACACAGAGCAGTTTCTCAGAAAGCTTCTTTCCAGTTTTGAAAGGAAGATATTGCCTTTTTCACCATGGCCCTCTAAGGGCTTCCAAATATCCCTTGCCAATTCCACAAGAACAGCCTTAGCGAACGGCTTCTTGAAGGGAAAGATGTAACTCTGTGAGATGAATTAACAGAACACAGAGCAGTTTCTCAGAAAGTTTCTTTCCAGTTTTGAACGGAAGATATTTCCTTTTTTCACCATAGCCCTCTAAGGGCTTCCAAATATCCCTTTGCCAATTCCACAAGAACAGCCTTAGCGAACGGCTTCTTGAAGGGAAAGATGTAACTCTGTGAGATGAATTAACAGAACACAGAGCAGTTTCTCAGAAAGCTTCTTTCCAGTTTTGAACGGAAGATATTTCCTTTTTCACCATAGCCCTCTAGGGGCTTCGAAATATCCCTTTGCCAATTCCACAAGAACAGCCTTAGCGAAAGGCTTCTTGAAGGGAAAGATGTAACTCTGTGAGATGAATTAACAGAACACAGAGCTTTTTCTCAGAAAGCTTCTTTCCAGTTTTGAACGGAAGATATTTCCTTTTTCACCATAGTCCTCTACGGGCTTCCAAATATCCCTTTGCCAATTCCACAAGAACGGCATTAGCCAAAGGCTTTTTGAAGGGAAAGATGTAACTCTGTGAGATGAATTAACGGAACACAGAGCAGTTTCTCAGAAAGCTTCTTTCCAGTTTTGAACGGAAGTTATTTCCTTTTTCACCATAGCCGTCTATGGGCTTCCAACTATACCTTTGCCAATTCCACAAGAACAGCCTTATCGAAAGGCTTCTTGAAGGGAAAGATGTAACTCTGTGAGATGAATTAACAGAACACAGAGCAGTTTCTCAGAAAGCTTCTTTCCAGTTTTGAACAGAAGATATTTCCTTTTTCACCATAGCCCTCTATGGGCTTCCAAATATCCCTTTGCCAATTCCACAAGAACAGCCTTAGCGAAAGGCTTCTTGAAGGGAAAGATGTAACTCTGTGAGATGAATTAACAGAACACAGAGCAGTTTCTCAGAAAGCTTCTTTCCAGTTTTGAACGGAAGATATTTCCTTTTTCACCATAGCCTTCTATGGGCTTCCAAATATCCCTTTGCCAA
This sequence comes from Chlorocebus sabaeus, assembly GCF_047675955.1. Lineage (NCBI taxonomy): Eukaryota > Metazoa > Chordata > Mammalia > Primates > Cercopithecidae > Chlorocebus > Chlorocebus sabaeus. Next base: position 147,022 of record NW_027327535.1, on the reverse strand, counting down.
TTCCACAAGAACAGCCTTAGCGAAAGGCTTCTTGAAGGGAAAGATGTAACTTTGTGAGATGAATTAACAGAACACAGAGCAGTTTCTCAGAAAGCTTCTTTCCAGTTTTGAACGGAAGATATTTCTTTTTTCACCATAGCCGTCTATGGGCTTCCAAATATCCCTTTGCCAATTCCACAAGAACAGCCTTAGCGAAAGGCTTCTTGAAGGGAAAGATGTAACTCTGTCAGATGAATTAACAGAACACAGAGCAGTTTCTCAGAAAGCTTCTTTCCAGTTTTGAACGGAAGATATTTCCTTTTTCACCATAGCATTCTATGGGCTTCCAAATATCCCTTTGCCAATTCCTCAAGAACAGCCTTAGCGAAAGGCTTCATGAAGGGAAAGATGTAACTCTGTGAGATGAATTAATTGAAAACAGAGCAGTTTCTCAGAAAGTTTCTTTCCAGTTTTGAACGGAAGATATTTCCTTTTTCAACATAGCCCTCTATGGGCTTCCAAATATCCCTTTGCCAATTCCACAAGAACAGCCTTAGCGAAAGGCTTCTTGAATTGTAAGATGTAACTCTGTGAGATGAATTAACAGAACACAGAGCAGTTTCTCAGAAAGCTTCTTTCCAGTTTTGAACGGAAGTTATTTCCTTTTTCACCATAGCCGTCTATAGGCTTCCAACTATACCTTTGCCAATTCCACAAGAACTGCCTTAGCGAAAGGCTTCTTGAAGGGAAAGATGTAACTCTGTGAGATGAATTAACGGAACACAGAGCAGTTTCTCAGAAAGCTTCTTTCCAGTTTTGAACAGAAGATATTTCCTTTTTCACCAAAGCCCTCTATGGGCTTCCAAATATCCCTTTGCCAATTCCACAAGAACAGCCTTAGTGAAAGGCTTCTTTAAGGGAAAGATGTAACCCTGTGAGATGAATTAACAGAACACAGAGCAGTTTCTCAGAAAGCTTCTTTCCAGTTTTGAACGGAAGTTATTTCCTTTTTCACCATAGCCTTCTATGGGCTTCCAAATAAACCTTTGCCAATTCCACAAGAACAGCCTTAGCGAAAGGCTTCTTGAAGGGAAAGATGTAACTCTGTGAGATGAATTAACAGAACACAGAGCAGTTTCTCAGAAAGCTTCTTTCCAGTTTGGAACGGAAGATATTTCCTTTTTCACCGTAGCCCTCTATGGGCTTCCAAATATCCTTTGGCAATTCCACAAGAACAGCCTTAGCGAAAGGCTTCTTGAAGGGAAAGATGTAACTCTGTGAGATGAATTAACAGAACACAGAGCAGTTTCTCAGAAAGCTTCTTTACAGTTTTGAACGGAAGATATTTCCTTTTTCACCATAGCCCTCTATGGGCTTCCAAATATCCCTTTGCCAATTCCACAAGAACAGCTTTAGCGAAAGGCTTCTTGAAGGGAAAGATGTAACTCTGTGAGATGAATTAACAGAACACAGAGCATTTTCTCAGAAAGCTTCTTTCCAGTTTTGCATGGAAGATATTTCCTTTTTCACCATAGCCCTCTATGGGCTTCCAAATATCCCTTTGCCAATTCCACAAGAACAGCCTTATCGAAAGGCTTCTTGAAGGGAAAGATGTAACTCTGTGAGATGAATTAGCGGAACACAGAGCAGTTTCTCAGAAAGCTTCTTTCCAGTTTGGAACGGAAGATATTTCCTTTTTCACCATAGCCCTCTATGGACTTCCAAATATCCCTTTGCCAATTCCACAAGAACAGCCTTAGCGAAAGGCTTCTTGAAGGGAAAGATGTAACTCCGTGAGATGAATTAATTGAAAACAGAGAAGTTTCTCAGAAAGCTTCTTTCCAGTTTTGAACGCAAGATATTTCCTTTTTAAACATAGCCCTCTATGGGCTTCCAAATATCCCTTTGCCAATTCCACAAGAACAGCCTTAGCGAAAGGCTTCTTGAATTGAAAGAGGTAACTCTGTGAGATGAATTAACAGAACACAGAGCAGTTTCTCAGAAAGCTTCTTTCCAGTTTTGAAAGGAAGATATTGCCTTTTTCACCATGGCCCTCTAAGGGCTTCCAAATATCCCTTTGCCAATTCCACAAGAACAGCCTTAGCGAACGGCTTCTTGAAGGGAAAGATGTAACTCTGTGAGATGAATTAACAGAACACAGAGCAGTTTCTCAGAAAGTTTCTTTCCAGTTTTGAACGGAAGATATTTCCTTTTTTCACCATAGCCCTCTAAGGGCTTCCAAATATCCCTTTGCCAATTCCACAAGAACAGCCTTAGCGAACGGCTTCTTGAAGGGAAAGATGTAACTCTGTGAGATGAATTAACAGAACACAGAGCAGTTTCTCAGAAAGCTTCTTTCCAGTTTTGAACGGAAGATATTTCCTTTTTCACCATAGCCCTCTATGGGCTTCGAAATATCCCTTTGCCAATTCCACAAGAACAGCCTTAGCGAAAGGCTTCTTGAAGGGAAAGATGTAACTCTGTGAGATGAATTAACAGAACACAGAGCTTTTTCTCAGAAAGCTTCTTTCCAGTTTTGAACGGAAGATATTTCCTTTTTCACCATAGTCCTCTACGGGCTTCCAAATATCCCTTTGCCAATTCCACAAGAACGGCATTAGCCAAAGGCTTTTTGAAGGGAAAGATGTAACTCTGTGAGATGAATTAACGGAACACAGAGCAGTTTCTCAGAAAGCTTCTTTCCAGTTTTGAACGGAAGTTATTTCCTTTTTCACCATAGCCGTCTATGGGCTTCCAACTATACCTTTGCCAATTCCACAAGAACAGCCTTATCGAAAGGCTTCTTGAAGGGAAAGATGTAACTCTGTGAGATGAATTAACAGAACACAGAGCAGTTTCTCAGAAAGCTTCTTTCCAGTTTTGAACAGAAGATATTTCCTTTTTCACCATAGCCCTCTATGGGCTTCCAAATATCCCTTTGCCAATTCCACAAGAACAGCCTTAGCGAAAGGCTTCTTGAAGGGAAAGATGTAACTCTGTGAGATGAATTAACAGAACACAGAGCAGTTTCTCAGAAAGCTTCTTTCCAGTTTTGAACGGAAGATATTTCCTTTTTCACCATAGCCTTCTATGGGCTTCCAAATATCCCTTTGCCAATTCCACAAGAACAGCCTTAGCGAAAGGCTTCTTGAAGGGAAAGATGTAACTTTGTGAGATGAATTAACAGAACACAGAGCAGTTTCTCAGAAAGCTTCTTTCCAGTTTTGAACGGAAGATATTTCTTTTTTCACCATAGCCGTCTATGGGCTTCCAAATATCCCTTTGCCAATTCCACAAGAACAGCCTTAGCGAAAGGCTTCTTGAAGGGAAAGATGTAACTCTGTCAGATGAATTAACAGAACACAGAGCAGTTTCTCAGAAAGCTTCTTTCCAGTTTTGAACGGAAGATATTTCCTTTTTCACCATAGCATTCTATGGGCTTCCAAATATCCCTTTGCCAATTCCTCAAGAACAGCCTTAGCGAAAGGCTTCATGAAGGGAAAGATGTAACTCTGTGAGATGAATTAATTGAAAACAGAGCAGTTTCTCAGAAAGTTTCTTTCCAGTTTTGAACGGAAGATATTTCCTTTTTCAACATAGCCCTCTATGGGCTTCCAAATATCCCTTTGCCAATTCCACAAGAACAGCCTTAGCGAAAGGCTTCTTGAATTGTAAGATGTAACTCTGTGAGATGAATTAACAGAACACAGAGCAGTTTCTCAGAAAGCTTCTTTCCAGTTTTGAACGGAAGTTATTTCCTTTTTCACCATAGCCGTCTATAGGCTTCCAACTATACCTTTGCCAATTCCACAAGAACTGCCTTAGCGAAAGGCTTCTTGAAGGGAAAGATGTAACTCTGTGAGATGAATTAACGGAACACAGAGCAGTTTCTCAGAAAGCTTCTTTCCAGTTTTGAACAGAAGATATTTCCTTTTTCACCAAAGCCCTCTATGGGCTTCCAAATATCCCTTTGCCAATTCCACAAGAACAGCCTTAGTGAAAGGCTTCTTTAAGGGAAAGATGTAACCCTGTGAGATGAATTAACAGAACACAGAGCAGTTTCTCAGAAAGCTTCTTTCCAGTTTTGAACGGAAGTTATTTCCTTTTTCACCATAGCCTTCTATGGGCTTCCAAATAAACCTTTGCCAATTCCACAAGAACAGCCTTAGCGAAAGGCTTCTTGAAGGGAAAGATGTAACTCTGTGAGATGAATTAATAGAACACAGAGCAGTTTCTCAGAAAGCTTCTTTCCAGTTTGGAACGGAAGATATTTCCTTTTTCACCGTAGCCCTCTATGGGCTTCCAAATATCCTTTGGCAATTCCACAAGAACAGCCTTAGCGAAAGGCTTCTTGAAGGGAAAGATGTAACTCTGTGAGATGAATTAACAGAACACAGAGCAGTTTCTCAGAAAGCTTCTTTACAGTTTTGAACGGAAGATATTTCCTTTTTCACCATAGCCCTCTATGGGCTTCCAAATATCCCTTTGCCAATTCCACAAGAACAGCTTTAGCGAAAGGCTTCTTGAAGGGAAAGATGTAACTCTGTGAGATGAATTAACAGAACACAGAGCATTTTCTCAGAAAGCTTCTTTCCAGTTTTGCATGGAAGATATTTCCTTTTTCACCATAGCCCTCTATGGGCTTCCAAATATCCCTTTGCCAATTCCACAAGAACAGCCTTATCGAAAGGCTTCTTGAAGGGAAAGATGTAACTCTGTGAGATGAATTAGCGGAACACAGAGCAGTTTCTCAGAAAGCTTCTTTCCAGTTTGGAACGGAAGATATTTCCTTTTTCACCATAGCCCTCTATGGACTTCCAAATATCCCTTTGCCAATTCCACAAGAACAGCCTTAGCGAAAGGCTTCTTGAAGGGAAAGATGTAACTCCGTGAGATGAATTAATTGAAAACAGAGAAGTTTCTCAGAAAGCTTCTTTCCAGTTTTGAACGCAAGATATTTCCTTTTTAAACATAGCCCTCTATGGGCTTCCAAATATCCCTTTGCCAATTCCACAAGAACAGCCTTAGCGAAAGGCTTCTTGAATTGAAAGAGGTAACTCTGTGAGATGAATTAACAGAACACAGAGCAGTTTCTCAGAAAGCTTCTTTCCAGTTTTGAAAGGAAGATATTGCCTTTTTCACCATGGCCCTCTAAGGGCTTCCAAATATCCCTTTGCCAATTCCACAAGAACAGCCTTAGCGAACGGCTTCTTGAAGGGAAAGATGTAACTCTGTGAGATGAATTAACAGAACACAGAGCAGTTTCTCAGAAAGTTTCTTTCCAGTTTTGAACGGAAGATATTTCCTTTTTTCACCATAGCCCTCTAAGGGCTTCCAAATATCCCTTTGCCAATTCCACAAGAACAGCCTTAGCGAACGGCTTCTTGAAGGGAAAGATGTAACTCTGTGAGATGAATTAACAGAACACAGAGCAGTTTCTCAGAAAGCTTCTTTCCAGTTTTGAACGGAAGATATTTCCTTTTTCACCATAGCCCTCTATGGGCTTCGAAATATCCCTTTGCCAATTCCACAAGAACAGCCTTAGCGAAAGGCTTCTTGAAGGGAAAGATGTAACTCTGTGAGATGAATTAACAGAACACAGAGCTTTTTCTCAGAAAGCTTCTTTCCAGTTTTGAACGGAAGATATTTCCTTTTTCACCATAGTCCTCTACGGGCTTCCAAATATCCCTTTGCCAATTCCACAAGAACGGCATTAGCCAAAGGCTTTTTGAAGGGAAAGATGTAACTCTGTGAGATGAATTAACGGAACACAGAGCAGTTTCTCAGAAAGCTTCTTTCCAGTTTTGAACGGAAGTTATTTCCTTTTTCACCATAGCCGTCTATGGGCTTCCAACTATACCTTTGCCAATTCCACAAGAACAGCCTTATCGAAAGGCTTCTTGAAGGGAAAGATGTAACTCTGTGAGATGAATTAACAGAACACAGAGCAGTTTCTCAGAAAGCTTCTTTCCAGTTTTGAACAGAAGATATTTCCTTTTTCACCATAGCCCTCTATGGGCTTCCAAATATCCCTTTGCCAATTCCACAAGAACAGCCTTAGCGAAAGGCTTCTTGAAGGGAAAGATGTAACTCTGTGAGATGAATTAACAGAACACAGAGCAGTTTCTCAGAAAGCTTCTTTCCAGTTTTGAACGGAAGATATTTCCTTTTTCACCATAGCCTTCTATGGGCTTCCAAATATCCCTTTGCCAATTCCACAAGAACAGCCTTAGCGAAAGGCTTCTTGAAGGGAAAGATGTAACTTTGTGAGATGAATTAACAGAACACAGAGCAGTTTCTCAGAAAGCTTCTTTCCAGTTTTGAACGGAAGATATTTCTTTTTTCACCATAGCCGTCTATGGGCTTCCAAATATCCCTTTGCCAATTCCACAAGAACAGCCTTAGCGAAAGGCTTCTTGAAGGGAAAGATGTAACTCTGTCAGATGAATTAACAGAACACAGAGCAGTTTCTCAGAAAGCTTCTTTCCAGTTTTGAACGGAAGATATTTCCTTTTTCACCATAGCATTCTATGGGCTTCCAAATATCCCTTTGCCAATTCCTCAAGAACAGCCTTAGCGAAAGGCTTCATGAAGGGAAAGATGTAACTCTGTGAGATGAATTAATTGAAAACAGAGCAGTTTCTCAGAAAGTTTCTTTCCAGTTTTGAACGGAAGATATTTCCTTTTTCAACATAGCCCTCTATGGGCTTCCAAATATCCCTTTGCCAATTCCACAAGAACAGCCTTAGCGAAAGGCTTCTTGAATTGTAAGATGTAACTCTGTGAGATGAATTAACAGAACACAGAGCAGTTTCTCAGAAAGCTTCTTTCCAGTTTTGAACGGAAGTTATTTCCTTTTTCACCATAGCCGTCTATAGGCTTCCAACTATACCTTTGCCAATTCCACAAGAACTGCCTTAGCGAAAGGCTTCTTGAAGGGAAAGATGTAACTCTGTGAGATGAATTAACGGAACACAGAGCAGTTTCTCAGAAAGCTTCTTTCCAGTTTTGAACAGAAGATATTTCCTTTTTCACCAAAGCCCTCTATGGGCTTCCAAATATCCCTTTGCCAATTCCACAAGAACAGCCTTAGTGAAAGGCTTCTTTAAGGGAAAGATGTAACCCTGTGAGATGAATTAACAGAACACAGAGCAGTTTCTCAGAAAGCTTCTTTCCAGTTTTGAACGGAAGTTATTTCCTTTTTCACCATAGCCTTCTATGGGCTTCCAAATAAACCTTTGCCAATTCCACAAGAACAGCCTTAGCGAAAGGCTTCTTGAAGGGAAAGATGTAACTCTGTGAGATGAATTAATAGAACACAGAGCAGTTTCTCAGAAAGCTTCTTTCCAGTTTGGAACGGAAGATATTTCCTTTTTCACCCTAGCCCTCTATGGGCTTCCAAATATCCTTTGGCAATTCCACAAGAACAGCCTTAGCGAAAGGCTTCTTGAAGGGAAAGATGTAACTCTGTGAGATGAATTAACAGAACACAGAGCAGTTTCTCAGAAAGCTTCTTTACAGTTTTGAACGGAAGATATTTCCTTTTTCACCATAGCCCTCTATGGGCTTCCAAATATCCCTTTGCCAATTCCACAAGAACAGCTTTAGCGAAAGGCTTCTTGAAGGGAAAGATGTAACTCTGTGAGATGAATTAACAGAACACAGAGCATTTTCTCAGAAAGCTTCTTTCCAGTTTTGCATGGAAGATATTTCCTTTTTCACCATAGCCCTCTATGGGCTTCCAAATATCCCTTTGCCAATTCCACAAGAACAGCCTTATCGAAAGGCTTCTTGAAGGGAAAGATGTAACTCTGTGAGATGAATTAGCGGAACACAGAGCAGTTTCTCAGAAAGCTTCTTTCCAGTTTGGAACGGAAGATATTTCCTTTTTCACCATAGCCCTCTATGGACTTCCAAATATCCCTTTGCCAATTCCACAAGAACAGCCTTAGCGAAAGGCTTCTTGAAGGGAAAGATGTAACTCCGTGAGATGAATTAATTGAAAACAGAGAAGTTTCTCAGAAAGCTTCTTTCCAGTTTTCAACGCAAGATATTTCCTTTTTAAACATAGCCCTCTATGGGCTTCCAAATATCCCTTTGCCAATTCCACAAGAACAGCCTTAGCGAAAGGCTTCTTGAATTGAAAGAGGTAACTCTGTGAGATGAATTAACAGAACACAGAGCAGTTTCTCAGAAAGCTTCTTTCCAGTTTTGAAAGGAAGATATTGCCTTTTTCACCATGGCCCTCTAAGGGCTTCCAAATATCCCTTTGCCAATTCCACAAGAACAGCCTTAGCGAACGGCTTCTTGAAGGGAAAGATGTAACTCTGTGAGATGAATTAACAGAACACAGAGCAGTTTCTCAGAAAGTTTCTTTCCAGTTTTGAACGGAAGATATTTCCTTTTTTCACCATAGCCCTCTAAGGGCTTCCAAATATCCCTTTGCCAATTCCACAAGAACAGCCTTAGCGAACGGCTTCTTGAAGGGAAAGATGTAACTCTGTGAGATGAATTAACAGAACACAGAGCAGTTTCTCAGAAAGCTTCTTTCCAGTTTTGAACGGAAGATATTTCCTTTTTCACCATAGCCCTCTATGGGCTTCGAAATATCCCTTTGCCAATTCCACAAGAACAGCCTTAGCGAAAGGCTTCTTGAAGGGAAAGATGTAACTCTGTGAGATGAATTAACAGAACACAGAGCTTTTTCTCAGAAAGCTTCTTTCCAGTTTTGAACGGAAGATATTTCCTTTTTCACCATAGTCCTCTACGGGCTTCCAAATATCCCTTTGCCAATTCCACAAGAACGGCATTAGCCAAAGGCTTTTTGAAGGGAAAGATGTAACTCTGTGAGATGAATTAACGGAACACAGAGCAGTTTCTCAGAAAGCTTCTTTCCAGTTTTGAACGGAAGTTATTTCCTTTTTCACCATAGCCGTCTATGGGCTTCCAACTATACCTTTGCCAATTCCACAAGAACAGCCTTATCGAAAGGCTTCTTGAAGGGAAAGATGTAACTCTGTGAGATGAATTAACAGAACACAGAGCAGTTTCTCAGAAAGCTTCTTTCCAGTTTTGAACAGAAGATATTTCCTTTTTCACCATAGCCCTCTATGGGCTTCCAAATATCCCTTTGCCAATTCCACAAGAACAGCCTTAGCGAAAGGCTTCTTGAAGGGAAAGATGTAACTCTGTGAGATGAATTAACAGAACACAGAGCAGTTTCTCAGAAAGCTTCTTTCCAGTTTTGAACGGAAGATATTTCCTTTTTCACCATAGCCTTCTATGGGCTTCCAAATATCCCTTTGCCAATTCCACAAGAACAGCCTTAGCGAAAGGCTTCTTGAAGGGAAAGATGTAACTTTGTGAGATGAATTAACAGAACACAGAGCAGTTTCTCAGAAAGCTTCTTTCCAGTTTTGAACGGAAGATATTTCTTTTTTCACCATAGCCGTCTATGGGCTTCCAAATATCCCTTTGCCAATTCCACAAGAACAGCCTTAGCGAAAGGCTTCTTGAAGGGAAAGATGTAACTCTGTCAGATGAATTAACAGAACACAGAGCAGTTTCTCAGAAAGCTTCTTTCCAGTTTTGAACGGAAGATATTTCCTTTTTCACCATAGCATTCTATGGGCTTCCAAATATCCCTTTGCCAATTCCTCAAGAACAGCCTTAGCGAAAGGCTTCATGAAGGGAAAGATGTAACTCTGTGAGATGAATTAATTGAAAACAGAGCAGTTTCTCAGAAAGTTTCTTTCCAGTTTTGAACGGAAGATATTTCCTTTTTCAACATAGCCCTCTATGGGCTTCCAAATATCCCTTTGCCAATTCCACAAGAACAGCCTTAGCGAAAGGCTTCTTGAATTGTAAGATGTAACTCTGTGAGATGAATTAACAGAACACAGAGCAGTTTCTCAGAAAGCTTCTTTCCAGTTTTGAACGGAAGTTACTTCCTTTTTCACCATAGCCGTCTATAGGCTTCCAACTATACCTTTGCCAATTCCACAAGAACTGCCTTAGCGAAAGGCTTCTTCAAGGGAAAGATGTAACTCTGTGAGATGAATTAACGGAACACAGAGCAGTTTCTCAGAAAGCTTCTTTCCAGTTTTGAACAGAAGATATTTCCTTTTTCACCAAAGCCCTCTATGGGCTTCCAAATATCCCTTTGCCAATTCCACAAGAACAGCCTTAGTGAAAGGCTTCTTTAAGGGAAAGATGTAACCCTGTGAGATGAATTAACAGAACACAGAGCAGTTTCTCAGAAAGCTTCTTTCCAGTTTTGAACGGAAGTTATTTCCTTTTTCACCATAGCCTTCTATGGGCTTCCAAATAAACCTTTGCCAATTCCACAAGAACAGCCTTAGCGAAAGGCTTCTTGAAGGGAAAGATGTAACTCTGTGAGATGAATTAACAGAACACAGAGCAGTTTCTCAGAAAGCTTCTTTCCAGTTTGGAACGGAAGATATTTCCTTTTTCACCGTAGCCCTCTATGGGCTTCCAAATATCCTTTGGCAATTCCACAAGAACAGCCTTAGCGAAAGGCTTCTTGAAGGGAAAGATGTAACTCTGTGAGATGAATTAACAGAACACAGAGCAGTTTCTCAGAAAGCTTCTTTACAGTTTTGAACGGAAGATATTTCCTTTTTCACCATAGCCCTCTATGGGCTTCCAAATATCCCTTTGCCAATTCCACAAGAACAGCTTTAGCGAAAGGCTTCTTGAAGGGAAAGATGTAACTCTGTGAGATGAATTAACAGAACACAGAGCATTTTCTCAGAAAGCTTCTTTCCAGTTTTGCATGGAAGATATTTCCTTTTTCACCATAGCCCTCTATGGGCTTCCAAATATCCCTTTGCCAATTCCACAAGAACAGCCTTATCGAAAGGCTTCTTGAAGGGAAAGATGTAACTCTGTGAGATGAATTAGCAGAACACAGAGCAGTTTCTCAGAAAGCTTCTTTCCAGTTTGGAACGGAAGATATTTCCTTTTTCACCATAGCCCTCTATGGACTTCCAAATATCCCTTTGCCAATTCCACAAGAACAGCCTTAGCGAAAGGCTTCTTGAAGGGAAAGATGTAACTCCGTGAGATGAATTAATTGAAAACAGAGAAGTTTCTCAGAAAGCTTCTTTCCAGTTTTGAACGGAACATATTTCCTTTTTAAACATAGCCCTCTATGGGCTTCCAAATATCCCTTTGCCAATTCCACAAGAACAGCCTTAGCGAAAGGCTTCTTGAATTGAAAGAGGTAACTCTGTGAGATGAATTAACAGAACACAGAGCAGTTTCTCAGAAAGTTTCTTTCCAGTTTTGAAAGGAAGATATTTCCTTTTTCACCATAGCCCTCTAAGGGCTTCCAAATATCCCTTTGCCAATTCCACAAGAACAGCCTTAGCGAACGGCTTCTTGAAGGGAAAGATGTAACTCTGTGAGATGAATTAACAGAACACAGAGCAGTTTCTCAGAAAGCTTCTTTCCAGTTTTGAACGGAAGATATTTCCTTTTTCACCATAGCCCTCTATGGACTTCCAAATATCCCTTTGCCAATTCCACAAGAACAGCCTTAGAGAAAGTCTTCTTGAAGGGAAATATGTAACTCTGTGAGATGAATTAACAGAACACAGAGCAGTTTCTCAGAAAGCTTCTTTCCAGTTTGGAACGGAAGATATTTCCTTTTTCACCATAGCCGTCTATGGGCTTCCAAATAAACCTTTGCCAATTCCACAAGAAAAGCCTTAGCGAAAGGCTTCTTGAAGGGAAAGATGTAACCCTGTGAGATGAATTAACATAACACAGCGCACTTTCTCAGAAAGCTTCTTTCCAGCTTTCAACGGAAGATATTTCCTTTTTCACCATAGCCCTCTATGGAGTTCCAAATATCCCTTTGCCAATTCCACAAGAACAGCCTTAGCGAAAGGCTTCTTGAAGGGAAAGATGTAACTCTGTGAGATGAATTAACAGAACACAGAGCAGTTTCTCAGAAAGCTTCTTTCCAGTTTGGAACGGAAGATATTTCCTTTTTCACCATAGCCCTCTATGGACTTCCAAATATCCCTTTGCCAATTCCACAAGAACAGCCATAGCGAAAGGCTTCTTGAAGGGAAGATGTAACTCTGTGAGATGAATTAGCAGAACACAGAGCAGTTTCTCAGAAAGCTTCTTTCCACTTTTGAACGGAAGTTATTTCCTTTTTCACCATAGCCGTCTACGGGCTTCCAACTATACCTTTGCCAATTCCACAAGAACTGCCTTAGCGAAAGGCTTCTTTAAGGGAAAGATGTAACTCTGTGAGATGAATTAACGGAACACAGAGCAGTTTCTCAGAAAGCTTCTTTCCAGTTTTGAACAGAAGATATTTCCTTTTTCACCAAAGCCCTCTATGGGCTTCCAAATATCCCTTTGCCAATTCCACAAGAACAGCCTTAGTGAAAGGCTTCTTGAAGGGAAAGATGTAACTTTGTGAGATGAATTAACAGAACACAGAGCAGTTTCTCAGAAAGCTTCTTTCCAGTTTTGAACGGAAGATATTTCTTTTTTCACCATAGCCGTCTATGGGCTTCCAAATATCCCTTTGCCAATTCCACCAGAACAGCCTTAGCGAAAGGCTTCTTGAAGGGAAAGATGTAACTCTGTCAGATGAATTAACAGAACACAGAGCAGTTTCTCAGAAAGCTTCTTTCCAGTTTTGAACGGAAGATATTTCCTTTTTCACCATAGCCTTCTATGGGCTTCCAAATATCCCTTTGCCAATTCCACAAGAACAGCCTTAGCGAAAGGCTTCATGAAGGGAAAGATGTAACTCTGTGAGATGAATTAATTGAAAACAGAGCAGTTTCTCAGAAAGTTTCTTTCCAGTTTTGAACGGAAGATATTTCCTTTTTCACCATAGCCCTCTATGGGCTTCCAAATATCCCTTTGCCAATTCCACAAGAACAGCCTTAGCGAACGGCTTCTTGAAGGGAAAGATGTAACTCTGTGAGATGAATTAACAGAACACAGAGCAGTTTCTCAGAAAGCTTCTTTCCAGTTTTGAACGGAAGATATTTCCTTTTTCACCATAGCCCTCTACGGGCTTCCAAATATCCCTTTTCCAATTCCACAGGAACGGCTTTAGCGAAAGGCTTTTTGAAGGGAAAGATGTAACTCTGTGAGATGAATTAACAGAACACAGAGCAGTTTCTCAGAAAGCTTCTTTCCAGTTTTGCATGGAAGATATTTCCTTTTTCACCGTAGCCCTCTAAGGGCTTCCAAATATCCCTTTGCCAATTCCACAAGAACAGCCTTAGCGAACGGCTTCTTGAAGGGAAAGATGTAACTCTGTGAGATGAATTAACAGAACACAGAGCAGTTTCTCAGAAAGCTTCTTTCCAGTTTTGAATGGAAGATATTTCCTTTTTCACCATAGCCCTCTATTGACTTCCAAATATCCCTTTGCCAATTCCACAAGAACAGCCTTAGAGAAAGACTTCTTGAAGGGAAATATGTAACTCTGTGAGATGAATTAACAGAACACAGAGCAGTTTCTCAGAAAGCTTCTTTCCAGTTTTGAACGGAAGATATTTCCTTTTTCACCATAGCCCTCTATGGGCTTCACAATATCCCTTTGCCAATTCCACAAGAACAGCCTTAGCGAAAGGCTTCTTGAATGGAAAGATGTAACTCTGTGAGGTGAATTAACAGAACACAGAGCAGTTTCACAGAAAGCTTCTTTCCAGTTTGGAACGGAAGATATTTCCTTTTTCACCATAGCCGTCTATGGGCTTCCAAATAAACCTTTGCCAATTCCACAAGAACAGCCTTAGCGAAAGGCTTCTTGAAGGGAAAGATATAACTCTGTGAGATGAATTAACAGAACACAGCGCACTTTCTCAGAAAGCTTCTTTCCAGCTTTCAACGGAAGATATTTCCTTTTTCACCATAGCCCTCTATGGAGTTCCAAATATCCCTTTGCCAATTCCACAAGAACAGCCTTAGCGAAAGGCTTCTTGAAGGGAAAGATGTAACTCTGTGAGGTGAATTAACAGAACACAGAGCAGTTTCTCAGAAAGCTTCTTTCCAGTTTTGAACGGAAGATATTTCCTTTTTCACCATAGCCTTCTAAGGGCTTCCAAATAAACCTTTGCCAATTCCACAAGAACAGCCTTAGCGAAAGGCTTCTTGAAGGGAAAGATGTAACTCTGTGAGATGAATTAACAGAACACAGAGCAGTTTCTCAGAAAGCTTGTTTCCAGCTTTCAACGGAAGATATGCCCTTTTTCACCATAGCCCTCTATGGGCTTCCAAATATCCCTTTGCCAATTCCACAAGAACAGCCTTAGCGAACGGCTTCTTGAAGGGAAAGATGGAACTCTGTGAGATGAATTAACAGAACACAGAGCAGTTTCTCAGAAAGCTTCTTTCCAGTTTTGAACGGAAGATATTTCCTTTATCACCATAGCCCTCTATGGGCTTCCAAATATCCCTTTGCCAATTCCACAAGAAGAGCCTTAGCGAAAGGCTTCTTGAAGGGAAAGATGTAACTCTGTGAGATGAATTAGCAGAACACAGAGCAGTTTCTCAGAAAGCTTCTTTCCAGTTTGGAACGGAAGATATTTCCTTTTTCACCATAGCCCTCTATGGACTTCCAAATATCCCTTTGCCAATTCCACAAGAACAGCCTTAGCGAAAGTCTTCTTGAAGGGAAAGATGTAACTCCGTGAGATGAATTAATTGAAAACAGAGAAGTTTCTCAGAAAGCTTCTTTCCAGTTTTGAACGGAAGATATTTCCTTTTTAAACATAGCCCTCTATGGGCTTCCAAATATCCCTTTGCCAATTCCACAAGAACAGCCTTAGCGAAAGGCTTCTTGAATTGAAAGAGGTAACTCTGTGAGATGAATTAACAGAACACAGAGCAGTTTCTCAGAAAGTTTCTTTCCAGTTTTGAAAGGAAGATATTTCCTTTTTCACCATAGCCCTCTAAGGGCTTCCAAATATCCCTTTGCCAATTCCACAAGAACAGCCTTAGCGAACGGCTTCTTGAAGGGAAAGATGTAACTCTGTGAGATGAATTAACAGAACACAGAGCAGTTTCTCAGAAAGCTTCTTTCCAGTTTTGAACGGAAGATATTTCCTTTTTCACCATAGCCCTCTATGGACTTCCAAATATCCCTTTGCCAATTCCACAAGAACAGCCTTAGAGAAAGTCTTCTTGAAGGGAAATATGTAACTCTGTGAGATGAATTAACAGAACACAGAGCAGTTTCTCAGAAAGCTTCTTTCCAGTTTTGAACGGAAGATATTTCCTTTTTCACCATAGCCCTCTAGGGGCTTCCCAATATCCCTTTGCCAATTCCACAAGAACAGCCTTAGCGAAAGGCTTCTTGAATGGAAAGATGTAACTCTGTGAGGTGAATTAACAGAACACAGAGCAGTTTCTCAGAAAGCTTCTTTCCAGTTTGGAACGGAAGATATTTCCTTTTTCACCATAGCCCTCTATGGGCTTCCAAATAAACCTTTGCCAATTCCACAAGAAAAGCCTTAGCGAAAGGCTTCTTGAAGGGAAAGATGTAACCCTGTGAGATGAATTAACATAACACAGCGCACTTTCTCAGAAAGCTTCTTTCCAGCTTTCAACGGAAGATATTTCCTTTTTCACCATAGCCCTCTATGGAGTTCCAAATATCCCTTTGCCAATTCCACAAGAACAGCCTTAGCGAAAGGCTTCTTGAAGGGAAAGATGTAACTCTGTGAGATGAATTAACAGAACACAGAGCAGTTTCTCAGAAAGCTTCTTTCCAGTTTGGAACGGAAGATATTTCCTTTTTCACCATAGCCCTCTATGGACTTCCAAATATCCCTTTGCCAATTCCACAAGAACAGCCATAGCGAAAGGCTTCTTGAAGGGAAGATGTAACTCTGTGAGATGAATTAGCAGAACACAGAGCAGTTTCTCAGAAAGCTTCTTTCCAGTTTTGAACGGAAGTTATTTCCTTTTTCACCATAGCCGTCTACGGGCTTCCAACTATACCTTTGCCAATTCCACAAGAACTGCCTTAGCGAAAGGCTTCTTGAAGGGAAAGATGTAACTCTGTGAGATGAATTAACGGAACACAGAGCAGTTTCTCAGAAAGCTTCTTTCCAGTTTGGAACGGAAGATATTTCCTTTTTCACCGTAGCCTTCTATGGGCTTCCAAATAAACCTTTGCCAATTCCACAAGAACAGCCTTAGCGAAAGGCTTCTTGAAGGGAAAATGTAACTCTGTGAGATGAATTAACAGAACACAGAGCAGTTTCTCAGAAAGCTTGTTTCCAGCTTTCAACGGAAGATATTCCCTTTTTCACCAGAGCCCTCTATGGGCTTCCAAATATCCCTTTGCCAATTCCACAAGAACAGCCTTAGCGAAAGGCTTCTTGAAGGGAAAGATGTAACTCTGTGAGATGAATTAACAGAACACAGAGCAGTTTCTCAAAAAGCTTCTTTCCAGTTTGGAACGGAAGATATTTCCTTTTTCACCATAGCCCTCTATGGGCTTCCAAATATCCCTTTGCCAATTCCACAAGAAGAGCCTTAGCGAAAGGCTTCTTGAAGGGAAAGATGTAACTCTGTGAGATGAATTAACAGAACACACAGCAGTTTCTCAGAAAGTTTCTTTCCAGTTTTGAACTGAAGATATTTCCTTTTTCATCATAGCCCTCTATGGGCTTCCAAATATCCCTTTGCCAATTCCACAAGAACAGCCTTAACGAAAGGCTTCTTGAAGGGAAAGATGTAACTCTGTGAGATGAATTAGCAGAACACAGAGCAGTTTCTCAGAAAGCTTCTTTCCAGTTTGGAACGGAAGATATTTCCTTTTTCACCATAGCCCTCTATGGGCTTCCAAATATCCCTTTGCCAATTCCACAAGAACAGCCTTAGCGAAAGGCTTCTTGAAGGGAAAGATGTAACTCTGTGAGATGAGTTAACGGAACACAGAGCAGTTTCTCAGAAAGCTTCTTTCCAGTTATGAACGGAAGTTATTTCCTTATTCACCATAGCCCTCTATGGGCTTCCAACTATACCTTTGCCAATTCCAAAAGAACAGCCTTAGCGAAAGGCTTCTTGAAGGGAAAGATGTAACTCTGTGAGATGAATTAACAGAACAGAGAGCGGTTTTTCAGAAAGCTTCTTTCCAGTTTTGAACAGAAGATATTTCCTTTTTCACCATAGCCGTCTATGGGCTTCCAAATATCCCTTTGCCAATTCCACAAGAACAGCCTTAGCGAAAGGCTTCTTGAAGGGAAAGATGTAACTTTGTGAGATGAATTAACAGAACACAGAGCAGTTTCTCAGAAAGCTTCTTTCCAGTTTGGAACGGAAGATATTTCCTTTTTCACCATAGCCGTCTATGGGCTTCCAAATAAACCATTGCCAATTCCACAAGAACAGCCTTAGCGAAAGGCTTCTTGAAGGGAAAGATATAACTCTGTGAGATGAATTAACAGAACACAGCGCACTTTCTCAGAAAGCTTCTTTCCAGCTTTCAACGGAAGATATTTCCTTTTTCACCATAGCCCTCTATGGAGTTCCAAATATCCCTTTGCCAATTCCACAAGAACAGCCTTAGCGAAAGGCTTCTTGAAGGGAAAGATGTAACTCTGTGAGATGAATTAACAGAACACAGAGCAGTTTCTCAGAAAGCTTCTTTCCAGTTTTGAACGGAAGATATTTCCTTTTTCACCATAGCCTTCTATGGGCTTCCAAATAAACCTTTGCCAATTCCACAAGAACAGCCTTAGCGAAAGGCTTCTTGAAGGGAAAGATGTAACTCTGTGAGATGAATTAACAGAACACAGAGCAGTTTCTCAGAAAGCTTGTTTCCAGCTTTCAACGGAAGATATGCCCTTTTTCACCATAGCCCTCTATGGGCTTCCAAATATCCCTTTGCCAATTCCACAAGAACAGCCTTAGCGAACGGCTTCTTGAAGGGAAAGATGTAACTCTGTGAGATGAATTAACAGAACACAGAGCAGTTTCTCAGAAAGCTTCTTTCCAGTTTTGAACGGAAGATATTTCCTTTATCACCATAGCCCTCTATGGGCTTCCAAATATCCCTTTGCCAATTCCACAAGAAGAGCCTTAGCGAAAGGCTTCTTGAAGGGAAAGATGTAACTCTGTGAGATGAATTAACAGAACACAGAGCAGTTTCTCAAAAAGCTTCTTTCCAGTTTTGAACGGAAGATATTTCCTTTTTCACCATAGCCCTCTATGGGCTTCCAAATATCCCTTTGCCAATTCCACCAGAACAGCCTTAGCGAAAGGCTTCTTGAAGGGAAAGATGTAACTCTGTGAGATGAATTAACACAACACAGAGCAGTTTCTCAGAAAGCTTCTTTCCAGTTTTGAACGGAAGATATTTCCTTTTTCACCATAGCCGTCTATGGGCTTCCAAATATCCCTTTGCCAATTCCACAAGAACAGCCTTAGCGAAAGGCTTCTTGAAGGGAAAGATGTAACTCTGTGAGATGAATTAACAGAACACAGAGTAGTTTCTCAGAAAGCTTCTTTCCAGGTTTGAACGCAAGAAAGTTCCTTTTTCACCGTAGCCCTCTATGGGCTTCCAAATATCCCTTTGCCAACTCCACAAGAACAGCCTTAACGAAAGGCTTCTTGAAGGGAAAGATGTAACTCTGTGAGATGAATTAACAGAACACAGAGCAGTTTCTCAGAAAGCTTCTCTCCAGTTTTGAACGGAAGATATTTCCTTTTTCACCATAGCCCTCTATGGGCTTCCAAATATCCCTTTGCCAATTCCACAAGAACAGCCTTAGCGAAAGGCTTCTTGAAGGGAAAGATGTAACTCTGTGAAATGAATTAACGGAACACAGAGCAGTTTCTCAGAAAGCTTCTTTCCAGTTTTGAACGGAAGATATTTCCTTTTTCACCATAGCCCTCTATGGGCTTCCAAATATCCCTTTGCCAATTCCACAAGAACAGCTTTAGCGAAAGGCTTCTTGAAGGGAAATATGTAACTCTGTGAGATGAATTAACAGAACACAGAGCAGTTTCTCAGAAAGCTTCTTTCCAGTTTTGAATGGAAGATATTTCCTTTTTCACCATAGCCCTCTACGGGCTTCCAAATATCCCTTTGCCAATTCCACAAGAACAGCCTTAGCGAAAGGCTTCTTGAAGGGAAAGATGTAACTCTTTGAGATGAATTAGCAGAACACAGAGCAGTTTCTCAGAAAGCTTCTTTCCAGTTTGGAACGGAAGATATTTCCTTTTTCACCATAGCCCTCAATGGACTTCCAAATATCCCTTTGCCAATTCCACAAGAACAGCCATAGCGAAAGGCTTCTTGAAGGGAAGATGTAACTCTGTGAGATGAATTAGCAAAACACAGAGCAGTTTCTCAGAAAGCTTCTTTCCAGTTTTGAACGGAAGATATTTCCTTTTTCACCATAGCCTTCTATGGGCTTCCAAATAAACCTTTGCCAATTCCACAAGAACAGCCTTAGCGAAAGGCTTCTTGAAGGGAAAGATGTAACTCTGTGAGATGAATTAACAGAACACAGAGCAGTTTCTCAGAAAGCTTCTTTCCAGTTTTGAACGGAAGTTATTTCCTTTTTCACCATAGCCCTCTATGGACTTCCAAATATCCCTTTGCCAATTCCACAAGAAGAGCCTTAGCGAAAGGCTTCTTGAAGGGAAAGATGTAACTCTGTGAGATGAATTAACAGAACACAGAGCAGTTTCTCAGAAAGCTTCTTTCCAGTTTTGAACGGAAGATATTTCCTTTTTCACCATAGCCCTCTACGGGTTTCCAAATATGCCTTTTCCAAATCCACAAGAACGGCCTTAGCGAAAGGCTTTTTGAAGGGAAAGATGTAACTCTGTGAGATGAATTAACGGAACACAGAGCAGTTTCTCAGAAAGCTTCTTTCCAGTTTTGAACGGAAGGTATTTCCTTTTTCACCATAGCCTTCTATGGGCTTCCAAATACCCCTTTTCCAATTACACAAGAACAGCCTTAGCGAAAGGCTTCTTGAAGGGAAAGATGTAACTCCGTGAGATGAATTAATTGAAAACAGAGAAGTTTCTCAGAAAGCTTCTTTCCAATTTTGAACGGAAGATATTTCCTTTTTCACCATAGCCCTCTATGGACTTCCAAATATCCCTTTGCCATTTCCACAAGAACAGCCTTAGCGAAAGGCTTCTTGAAGGGAAAGATGTAAATCAGTGAGATGAATTAACAGAACACAGAGCAGTTTCTCAGAAAGCTTCTTTCCAGTTTTGAACGGAAGATATTTCCTTTTTCACCATAGCCGTCTATGGGCTTCCAACTATACCTTTGCCAATTCCACAAGAACAGCCTTATCGAAAGGCTTCTTGAAGGGAAAGATGTAACTCTGTGAGATGAATTAACAGAACACAGAGCAGTTTCTCAGAAAGCTTCTTTCCAGTTTTGAACAGAAGATATTTCCTTCTTCACCATAGCCCTCTATGGGCTTCCAAATATCCCTTTGCCAATTCCACAAGAACAGCCTTAGCGAAAGGCTTCTTGAAGGGAAAGATGTAACTCTGTGAGATGAATTAACAGAACACAGAGCAGTTTCTCAGAAAGCTTCTTTCCAGTTTTGAACGGAAGATATTTCCTTTTTCACCATAGCCTTCTATGGGCTTCCAAATATCCCTTTGCCAATTCCACAAGAACAGCCTTAGCGAAAGGCTTCTTGAAGGTAAAGATGTAACTCTGTGAGATGAATTAATTGAAAACAGAGCAGTTTCTCAGAAAGCTTCTTTCCAGTTTTGAACGGAAGATGTTTCCTTTTTCACCATAGCCCTCTATGGGATTCCAAATATCCCTTTGCCAATTCCACAAGAACAGCCTTAACGAAAGGCTTCTTGAAGGGAAAGATGTAACTCTGTGAGATAAATTAACGGAACACAGAGCAGTTTCTCAGAAAGCTTCTTTCCAGTTTTGAACGGAAGATATTTCCTTTTTCACCATAGCCCTCTATGGGCTTCCAAATATCCCTTTGCCAATTCCACAAGAACAGCCTTAACGAAAGGCTTCTTGAAGGGAAAGATGTAACTCTGTGAGATGAGTTAACGGAACACAGAGCAGTTTCTCAGAAAGCTTCTTTCCAGTTTTGAACGGAAGTTATTTCCTTATTCACCATAGCCCTCTATGGGCTTCCAAATATACCTTTGCCAATTCCACAAGAACAGCCTTAGCGAAAGGCTTCTTGAAGGGAAAGATGTAACTCTGTGAGATGAATTAACAGAACAGAGAGCGGTTTCTCAGAAAGCTTCTTTCCAGTTTTGAACAGAAGATATTTCCTTTTTCACCATAGCCGTCTATGGGCTTCCAAATATCCCTTTGCCAATTCCACAAGAACAGCCTTAGCGAAAGGCTTCTTGAAGGGAAAGATGTAACTTTGTGAGATGAATTAACAGAACACAGAGCAGTTTCTCAGAAAGCTTCTTTCCAGTTTTGAACGGAAGATATTTCTTTTTTCACCATAGCCGTCTATGGGCTTCCAAATATCCCTTTGCCAATTCCACAAGAACAGCCTTAGCGAAAGGCTTCTTGAAGGGAAAGATGTAACTCTGTCAGATGAATTAACAGAACACAGAGCAGTTTCTCAGAAAGCTTCTTTCCATTTTTGAACGGAAGATATTTCCTTTTTCACCATAGCCTTCTATGGGCTTCCAAATATCCCTTTGCCAATTCCACAAGAACAGCCTTAGCGAAAGGCTTCATGAAGGGAAAGATGTAACTCTGTGAGATGAATTAATTGAAAACAGAGCAGTTTCTCAGAAAGTTTCTTTCCACTTTTGAACGGAAGATATTTCCTTTTTCACCATAGCCCTCTATGGGCTTCCAAATATCCCTTTGCCAATTCCACAAGAACAGCCTTAGCGAAAGGCTTCTTGAATTGAAAGATGTAACTCTGTGAGATGAATTAACAGAACACACAGCAGTTTCTCAGAAAGCTTCTTTCCAGTTTTGAACGGAAGTTATTTCCTTTTTCACCATAGCCGTCTATGGGCTTCCAACTATACCTTTGTCAATTCCACAAGAACTGCCTTAGAGAAAGGCTTCTAGACGGGAAAGATGTAACTCTGTGAGATTAATTAACGGAACACAGAACAGTTTCTCAGAAAGCTTCTTTCCAGTTTTGAACAGAAGATATTTCCTTTTTCACCAAAGCCCTCTATGGGCTTCCAAATATCCCTTTGCCAATTCCACAAGAACAGCCTTAGTGAAAGGCTTCTTGAAGGGAAAGATGTAACCCTGTGAGATGAATTAACAGAACACAGAGCAGTTTCTCAGAAAGCTTCTTTCCAGTTTTGAACGGAAGTTATTTCCTTTTTCACCATAGCCTTCTATGGGCTTCCAAATAAACCTTTGCCAATTCCACAAGAACAGCCTTAGCGAAACGCTTCTTGAAGGGAAAGATGTAACACTGTGAGACTAATTAACAGAACACAGAGCAGTTTCTCAGAAAGCTTGTTTCCAGCTTTCAACGGAAGATATTCCCTTTTTCACCATAGCCCTCTATGGGCTTCCAAATATCCCTTTGCCAGTTCCACAAGAACAGCCTTAGCGAACGGCTTCTTGAAGGGAAAGATGTAACTCTGTGAGATGAATTAACAGAACACAGAGCAGTTTCTCAGAAAGCTTCTTTCCAGTTTTGAACGGAAGATATTTCCTTTTTCACCATAGCCCTCTACGGGCTTCCAAATATCCCTTTTCCAATTCCACAAGAACGGCTTTAGCGAAAGGCTTTTTGAAGGGAAAGATGTAACTCTGTTAGATGAATTAGCAGAACACAGAGCAGTTTCTCAGAAAGCTTCTTTCCAGTTTTGAACGGAAGATATTTCCTTTTTCACCGTAGCCCTCTATGGGCTTCCAAATATCCCTTTGCCAATTCCACAAGAAGAGCCTTAGCGAAAGGCTTCTTGAAGGGAAAGATGTAACTCTGTGAGATGAATTAACAGAACACAGAGCAGTTTCTCAGAAAGCTTCTTTCCAGTTTTGAACGGAAGATATTTCCTTTTTCACCATAGCCCTCTATGGGCTTCCAAATATCCCTTTGCCAATTCCACAAGAACAGCTTTAGCGAAAGGCTTCTTGAAGGGAAAGAAGTAACTCTGTGAGATGAATTAACAGAACACAGAGCAGTTTCTCAGAAAGCTTCTTTCCAGTTTTGCATGGAAGATATTTCCTTTTTCACCATAGCCCTCTATGGGCTTCCAAATATCCCTTTGCCAATTCCACAAGAACAACCTTAGCGAAAGGCTTCTTGAAGGGAAAGATGTAACTCTGTGAGATGAATTAGCGGAACACAGAGCAGTTTCTCAGAAAGCTTCTTTCCAGTTTGGAACGGAAGATATTTCCTTTTTCACCATAGCCCTCTATGGACTTCCAAATATCCCTTTGCCAATTCCACAAGAACAGCCTTAGCGAAAGGCTTCTTGAAGGGAAAGATGTAACTCCGTGAGATGAATTAATTGAAAACAGAGAAGTTTCTCAGAAAGCTTCTTTCCAGTTTTGAACGCAAGATATTTCCTTTTTAAACATAGCCCTCTATGGGCTTCCAAATATCCCTTTGCCAATTCCACAAGAACAGCCTTAGCGAAAGGCTTCTTGAATTGAAAGAGGTAACTCTGTGAGATGAATTAACAGAACACAGAGCAGTTTCTCAGAAAGCTTCTTTCCAGTTTTGAAAGGAAGATATTGCCTTTTTCACCATGGCCCTCTAAGGGCTTCCAAATATCCCTTTGCCAATTCCACAAGAACAGCCTTAGCGAACGGCTTCTTGAAGGGAAAGATGTAACTCTGTGAGATGAATTAACAGAACACAGAGCAGTTTCTCAGAAAGTTTCTTTCCAGTTTTGAACGGAAGATATTTCCTTTTTTCACCATAGCCCTCTAAGGGCTTCCAAATATCCCTTTGCCAATTCCACAAGAACAGCCTTAGCGAACGGCTTCTTGAAGGGAAAGATGTAACTCTGTGAGATGAATTAACAGAACACAGGGCAGTTTCTCAGAAAGCTTCTTTCCAGTTTTGAACGGAAGATATTTCCTTTTTCACCATAGCCCTCTATGGGCTTCGAAATATCCCTTTGCCAATTCCACAAGAACAGCCTTAGCGAAAGGCTTCTTGAAGGGAAAGATGTAACTCTGTGAGATGAATTAACAGAACACAGAGCAGTTTCTCAGAAAGCTTCTTTCCAGTTTTGAACGGAAGATATTTCCTTTTTCACCATAGTCCTCTACGGGCTTCCAAATATCCCTTTGCCAATTCCACAAGAACGGCATTAGCGAAAGGCTTTTTGAAGGGAAAGATGTAACTCTGTGAGATGAATTAACTGAACACAGAGCAGTTTCTCAGAAAGCTTCTTTCCAGGTTTGAACGGAAGTTATTTCCTTTTTCACCATAGCCGTCTATGGGCTTCCAACTATACCTTTGCCAATTCCACAAGAACAGCCTTATCGAAAGGCTTCTTGAAGGGAAAGATGTAACTCTGTGAGATGAATTAACAGAACACAGAGCAGTTTCTCAGAAAGCTTCTTTCCAGTTTTGAACAGAAGATATTTCCTTTTTCACCATAGCCCTCTATGGGCTTCCAAATATCCCTTTGCCAATTCCACAAGAACAGCCTTAGCGAAAGGCTTCTTGAAGGGAAAGATGTAACTCTGTGAGATGAATTAACAGAACACAGAGCAGTTTCTCAGAAAGCTTCTTTCCAGTTTTGAACGGAAGATATTTCCTTTTTCACCATAGCCTTCTATGGGCTTCCAAATATCCCTTTGCCAATTCCACAAGAACAGCCTTAGCGAAAGGCTTCTTGAAGGGAAAGATGTAACTTTGTGAGATGAATTAACAGAACACAGAGCAGTTTCTCAGAAAGCTTCTTTCCAGTTTTGAACGGAAGATATTTCTTTTTTCACCATAGCCGTCTATGGGCTTCCAAATATCCCTTTGCCAATTCCACAAGAACAGCCTTAGCGAAAGGCTTCTTGAAGGGAAAGATGTAACTCTGTCAGATGAATTAACAGAACACAGAGCAGTTTCTCAGAAAGCTTCTTTCCAGTTTTGAACGGAAGATATTTCCTTTTTCACCATAGCATTCTATGGGCTTCCAAATATCCCTTTGCCAATTCCTCAAGAACAGCCTTAGCGAAAGGCTTCATGAAGGGAAAGATGTAACTCTGTGAGATGAATTAATTGAAAACAGAGCAGTTTCTCAGAAAGTTTCTTTCCAGTTTTGAACGGAAGATATTTCCTTTTTCAACATAGCCCTCTATGGGCTTCCAAATATCCCTTTGCCAATTCCACAAGAACAGCCTTAGCGAAAGGCTTCTTCAATTGTAAGATGTAACTCTGTGAGATGAATTAACAGAACACAGAGCAGTTTCTCAGAAAGCTTCTTTCCAGTTTTGAACGGAAGTTATTTCCTTTTTCACCATAGCCGTCTATGGGCTTCCAACTATACCTTTGCCAATTCCACAAGAACTGCCTTAGCGAAAGGCTTCTTGAAGGGAAAGATGTAACTCTGTGAGATGAATTAACGGAACACAGAGCAGTTTCTCAGAAAGCTTCTTTCCAGTTTTGAACAGAAGATATTTCCTTTTTCACCAAAGCCCTCTATGGGCTTCCAAATATCCCTTTGCCTATTCCACAAGAACAGCCTTAGTGAAAGGCTTCTTTAAGGGAAAGATGTAACCCTGTGAGATGAATTAACAGAACACAGAGCAGTTTCTCAGAAAGCTTCTTTCCAGTTTTGAACGGAAGTTATTTCCTTTTTCACCATAGCCTTCTATGGGCTTCCAAATAAACCTTTGCCAATTCCACAAGAACAGCCTTATCGAAAGGCTTCTTGAAGGGAAAGATGTAACTCTGTGAGATGAATTAACAGAACACAGAGCATTTTCTCAGAAAGCTTCTTTCCAGTTTTGCATGGAAGATATTTCCTTTTTCACCATAGCCCTCTATGGGCTTCCAAATATCCCTTTGCCAATTCCACAAGAACAGCCTTATCGAAAGGCTTCTTGAAGGGAAAGATGTAACTCTGTGAGATGAATTAGCAGAACACAGAGCAGTTTCTCAGAAAGCTTCTTTCCAGTTTGGAACGGAAGATATTTCCTTTTTCACCATAGCCCTCTATGGACTTCCAAATATCCCTTTGCCAATTCCACAAGAACAGCCTTAGCGAAAGGCTTCTTGAAGGGAAAGATGTAACTCCGTGAGATGAATTAATTGAAAACAGAGAAGTTTCTCAGAAAGCTTCTTTCCAGTTTTGAACGGAAGATATTTCCTTTTTAAACATAGCCCTCTATGGGCTTCCAAATATCCCTTTGCCAATTCCACAAGAACAGCCTTAGCGAAAGGCTTCTTGAATTGAAAGAGGTAACTCTGTGAGATGAATTAACAGAACACAGAGCAGTTTCTCAGAAAGTTTCTTTCCAGTTTTGAAAGGAAGATATTTCCTTTTTCACCATAGCCCTCTAAGGGCTTCCAAATATCCCTTTGCCAATTCCACAAGAACAGCCTTAGCGAACGGCTTCTTGAAGGGAAAGATGTAACTCTGTGAGTTGAATTAACAGAACACAGAGCAGTTTCTCAGAAAGCTTCTTTCCAGTTTTGAACGGAAGATATTTCCTTTTTCACCATAGCCCTCTATGGACTTCCAAATATCCCTTTGCCAATTCCACAAGAACAGCCTTAGAGAAAGTCTTCTTGAAGGGAAATATGTAACTCTGTGAGATGAATTAACAGAACACAGAGCAGTTTCTCAGAAAGCTTCTTTCCAGTTTTGAACGGAAGATATTTCCTTTTTCACCATAGCCCTCTAGGGGCTTCCCAATATCCCTTTGCCAATTCCACAAGAACAGCCTTAGCGAAAGGCTTCTTGAATGGAAAGATGTAACTCTGTGAGGTGAATTAACAGAACACAGAGCAGTTTCTCAGAAAGCTTCTTTCCAGTTTGGAACGGAAGATATTTCCTTTTTCACCATAGCCGTCTATGGGCTTCCAAATAAACCTTTGCCAATTCCACAAGAAAAGCCTTAGCGAAAGGCTTCTTGAAGGGAAAGATGTAACCCTGTGAGATGAATTAACATAACACAGCGCACTTTCTCAGAAAGCTTCTTTCCAGCTTTCAACGGAAGATATTTCCTTTTTCACCATAGCCCTCTATGGAGTTCCAAATATCCCTTTGCCAATTCCACAAGAACAGCCTTAGCGAAAGGCTTCTTGAAGGGAAAGATGTAACTCTGTGAGATGAATTAACAGAACACAGAGCAGTTTCTCAGAAAGCTTCTTTCCAGTTTGGAACGGAAGATATTTCCTTTTTCACCATAGCCCTCTATGGACTTCCAAATATCCCTTTGCCAATTCCACAAGAACAGCCATAGCGAAAGGCTTCTTGAAGGGAAGATGTAACTCTGTGAGATGAATTAGCAGAACACAGAGCAGTTTCTCAGAAAGCTTCTTTCCAGTTTTGAACGGAAGTTATTTCCTTTTTCACCATAGCCGTCTACGGGCTTCCAACTATACCTTTGCCAATTCCACAAGAACTGCCTTAGCGAAAGGCTTCTTGAAGGGAAAGATGTAACTCTGTGAGATGAATTAACGGAACACAGAGCAGTTTCTCAGAAAGCTTCTTTCCAGTTTTGAACAGAAGATATTTCCTTTTTCACCAAAGCCCTCTATGGGCTTCCAAATATCACTTTGCCAATTCCACAAGAACAGCCTTAGTGAAAGGCTTCTTGAAGGGAAAGATGTAACTCTGTGAGATGAATTAACAGAACACAGAGCAGTTTCTCAGAAAGCTTCTTTCCAGTTTTGAACGGAAGATATTTCCTTTTTCACCGTAGCCTTCTATGGGCTTCCAAATAAACCTTTGCCAATTCCACAAGAACAGCCTTAGCGAAAGGCTTCTTGAAGGGAAAGATGTAACTTTGTGAGATGAATTAACAGAACACAGAGCAGTTTCTCAGAAAGCTTCTTTCCAGTTTTGAACGGAAGATATTTCTTTTTTCACCATAGCCGTCTATGGGCTTCCAAATATCCCTTTGCCAATTCCACCAGAACAGCCTTAGCGAAAGGCTTCTTGAAGGGAAAGATGTAACTCTGTCAGATGAATTAACAGAACACAGAGCAGTTTCTCAGAAAGCTTCTTTCCAGTTTTGAACGGAAGATATTTCCTTTTTCACCATAGCCTTCTATGGGCTTCCAAATATCCCTTTGCCAATTCCACAAGAACAGCCTTAGCGAAAGGCTTCATGAAGGGAAAGATGTAACTCTGTGAGATGAATTAACAGAACACAGAGCAGTTTCTCAGAAAGTTTCTTTCCAGTTTTGAACGGAAGATATTTCCTTTTTCACCATAGCCCTCTATGGGCTTCCAAATATCCCTTTGCCAATTCCACAAGAACAGCCTTAGCGAACGGCTTCTTGAAGGGAAAGATGTAACTCTGTGAGATGAATTAACAGAACACAGAGCAGTTTCTCAGAAAGCTTCTTTCCAGTTTTGAACGGAAGATATTTCCTTTTTCACCATAGCCCTCTACGGGCTTCCAAATATCCCTTTTCCAATTCCACAGGAACGGCTTTAGCGAAAGGCTTTTTGAAGGGAAAGATGTAACTCTGTGAGATGAATTAACAGAACACAGAGCAGTTTCTCAGAAAGCTTCTTTCCAGTTTTGCATGGAAGATATGTCTTTTTTCACCGTAGCCCTCTAAGGGCTTCCAAATATCCCTTTGCCAATTCCACAAGAACAGCCTTAGCGAACGGCTTCTTGAAGGGAAAGATGTAACTCTGTGAGATGAATTAACAGAACACAGAGCATTTTCTCAGAAAGCTTCTTTCCAGTTTTGAATGGAAGATATTTCCTTTTTCACCATAGCCCTCTATTGACTTCCAAATATCCCTTTGCCAATTCCACAAGAACAGCCTTAGAGAAAGACTTCTTGAAGGGAAATATGTAACTCTGTGAGATGAATTAACAGAACACAGAGCAGTTTCTCAGAAAGCTTCTTTCCAGTTTTGAACGGAAGATATTTCCTTTTTCACCATAGCCCTCTATGGGCTTCACAATATCCCTTTGCCAATTCCACAAGAACAGCCTTAGCGAAAGGCTTCTTGAATGGAAAGATGTAACTCTGTGAGGTGAATTAACAGAACACAGAGCAGTTTCACAGAAAGCTTCTTTCCAGTTTGGAACGGAAGATATTTCCTTTTTCACCATAGCCGTCTATGGGCTTCCAAATAAACCTTTGCCAATTCCACAAGAACAGCCTTAGCGAAAGGCTTCTTGAAGGGAAAGATACAACTCTGTGAGATGAATTAACAGAACACAGCGCACTTTCTCAGAAAGCTTCTTTCCAGCTTTCAACGGAAGATATTTCCTTTTTCACCATAGCCCTCTATGGAGTTCCAAATATCCCTTTGCCAATTCCACAAGAACAGCCTTAGCGAAAGGCTTCTTGAAGGGAAAGATGTAACTCTGTGAGGTGAATTAACAGAACACAGAGCAGTTTCTCAGAAAGCTTCTTTCCAGTTTTGAACGGAAGATATTTCCTTTTTCACCATAGCCTTCTATGGGCTTCCAAATAAACCTTTGCCAATTCCACAAGAACAGCCTTAGCGAAAGGCTTCTTGAAGGGAAAGATGTAACTCTGTGAGATGAATTAACAGAACACAGAGCAGTTTCTCAGAAAGCTTGTTTCCAGCTTTCAACGGAAGATATGCCCTTTTTCACCATAGCCCTCTATGGGCTTCCAAATATCCCTTTGCCAATTCCACAAGAACAGCCTTAGCGAACGGCTTCTTGAAGGGAAAGATGGAACTCTGTGAGATGAATTAACAGAACACAGAGCAGTTTCTCAGAAAGCTTCTTTCCAGTTTTGAACGGAAGATATTTCCTTTTTCACCATAGCCCTCTATGGGCTTCCAAATATCCCTTTGCCAATTCCACAAGAAGAGCCTTAGCGAAAGGCTTCTTGAAGGGAAAGATGTAACTCTGTGAGATGAATTAGCAGAACACAGAGCAGTTTCTCAGAAAGCTTCTTTCCAGTTTGGAACGGAAGATATTTCCTTTTTCACCATAGCCCTCTATGGACTTCCAAATATCCCTTTGCCAATTCCACAAGAACAGCCTTAGCGAAAGGCTTCTTGAAGGGAAAGATGTAACTCCGTGAGATGAATTAATTGAAAACAGAGAAGTTTCTCAGAAAGCTTCTTTCCAGTTTTGAACGGAAGATATTTCCTTTTTCAACATAGCCCTCTATGGGCTTCCAAATATCCCTTTGCCAATTCCACAAGAACAGCCTTAGCGAAAGGCTTCTTGAATTGAAAGAGGTAACTCTGTGAGATGAATTAACAGAACACAGAGCAGTTTCTCAGAAAGTTTCTTTCCAGTTTTGAAAGGAAGATATTTCCTTTTTCACCATAGCCCTCTAAGGGCTTCCAAATATCCCTTTGCCAATTCCACAAGAACAGCCTTAGCGAACGGCTTCTTGAAGGGAAAGATGTAACTCTGTGAGATGAATTAACAGAACACAGAGCAGTTTCTCAGAAAGCTTCTTTCCAGTTTTGAACGGAAGATATTTCCTTTTTCACCATAGCCCTCTATGGACTTCCAAATATCCCTTTGCCAATTCCACAAGAACAGCCTTAGAGAAAGTCTTCTTGAAGGGAAATATGTAACTCTGTGAGATGAATTAACAGAACACAGAGCAGTTTCTCAGAAAGCTTCTTTCCAGTTTTGAACGGAAGATATTTCCTTTTTCACCATAGCCCTCTAGGGGCTTCCCAATATCCCTTTGCCAATTCCACAAGAACAGCCTTAGCGAAAGGCTTCTTGAATGGAAAGATGTAACTCTGTGAGGTGAATTAACAGAACACAGAGCAGTTTCTCAGAAAGCTTCTTTCCAGTTTGGAACGGAAGATATTTCCTTTTTCACCATAGCCCTCTATGGGCTTCCAAATAAACCTTTGCCAATTCCACAAGAAAAGCCTTAGCGAAAGGCTTCTTGAAGGGAAAGATGTAACCCTGTGAGATGAATTAACATAACACAGCGCACTTTCTCAGAAAGCTTCTTTCCAGCTTTCAACGGAAGATATTTCCTTTTTCACCATAGCCCTCTATGGAGTTCCAAATATCCCTTTGCCAATTCCACAAGAACAGCCTTAGCGAACGGCTTCTTGAATTGAAAGATGTAACTCTGTGAGATGAATTAACAGAACACAGAGCAGTTTCTCAGAAAGCTTCTTTCCAGTTTGGAACGGAAGATATTTCCTTTTTCACCATAGCCCTCTATGGACTTCCAAATATCCCTTTGCCAATTCCACAAGAACAGCCATAGCGAAAGGCTTCTTGAAGGGAAGATGTAACTCTGTGAGATGAATTAGCAGAACACAGAGCAGTTTCTCAGAAAGCTTCTTTCCAGTTTTGAACGGAAGTTATTTCCTTTTTCACCATAGCCGTCTACGGGCTTCCAACTATACCTTTGCCAATTCCACAAGAACTGCCTTAGCGAAAGGCTTCTTGAAGGGAAAGATGTAACTCTGTGAGATGAATTAACGGAACACAGAGCAGTTTCTCAGAAAGCTTCTTTCCAGTTTTGAACAGAAGATATTTCCTTTTTCACCAAAGCCCTCTATGGGCTTCCAAATATCCCTTTGCCAATTCCACAAGAACAGCCTTAGTGAAAGGCTTCTTGAAGGGAAAGATGTAACTCTGTGAGATGAATTAACAGAACACAGAGCAGTTTCTCAGAAAGCTTCTTTCCAGTTTGGAACGGAAGATATTTCCTTTTTCACCGTAGCCTTCCATGGGCTTCCAAATAAACCTTTGCCAATTCCACAAGAACAGCCTTAGCGAAAGGCTTCTTGAAGGGAAAATGTAACTCTGTGAGATGAATTAACAGAACACAGAGCAGTTTCTCAGAAAGCTTGTTTCCAGCTTTCAACGGAAGATATTCCCTTTTTCACCAGAGCCCTCTATGGGCTTCCAAATATCCCTTTGCCAATTCCACAAGAACAGCCTTAGCGAAAGGCTTCTTGAAGGGAAAGATGTAACTCTGTGAGATGAATTAACAGAACACAGAGCAGTTTCTCAAAAAGCTTCTTTCCAGTTTGGAACGGAAGATATTTCCTTTTTCACCATAGCCCTCTATGGGCTTCCAAATATCCCTTTGCCAATTCCACAAGAAGAGCCTTAGCGAAAGGCTTCTTGAAGGGAAAGATGTAACTCTGTGAGATGAATTAACAGAACACACAGCAGTTTCTCAGAAAGTTTCTTTCCAGTTTTGAACTGAAGATATTTCCTTTTTCATCATAGCCCTCTATGGGCTTCCAAATATCCCTTTGCCAATTCCACAAGAACAGCCTTAACGAAAGGCTTCTTGAAGGGAAAGATGTAACTCTGTGAGATGAATTAGCAGAACACAGAGCAGTTTCTCAGAAAGCTTCTTTCCAGTTTGGAACGGAAGATATTTCCTTTTTCACCATAGCCCTCTATGGGCTTCCAAATATCCCTTTGCCAATTCCACAAGAACAGCCTTAGCGAAAGGCTTCTTGAAGGGAAAGATGTAACTCTGTGAGATGAATTAACAGAACACAGAGCAGTTTCTCAGAAAGCTTCTTTCCAGTTATGAACGGAAGTTATTTCCTTATTCACCATAGCCCTCTATGGGCTTCCAACTATACCTTTGCCAATTCCAAAAGAACAGCCTTAGCGAAAGGCTTCTTGAAGGGAAAGATGTAACTCTGTGAGATGAATTAACAGAACAGAGAGCGGTTTTTCAGAAAGCTTCTTTCCAGTTTTGAACAGAAGATATTTCCTTTTTCACCATAGCCGTCTATGGGCTTCCAAATATCCCTTTGCCAATTCCACAAGAACAGCCTTAGCGAAAGGCTTCTTGAAGGGAAAGATGTAACTTTGTGAGATGAATTAACAGAACACAGAGCAGTTTCTCAGAAAGCTTCTTTCCAGTTTTGAACGGAAGATATTTCTTTTTTCACCATAGCCGTCTATGGGCTTCCAAATATCCCTTTGCCAATTCCACCAGAACAGCCTTAGCGAAAGGCTTCTTGAAGGGAAAGATGTAACTCTGTCAGATGAATTAACAGAACACAGAGCAGTTTCTCAGAAAGCTTCTTTCCAGTTTTGAACTTAAGATATTTCCTTTTTCACCATAGCCTTCTATGGGCTTCCAAATATCCCTTTGCCAATTCCACAAGAACAGCCTTAGCGAAAGGCTTCATGAAGGGAAAGATGTAACTCTGTGAGATGAATTAATTGAAAACAGAGCAGTTTCTCAGAAAGTTTCTTTCCAGTTTTGAACGGAAGATATTTCCTTTTTCACCATAGCCCTCTATGGGCTTCCAAATATCCCTTTGCCAATTCCACAAGAACAGCCTTAGCGAACGGCTTCTTGAAGGGAAAGATGTAACTCTGTGAGATGAATTAACAGAACACAGAGCAGTTTCTCAGAAAGCTTCTTTCCAGTTTTGAACGGAAGATATTTCCTTTTTCACCATAGCCCTCTACGGGCTTCCAAATATCCCTTTTCCAATTCCACAGGAACGGCTTTAGCGAAAGGCTTTTTGAAGGGAAAGATGTAACTCTGTGAGATGAATTAACAGAACACAGAGCAGTTTCTCAGAAAGCTTCTTTCCAGTTTTGCATGGAAGATATTTCCTTTTTCACCGTAGCCCTCTAAGGGCTTCCAAATATCCCTTTGCCAATTCCACAAGAACAGCCTTAGCGAACGGCTTCTTGAAGGGAAAGATGTAACTCTGTGAGATGAATTAACAGAACACAGAGCAGTTTCTCAGAAAGCTTCTTTCCAGTTTTGAATGGAAGATATTTCCTTTTTCACCATAGCCCTCTATTGACTTCCAAATATCCCTTTGCCAATTCCACAAGAACAGCCTTAGAGAAAGACTTCTTGAAGGGAAATATGTAACTCTGTGAGATGAATTAACAGAACACAGAGCAGTTTCTCAGAAAGCTTCTTTCCAGTTTTGAACGGAAGATATTTCCTTTTTCACCATAGCCCTCTATGGGCTTCACAATATCCCTTTGCCAATTCCACAAGAACAGCCTTAGCGAAAGGCTTCTTGAATGGAAAGATGTAACTCTGTGAGGTGAATTAACAGAACACAGAGCAGTTTCACAGAAAGCTTCTTTCCAGTTTGGAACGGAAGATATTTCCTTTTTCACCATAGCACTCTATGGGCTTCCAAATAAACCTTTGCCAATTCCACAAGAACAGCCTTAGCGAAAGGCTTCTTGAAGGGAAAGATATAACTCTGTGAGATGAATTAACAGAACACAGCGCACTTTCTCAGAAAGCTTCTTTCCAGCTTTCAACGGAAGATATTTCCTTTTTCACCATAGCCCTCTATGGAGTTCCAAATATCCCTTTGCCAATTCCACAAGAACAGCCTTAGCGAAAGGCTTCTTGAAGGGAAAGATGTAACTCTGTGAGATGAATTAACAGAACACAGAGCAGTTTCTCAGAAAGCTTCTTTCCAGTTTTGAACGGAAGATATTTCCTTTTTCACCATAGCCTTCTATGGGCTTCCAAATAAACCTTTGCCAATTCCACAAGAACAGCCTTAGCGAAAGGCTTCTTGAAGGGAAAGATGTAACTCTGTGAGATGAATTAACAGAACACAGAGCAGTTTCTCAGAAAGCTTGTTTCCAGCTTTCAACGGAAGATATGCCCTTTTTCACCATAGCCCTCTATGGGCTTCCAAATATCCCTTTGCCAATTCCACAAGAACAGCCTTAGCGAACGGCTTCTTGAAGGGAAAGATGTAACTCTGTGAGATGAATTAACAGAACACAGAGCAGTTTCTCAGAAAGCTTCTTTCCAGTTTTGAACGGAAGATATTTCCTTTATCACCATAGCCCTCTATGGGCTTCCAAATATCCCTTTGCCAATTCCACAAGAAGAGCCTTAGCGAAAGGTTTCTTGAAGGGAAAGATGTAACTCTGTGAGATGAATTAACAGAACACAGAGCAGTTTCTCAAAAAGCTTCTTTCCAGTTTTGAACGGAAGATATTTCCTTTTTCACCATAGCCCTCTATGGGCTTCCAAATATCCCTTTGCCAATTCCACCAGAACAGCCTTAGCGAAAGGCTTCTTGAAGGGAAAGATGTAACTCTGTGAGATGAATTAACACAACACAGAGCAGTTTCTCAGAAAGCTTCTTTCCAGTTTTGAACGGAAGATATTTCCTTTTTCACCATAGCCGTCTATGGGCTTCCAAATATCCCTTTGCCAATTCCACAAGAACAGCCTTAGCGAAAGGCTTCTTGAAGGGAAAGATGTAACTCTGTGAGATGAATTAACAGAACACAGAGCAGTTTCTCAGAAAGCTTCTTTCCAGGTTTGAACGCAAGAAAGTTCCTTTTTCACCGTAGCCCTCTATGGGCTTCCAAATATCCCTTTGCCAACTCCACAAGAACAGCCTTAACGAAAGGCTTCTTGAAGGGAAAGATGTAACTCTGTGAGATGAATTAACAGAACACAGAGCAGTTTCTCAGAAAGCTTCTCTCCAGTTTTGAACGGAAGATATTTCCTTTTTCAT
The DNA here is from genome assembly GCF_047675955.1 of Chlorocebus sabaeus. NCBI lineage: Eukaryota > Metazoa > Chordata > Mammalia > Primates > Cercopithecidae > Chlorocebus > Chlorocebus sabaeus. The sequence goes on along the minus strand of NW_027327535.1, from coordinate 111,463 downwards.
CATAGCCCTCTATGGGCTTCCAAATATCCCTTTGCCAATTCCACAAGAACAGCCTTAGCGAAAGGCTTCTTGAAGGGAAAGATGTAACTCTGTGAGATGAATTAACGGAACACAGAGCAGTTTCTCAGAAAGCTTCTTTCCAGTTTTGAACGGAAGATATTTCCTTTTTCACCATAGCCCTCTATGGGCTTCCAAATATCCCTTTGCCAATTCCACAAGAACAGCTTTAGCGAAAGGCTTCTTGAAGGGAAATATGTAACTCTGTGAGATGAATTAACAGAACACAGAGCAGTTTCTCAGAAAGCTTCTTTCCAGTTTTGAATGGAAGATATTTCCTTTTTCACCATAGCCCTCTACGGGCTTCCAAATATCCCTTTGCCAATTCCACAAGAACAGCCTTAGCGAAAGGCTTCTTGAAGGGAAAGATGTAACTCTGTGAGATGAATTAGCAGAACACAGAGCAGTTTCTCAGAAAGCTTCTTTCCAGTTTGGAACGGAAGATATTTCCTTTTTCACCATAGCCCTCAATGGACTTCCAAATATCCCTTTGCCAATTCCACAAGAACAGCCATAGCGAAAGGCTTCTTGAAGGGAAGATGTAACTCTGTGAGATGAATTAGCAAAACACAGAGCAGTTTCTCAGAAAGCTTCTTTCCAGTTTTGAACGGAAGATATTTCCTTTTTCACCATAGCCGTCTATGGGCTTCCAACTATACCTTTGCCAATTCCACAAGAACAGCCTTAGCGAAAGGCTTCTTGAAGGGAAAGATGTAACTCTGTGAGATGAATTAACACAACACAGAGCAGTTTCTCAGAAAGCTTCTTTCCAGTTTGGAACGGAAGATATTTCCTTTTTCACCATAGCCTTCTATGGGCTTCCAAATAAACCTTTGCCAATTCCACAAGAACAGCCTTAGCGAAAGGCTTCTTGAAGGGAAAGATGTAACTCTGTGAGATGAATTAACAGAACACAGAGCAGTTTCTCAGAAAGCTTCTTTCCAGTTTTGAACGGAAGTTATTTCCTTTTTCACCATAGCCCTCTATGGACTTCCAAATATCCCTTTGCCAATTCCACAAGAACAGCCTTAGAGAAAGACTTCTTGAAGGGAAATATGTAACTCTGTGAGATGAATTAACAGAACACAGAGCAGTTTCTCAGAAAGCTTCTTTCCAGTTTTGAACGGAAGATATTTCCTTTTTCACCATAGCCCTCAATGGGCTTCCCAATAACCCCTTGCCAATTCCACAAGAACAGCCTTAGCGAAAGGCTTCTTGAATGGAAAGATGTAACTCTGTGAGGTGAATTAACAGAACACAGAGCAGTTTCTCAGAAAGCTTCTTTCCAGTTTGGAACGGAAGATATTTCCTTTTTCACCATAGCCGACTATGGGCTTCCAAATAAACCTTTGCCAATTCCACAAGAACAGCCTTAGCGAAAGGCTTCTTGAAGGGAAAGATGTAACTCTATGAGATGAATTAACAGAACACAGCGCACTTTCTCAGAAAGCTTCTTTCCAGCTTTCAACGGAAGATATTTCCTTTTTCACCATAGCCCTCTATGGACTTCCAAATATCCCTTTGCCAATTCCACAAGAACAGCCTTAGCGAAAGGCTTCTTGAAGGGAAAGATGTAACTCTGTGAGATGAATTAACAGAACACAGAGCAGTTTCTCAGAAAGCTTCTTTCCAGTTTGGAACGGAAGATATTTCCTTTTTCACCATAGCCGTCTATGGGCTTCCTAATATCCCTTTGCCAATTCCACAATAACAGCCTTAGCGAAAGGCTTCTTGAAGGGAAAGATGTAACTCTGTGAGATGAATTAACAGAACACAGAGCATTTTCTCAGAAAGTTTCTCTCCAGTTTTGAACGGAAGATATTTCCTTTTTCACCAAAGACCTCTTAGGGCTTCAAAATACCCCTTTGTCAAATCATCAAGAACAGCCTTAGTGAAAGGCTTCTAAAAGGGAAACATGAAACTCTGTGAGATGAATTAAAAGAACACAAAGTAGTTTCTCAGAAGGCTTCTTTCCAGTTTTGAACGGAAGATATTTCTTTTTTCACCGTAGACGTCTATGGGCTTCCAAATATCCCTTTGCCAATTCCACAAGAACAGCCTTAGCGAAAGGCTTCTTGAAGGGAAAGATGTAACTCTGTGAGATGAATTAACAGAACACAGAGCAGTTTCTCAGAAAGCTTCTTTCCAGTTTTGAACGGAAGATATTTCCTTTTTCACCATAGCCCTCTATGGGCTTCCCAATATCCCTATGCCAATTCCACAAGAACAGCCTTAGCGAAAGGCTTCTTGAATAGAAAGTTGTAACTCTGTGAGGTGAATTAACAGAACACAGAGCAGTTTCTCAGAAAGCTTCTTTCCAGTTTGGAACGGAAGATATTTCCTTTTTCACCATAGCCGTCTATGGGCTTCCAAATAAACCTTTGCCAATTCCACAAGAACAGCCTTAGCGAAAGGCTTCTTGAAGGGAAAGATGTAACTCTGTGAGATGAATTAACAGAACACAGCGCACTTTCTCAGAAAGCTTCTTTCCAGCTTTCAACGGAAGATATTTCCTTTTTCACCATAGCCCTCTATGGGCTTCCAAATATCCCTTTGCCAATTCCACAAGAACAGCCTTAGCGAACGGCTTCTTGAAGGGAAAGATGTAACTTTGTGAGATGAATTAACAGAACACAGAGCAGTTTCTCAGAAAGCTTCTTTCCAGTTTGGAACGGAAGATATTTCCTTTTTCACCATAGCCGTCTACGGGCTTCCTAATATCCCTCTGCCAATTCCACAAGAACAGCCTTAGCGAAAGGCTTCTTGAAGGGAAAGATGTAACTCTTTGAGATGAATTAACAGAACACAGAGCAGTTTCTCAGAAAGCTTCTTTCCAGTTTGGAACGGAAGATATTTCCTTTTTCACCATAGCCCTCTACGTTCTTCCAAATATCCCTTTTCCAATTCCACAAGAACAGCCTTAGCGAGAGGCTTCTTGAAGGGAAAGATGTAACTCTGTGAGATGAATTAACAGAACACAGAGCAGTTTCTCAGAAAGCTTCTTTCCAGTTTTGAACGGAAGATATTTCCTTTTTTCATCATAGCCCCCTATGGGCTTCCAAATATCCCTTTGCCAATTCCAGAAGAACAGCCTTAGTGAAAGGCTTCTTGAAAGGAAAGATGTAAGTCTGTGAGATGAATTAACAGAACACAGAGCAGTTTTTCCGAAAGCTTCTTTCCAGTTTTGAACGGAAGATATTTCCTTTTTCACCATAGCCCTCTACGGGCTTCCAAATATCCCTTATCCAATTCCACAAGAACGGCCTTAGCGAAAGGCTTTTTGAAGGGAAAGATATAACTCTGTGAGATGAATTAACGGAAACCAGAGCAGTTTCTCAGAAAGCTTCTTTCCAGTTTTGAACGGAAGTTATTTCCTTTTTCACCATAGCCGTCTATAGGCTTCCAACTATACCTTTGCCAATTCCACAAGAACAGCCTTAGCGAAAGGCTTCTTGAAGGGAAAGATGTAACTCTGTGAGATGAACTAACAGAACACAGAGCAGTTTCCCAGAATGCTTCTTTTCAGTTTTGAACAGAAGATATTTCCTTTTTCACCATAGCCCTCTATGGGCTTCCAAATATCCCTTTGCCAATTCCACAAGAACAGCCTTAACGAAAGGCTTCTTGAAGGGAAAGATGTAACTCTGTGAGATGAATTAACAGAACACAGAGCAGTTTCTCAGAAAGCTTCTTTCCAGTTTTGAACGGAAGATATTTCCTTTTTCACCATAGCCCTCTATGGGCTTCCCAATATCCCTTTGCCAATTCCACAAGAACAGCCTTAACGAAAGGCTTCTTGAAGGGAAAGATGTAACTCTGTGAGGTGAATTAACAGAACACAGAGCAGTTTCTCAGAAAGCTTCTTTCCAGTTTTGAACGGAAGTTATTTCCTTATTCACCATAGCCCTCTATGGGCTTCCAACTATACCTTTGCCAATTCCACAAGAACCGCCTTAGCGAAAGGCTCCTTGAAGGGAAAGATGTAACTCTGTGAGATGAATTAACAGAACAGAGAGCGGTTTCTCAGAAAGCTTCTTTCCAGTTTTGAACAGAAGATATTTCCTTTTTCACCATAGCCGTCTATGGGCTTCCAAATATCCCTTTGCCAATTCCACAAGAACAGCCTTAGCGAAAGGCTTCTTGAAGGGAAAAATGTAACCCTGTGAGATGAATTAACGGAACACAGAGCAGTTTCTCAGAAAGCTTCTTTCCAGTTTTGAACAGAAGATATTTCCTTTTTCACCAAAGCCCTCTATGGGCTTCCAAATATCCCTTTGCCAATTCCACAAGAACAGCCTTAGTGAAAGGCTTCTTGAAGGGAAAGATGTAACTCTGTGAGATGAATTAACAGAACACAGAGCAGTTTCTCAGAAAGCTTCTTTCCAGTTTTGAACGGAAGATATTTCCTTTTTCACCATAGCCTTCTATGGGCTTCCAAATATCCCTTTGCCAATTCCACAAGAACAGCCTTAGCGAAAGGCTTCTTGAATTGAAAGATGTAACTCTGTGAGATGAATTAACAGAACACAGAGCAGTTTCTCAGAAAGCTTCTTTCCAGTTTTGAACGGAAGATATTTCCTTTTTCACCATAGCCCTCTAAGGGCTTCCAAATATCCCTTTGCCAATTCCACAAGAACAGCCTTAGCGAACGGCTTCTTGAAGGGAAAGATGTAACTCTGTGAGATGAATTAACAGAACACAGAGCAGTTTCTCAGAAAGCTTCTTTCCAGTTTTGAACGGAAGATATTTCCTTTTTCACCATAGCCCTCTATGGACTTCCAAATATCCCTTTGCCATTTCCACAAGAACAGCCTTAGCGAAAGGCTTCTTGAAGGGAAAGATGTAACTCTGTGAGATGAATTAACAGAACACAGAGCAGTTTCTCAGAAAGCTTCTTTCCAGTTTTGAACGGAAGATATTTCCTTTTTCACCATAGCCTTCTATGGGCTTCCAAATAAACCTTTGCCAATTCCACAAGAACAGCCTTAGCGAAAGGCTTCTTAAAGGGAAAGATGTAACTCTGTGAGATGAATTAACAGAACACAGAGCAGTTTCTCAGAAAGCTTCTTTCCAGTTTTGAACGGAAGATATTTCCTTTTTCACCATAGCCCTCTATGGGCTTCCAAATATCCCTTTGCCAATTCCACAAGAACAGCCTTAGCGAAAGGCTTCTTGAAGGGAAAGATGTAACTCTGTGAGATGAATTAACACAACACAGAGCAGTTTCTCAGAAAGCTTCTTTCCAGTTTGGAACGGAAGATATTTCCTTTTTCACCATAGCCCTCTACGGGCTTCCAAATATCCCTTTGCCAATTCCACAAGAACGGCATTAGCGAAAGGCTTTTTGAAGGGAAAGATGTAACTCTGTGAGATGAATTAACGGAACACAGAGCAGTTTCTCAGAAAGCTTCTTTCCAGTTTTGAACGGAAGTTATTTCCTTTTTCACCATAGCCGTCTATGGGCTTCCAACTATACCTTTGCCAATTCCACAAGAACAGCCTTATCGAAAGGCTTCTTGAAGGGAAAGATGTAACTCTGTGAGATGAATTAACAGAACACAGAGCAGTTTCTCAGAAAGCTTCTTTCCAGTTTTGAACAGAAGATATTTCCTTCTTCACCATAGCCCTCTATGGGCTTCCAAATATCCCTTTGCCAATTCCACAAGAACAGCCTTAGCGAAAGGCTTCTTGAAGGGAAAGATGTAACTCTGTGAGATGAATTAACAGAACACAGAGCAGTTTCTCAGAAAGCTACTTTCCAGTTTTGACCGGAAGATATTTCCTTTTTCACCATAGCCTTCTATGGGCTTCCAAATATCCCTTTGCCAATTCCACAAGAACAGCCTTAGCGAAAGGCTTCTTGAAGGTAAAGATGTAACTCTGTGAGATGAATTAATTGAAAACAGAGCAGTTTCTCAGAAAGCTTCTTTCCAGTTTTGAACGGAAGATGTTTCCTTTTTCACCATAGCCCTCTATGGGATTCCAAATATCCCTTTGCCAATTCCACAAGAACAGCCTTAGCGAACGGCTTCTTGAAGGGAAAGATGTAACTCTGTGAGATGAATTAACAGAACACAGAGCAGTTTCTCAGAAAGCTTCTTTCCAGTTTTGAACGGAAGATATTTCCTTTTTCACCATAGCCCTCTATGGACTTCCAAATATCCCTTTGCCAATTCCACAAGAACAGCCTTAGAGAAAGACTTCTTGAAGGGAAATATGTAACTCTGTGAGATGAATTAACAGAACACAGAGCAGTTTCTCAGAAAGCTTCTTTCCAGTTTTGAACGGAAGATATTTCCTTTTTCACCATAGCCCTCTAGGGGCTTCCCAATATCCCTTTGCCAATTCCACAAGAACAGCCTTAGCGAAAGGCTTCTTGAATGGAAAGATGTAACTCTGTGAGGTGAATTAACAGAACACAGAGCAGTTTCTCAGAAACCTTCTTTCCAGTTTGGAACGGAAGATATTTCCTTTTTCACCATAGCCGTCTATGGGCTTCCAAATAAACCTTTGCCAATTCCACAAGAAAAGCCTTAGCGGAAGGCTTCTTGAAGGGAAAGATGTAACCCTGTGAGATGAATTAACATAACACAGCGCACTTTCTCAGAAAGCTTCTTTCCAGCTTTCAACGGAAGATATTTCCTTTTTCACCATAGCCCTCTATGGAGTTCCAAATATCACTTTGCCAATTCCACAAGAACAGCCTTAGCGAAAGGCTTCTTGGAGGGAAAGATGTAACTCTGTGAGATGAATTAACAGAACACAGAGCAGTTTCTCAGAAAGCTTCTTTCCAGTTTGGAACGGAAGATATTTCCTTTTTCACCATAGCCCTCTATGGACTTCCAAATATCCCTTTGCCAATTCCACAAGAACAGCCATAGCGAAAGGCTTCTTGAAGGGAAGATGTAACTCTGTGAGATGAATTAGCAGAACACAGAGCAGTTTCTCAGAAAGCTTCTTTCCAGTTTTGAACGGAAGATATTTCCTTTTTCACCATAGCCTTCTATGGGCTTCCAAATATCCCTTTGCCAATTCCACAAGAACAGCCTTAGCGAAAGGCTTCATGAAGGGAAAGATGTAACTCTGTGAGATGAATTAATTGAAAACAGAGCAGTTTCTCAGAAAGTTTCTTTCCAGTTTTGAACGGAAGATATTTCCTTTTTCACCATAGCCCTCTATGGGCTTCCAAATATCCCTTTGCCAATTCCACAAGAACAGCCTTAGCGAAAGGCTTCTTGAATTGAAAGATGTAACTCTGTGAGATGAATTAACAGAACACAGCGCAGTTTCTCAGAAAGCTTCTTTCCAGATTTGAACGGAAGTTATTTCCTTTTTCACCATAGCCGTCTATGGGCTTCCAACTATACCTTTGCCAATTCCACAAGAACTGCCTTAGCGAAAGGCTTCTTGAAGGTAAAGATGTAACTCTGTGAGATGAATTAACGGAACACAGAGCATTTTCTCAGAAAGCTTCTTTCCAGTTTTGAACAGAAGATATTTCGTTTTTCACCAAAGCCCTCTATGGGCTTCCAAATATCCCTTTGCCAATTCCACAAGAACAGCCTTAGTGAAAGGCTTCTTGAAGGGAAAGATGTAACCCTGTGAGATGAATTAACAGAACACAGAGCAGTTTCTCAGAAAGCTTCTTTCCAGTTTTGAACGGAAGTTATTTCCTTTTTCACCATAGCCTTCTATGGGCTTACAAATAAACCTTTGCCAATTCCACAAGAACAGCCTTAGCGAAAGGCTTCTTGAAGGGAAAGATGTAACTCTGTGAGATTAATTAACAGAACACAGAGCAGTTTCTCAGAAAGCTTGTTTCCAGCTTTCAACGGAAGATATTCCCTTTTTCACCATAGCCCTCTATGGGCTTCCAAATATCCCTTTGCCAATTCCACAAGAACAGCCTTAGCGAACGGCTTCTTGAAGGGAAAGATGTAACTCTGTGAGATGAATTAACAGAACACAGAGCAGCTTCTCAGAAAGCTTCTTTCCAGTTTTGAACGGAAGATATTTCCTTTTTCACCATAGCCCTCTACGGGCTTCCAAATATCCCTTTTCCAATTCCACAGGAACGGCTTTAGCGAAAGGCTTTTTGAAGGGAAAGATGTAACTCTGTGAGATGAATTAACAGAACACAGAGCAGTTTCTCAGAAAGCTTCTTTCCAGTTTTGCATGGAAGATATTTCCTTTTTCACCGTAGCCCTCTAAGGGCTTCCAAATATCCCTTTGCCAATTCCACAAGAACAGCCTTAGCGAACGGCTTCTTGAAGGGAAAGATGTAACTCTGTGAGATGAATTAACAGAACACAGAGCAGTTTCTCAGAAAGCTTCTTTCCAGTTTTGAATGGAAGATATTTCCTTTTTCACCATAGCCCTCTATTGACTTCCAAATATCCCTTTGCCAATTCCACAAGAACAGCCTTAGAGAAAGACTTCTTGAAGGGAAATATGTAACTCTGTGAGATGAATTAACAGAACACAGAGCAGTTTCTCAGAAAGCTTCTTTCCAGTTTTGAACGGAAGATATTTCCTTTTTCACCATAGCCCTCTATGGGCTTCACAATATCCCTTTGCCAATTCCACAAGAACAGGCTTAGCGAAAGGCTTCTTGAATGGAAAGATGTAACTCTGTGAGGTGAATTAACAGAACACAGAGCAGTTTCACAGAAAGCTTCTTTCCAGTTTTGAACGGAAGATATTTCCTTTTTCACCATAGCCTTCTATGGGCTTCCAAATAAACCTTTGCCAATTCCACAAGAACAGCCTTAGCGAAAGGCTTCTTGAAGGGAAACATGTAACTCTGTGAGATGAATTAACAGAACACAGAGCAGTTTCTCAGAAAGCTTGTTTCCAGCTTTCAACGGAAGATATGCCCTTTTTCACCATAGCCCTCTATGGGCTTCCAAATATCCCTTTGCCAATTCCACAAGAACAGCCTTAGCGAACGGCTTCCTGAAGGGAAAGATGTAACTCTGTGAGATGAATTAACAGAACACAGAGCAGTTTCTCAGAAAGCTTCTTTCCAGTTTTGAACGGAAGATATTTCCTTTATCACCATAGCCCTCTATGGGCTTCCAAATATCCCTTTGCCAATTCCACAAGAAGAGCCTTAGCGAAAGGCTTCTTGAAGGGAAAGATGTAACTCTGTGAGATGAATTAACAGAACACAGAGCAGTTTCTCAAAAAGCTTCTTTCCAGTTTTGAACGGAAGATATTTCCTTTTTCACCATAGCCCTCTATGGGCTTCCAAATATCCCTTTGCCAATTCCACCAGAACAGCCTTAGCGAAAGGCTTCTTGAAGGGAAAGATGTAACTCTGTGAGATGAATTAACACAACACAGAGCAGTTTCTCAGAAAGCTTCTTTCCAGTTTTGAACGGAAGATATTTCCTTTTTCACCATAGCCGTCTATGGGCTTCCAAATATCCCTTTGCCAATTCCACAAGAACAGCCTTAGCGAAAGGCTTCTTGAAGGGAAAGATGTAACTCTGTGAGATGAATTAACAGAACACAGAGCAGTTTCTCAGAAAGCTTCTTTCCAGGTTTGAACGCAAGAAAGTTCCTTTTTCACCGTAGCCCTCTATGGGCTTCCAAATATCCCTTTGCCAATTCCACAAGAACAGCCTTAACGAAAGGCTTCTTGAAGGGAAAGATGTAACTCTGTGAGATGAATTAACAGAACACAGAGCAGTTTCTCAGAAAGCTTCTCTCCAGTTTTGAACGGAAGATATTTCCTTTTTCACCATAGCCCTCTATGGGCTTCCAAATATCCCTTTGCCAATTCCACAATAACAGCCTTAGCGAAAGGCTTCTTGAAGGGAAAGATGTAACTCTGTGAGATGAATTAACAGAACACAGAGCAGTTTCTCAGAAAGCTTCTTTCCAGTGTTGAACGGAAGATAATTCCTTTTTCACCATAGCCCTCTACGTTCTTCCAAATATCCCTTTTCCAATTCCACGAGAACGGCCTTAGCCAAAGGCTTTTTGAAGGGAAAGATGTAACTCTGTGAGATGAATTAACAGAACACAGAGCAGTTTCTCAGAAAGCTTCTTTCCAGTTTTGAACGGAAGATATTTCCTTTTTCACCGTAGCCCTCTAAGGGCTTCCATATATCCCTTTGCCAATTCCACAAGAACAGCCTTAGCGAAAGGCTTCTTGAAGGGAAAGATGTAACTCTGTGAGATGAATTAACAGAACACAGAGCAGTTTCTCAGAAAACTTCTTTCGAGTTTTGAACGGAAGATATTTCCTTTTTCACCATAGCCCTCTATGGGCTTCCAAATATCCCTTTCCCAATTCCACAAGAACAGCCTTAGCGAAAGGCTTCTTGAAGGGAAAGATGTAACTCTGTGAGATGAATTAACAGAACACAGAGCAGTTTCTCAGAAAGCTTCTTTCCAGTTTTGAACGGAAGATATTTCCTTTTTCACCATAGCCCTCTATGGGCTTCCCAATATCCCTTTGCCAATTCCACAAGAACAGCCTTAGCGAAAGGCTTCTTGAATGGAAAGATGTAACTCTGTGAGGTGAATTAACAGAACACAGAGCAGTTTCTCAGAAAGCTTCTTTCAAGTTTGGAACGGAAGATATTTCCTTTTTCACCATAGCCGTCTATGGGCTTCCTAATATCCCTTTGCCAATTCCACAAGAACAGCCTTAGCGAAAGGCTTCTTGAAGGGAAAGATGTAACTCTGTGAGATGAATTAACAGAACACAGAGCAGTTTCTCAGAAAGCTTCTTTCCAGTTTGGAACGGAAGATATTTCCTTTTTCACCATAGCCCTCTATGGACTTCCAAATATCCCTTTGCCAATTCCACAAGAACAGCCTTAGCGAAAGGCTTCTTGAAGGGAAGATGTAACTCTGTGAGATGAATTAACAGAACACAGAGCAGTTTCTCAGAAAGCTTCTTTCCAGTTTTGAACGGAAGTTATTTCCTTTTTCACCATAGCCCTATATGGGCTTCCAAATATCCCTTTGCCAATTCCACAAGAACAGCCTTAGCGAAAGGCTTCTTGAAGGGAAAGATGTAACTCTGTGAGATGAATTAACAGAACACAGAGCAGTTTCTCAGAAAGCTTCTTTCCAGTTTTGAACGGAAGATATTTCCTTTTTCACCATAGCCCTCTATGGGCTTCCCAATATCCCTTTGCCAATTCCACAAGAACAGCCTTAGCGAAAGGCTTCTTGAATAGAAAGTTGTAACTCTGTGAGGTGAATTAACAGAACACAGAGCAGTTTCTCAGAAAGCTTCTTTCCAGTTTGGAACGGAAGATATTTCCTTTTTCACCATAGCCGTCTATGGGCTTCCAAATAAACCTTTGCCAATTCCACAAGAACAGCCTTAGCGAAAGGCTTCTTGAAGGGAAAGATGTAACTCTGTGAGATGAATTAACAGAACACAGCGCACTTTCTCAGAAAGCTTCTTTCCAGCTTTCAACGGAAGATATTTCCTTTTTCACCATAGCCCTCTATGGGCTTCCAAATATCCCTTTGCCAATTCCACAAGAACAGCCTTAGCGAACGGCTTCTTGAAGGGAAAGATGTAACTCTGTGAGATGAATTAACAGAACACAGAGCAGTTTCTCAGAAAGCTTCTTTCCAGTTTGGAACGGAAGATATTTCCTTTTTCACCATAGCAGTCTACGGGCTTCCTAATATCCCTCTGCCAATTCCACAAGAACAGCCTTAGCGAAAGGCTTCTTGAAGGGAAAGATGTAACTCTTTGAGATGAATTAACAGAACACAGAGCAGTTTCTCAGAAAGCTTCTTTCCAGTTTGGAACGGAAGATATTTCCTTTTTCACCATAGCCCTCTACGTTCTTCCAAATATCCCTTTTCCAATTCCACAAGAACAGCCTTAGCGAAAGGCTTCTTGAAGGGAAAGATGTAACTCTGTGAGATGAATTAACGGAACACAGAGCAGTTTCTCAGAAAGCTTCTTTCCAGTTTTGAACGGAAGATATTTCCTTTTTCACCATAGCCCTCTATGGGCTTCCAAATATCCCTTTGCCAATTCCACAAGAACAGCTTTAGCGAAAGGCTTCTTGAAGGGAAATATGTAACTCTGTGAGATGAATTAACAGAACACAGAGCAGTTTCTCAGAAAGCTTCTTTCCAGTTTTGAATGGAAGACATTTCCTTTTTCACCATAGCCCTCTACGGGCTTCCAAATATCCCTTTGCCAATTCCACAAGAACAGCCTTAGCGAAAGGCTTCTTGAAGGGAAAGATGTAACTCTGTGAGATGAATTAGCAGAACACAGAGCAGTTTCTCAGAAAGCTTCTTTCCAGTTTGGAACGGAAGATATTTCCTTTTTCACCATAGCCCTCAATGGACTTCCAAATATCCCTTTGCCAATTCCACAAGAACAGCCATAGCGAAAGGCTTCTTGAAGGGAAGATGTAACTCTGTGAGATGAATTAGCAAAACACAGAGCAGTTTCTCAGAACGCTTCTTTCCAGTTTTGAACGGAAGATATTTCCTTTTTCACCATAGCCGTCTATGGGCTTCCAACTATACCTTTGCCAATTCCACAAGAACTGCCTTAGCGAAAGGCTTCTTGAAGGGAAAGATGTAACTCTGTGAGATTAATTAACACAACACAGAGCAGTTTCTCAGAAAGCTTCTTTCCAGTTTGGAACGGAAGATATTTCCTTTTTCACCATAGCCTTCTATGGGCTTCCAAATAAACCTTTGCCAATTCCACAAGAACAGCCTTAGCGAAAGGCTTCTTGAAGGGAAAGATGTAACTCTGTGAGATGAATTAACAGAACACAGAGCAGTTTCTCAGAAAGCTTCTTTCCAGTTTTGAACGGAAGTTATTTCCTTTTTCACCATAGCCCTCTATGGACTTCCAAATATCCCTTTGGCAATTCCACAAGAACAGCCTTAGATAAAGACTTCTTGAAGGGAAATATGTAACTCTGTGAGATGAATTAACAGAACACAGAGCAGTTTCTCAGAAAGCTTCTTTCCAGTTTTGAACGGAAGATATTTCCTTTTTCACCATAGCCCTCAATGGGCTTCCCAATATCCCCTTGCCAATTCCACAAGAACAGCCTTAGCGAAAGGCTTCTTGAATGGAAAGATGTAACTCTGTGAGGTGAATTAACAGAACACAGAGCAGTTTCTCAGAAAGCTTCTTTCCAGTTTGGAACGGAAGATATTTCCTTTTTCACCATAGCCGACTATGGGCTTCCAAATAAACCTTTGCCAATTCCACAAGAACAGCCTTAGCGAAAGGCTTCTTGAAGGGAAAGATGTAACTCTGTGAGATGAATTAACAGAACACAGCGCACTTTCTCAGAAAGCTTCTTTCCAGCTTTCAACGGAAGATATTTCCTTTTTCACCATAGCCCTCTATGGACTTCCAAATATCCCTTTGCCAATTCCACAAGAACAGCCTTAGCGAAAGGCTTCTTGAAGGGAAAGATGTAACTCTGTGAGATGAATTAACAGAACACAGAGCAGTTTCTCAGAAAGCTTCTTTCCAGTTTGGAACGGAAGATATTTCCTTTTTCACCATAGCCGTCTATGGGCTTCCTAATATCCCTTTGCCAATTCCACAATAACAGCCTTAGCGAAAGGCTTCTTGAAGGGAAAGATGTAACTCTGTGAGATGAATTAACAGAACACAGAGCATTTTCTCAGAAAGTTTCTCTCCAGTTTTGAACGGAAGATATTTCCTTTTTCACCAAAGACCTCTTAGGGCTTCAAAATACCCCTTTGTCAAATCATCAAGAACAGCCTTAGTGAAAGGCTTCTAAAAGGGAAACATGAAACTCTGTGAGATGAATTAACAGAACACAAAGTAGTTTCTCAGAAGGCTTCTTTCCAGTTTTGAACGGAAGATATTTCTTTTTTCACCATAGCCGTCTATGGGCTTCCAAATATCCCTTTGCCAATTCCACAAGAACAGCCTTAGCGAAAGGCTTCTTGAAGGGAAAGATGTAACTCTGTGAGATGAATTAACAGAACACAGCGCACTTTCTCAGAAAGCTTCTTTCCAGCTTTCAACGGAAGATATTTCCTTTTTCACCTTAGCCCTCTATGGACTTCCAAATATCCCTTTGCCAATTCCACAAGAACAGCCTTAGCGAACGGCTTCTTGAAGGGAAAGATGTAACTCTGTGAGATGAATTAACAGAACACAGAGCAGTTTCTCAGAAAGCTTCTTTCCAGATTGGAACGGAAGATATTTCCTTTTTCACCATAGCCGTCTATGGGCTTCCTAATATCCCTTTGCCAATTCCACAATAACAGCCTTAGCGAAAGGCTTCTTGAAGGGAAAGATGTAACTCTGTGAGATGAATTAACAGAACACAGAGCAGTTTCTCAGAAAGCTTCTTTCCAGTTTTGAACGGAAGATATTTCCTTTTTCACCATAGCCCTCTATGGGCTTCACAATATCCCTTTGCCAATTCCACAAGAACAGGCTTAGCGAAAGGCTTCTTGAATGGAAAGATGTAACTCTGTGAGGTGAATTAACAGAACACAGAGCAGTTTCACAGAAAGCTTCTTTCCAGTTTTGAACGGAAGATATTTCCTTTTTCACCATAGCCTTCTATGGGCTTCCAAATAAACCTTTGCCAATTCCACAAGAACAGCCTTAGCGAAAGGCTTCTTGAAGGGAAACATGTAACTCTGTGAGATGAATTAACAGAACACAGAGCAGTTTCTCAGAAAGCTTGTTTCCAGCTTTCAACGGAAGATATGCCCTTTTTCACCATAGCCCTCTATGGGCTTCCAAATATCCCTTTGCCAATTCCACAAGAACAGCCTTAGCGAACGGCTTCCTGAAGGGAAAGATGTAACTCTGTGAGATGAATTAACAGAACACAGAGCAGTTTCTCAGAAAGCTTCTTTCCAGTTTTGAACGGAAGATATTTCCTTTATCACCATAGCCCTCTATGGGCTTCCAAATATCCCTTTGCCAATTCCACAAGAAGAGCCTTAGCGAAAGGCTTCTTGAAGGGAAAGATGTAACTCTGTGAGATGAATTAACAGAACACAGAGCAGTTTCTCAAAAAGCTTCTTTCCAGTTTTGAACGGAAGATATTTCCTTTTTCACCATAGCCCTCTATGGGCTTCCAAATATCCCTTTGCCAATTCCACCAGAACAGCCTTAGCGAAAGGCTTCTTGAAGGGAAAGATGTAACTCTGTGAGATGAATTAACACAACACAGAGCAGTTTCTCAGAAAGCTTCTTTCCAGTTTTGAACGGAAGATATTTCCTTTTTCACCATAGCCGTCTATGGGCTTCCAAATATCCCTTTGCCAATTCCACAAGAACAGCCTTAGCGAAAGGCTTCTTGAAGGGAAAGATGTAACTCTGTGAGATGAATTAACAGAACACAGAGCAGTTTCTCAGAAAGCTTCTTTCCAGGTTTGAACGCAAGAAAGTTCCTTTTTCACCGTAGCCCTCTATGGGCTTCCAAATATCCCTTTGCCAATTCCACAAGAACAGCCTTAACGAAAGGCTTCTTGAAGGGAAAGATGTAACTCTGTGAGATGAATTAACAGAACACAGAGCAGTTTCTCAGAAAGCTTCTCTCCAGTTTTGAACGGAAGATATTTCCTTTTTCACCATAGCCCTCTATGGGCTTCCAAATATCCCTTTGCCAATTCCACAATAACAGCCTTAGCGAAAGGCTTCTTGAAGGGAAAGATGTAACTCTGTGAGATGAATTAACAGAACACAGAGCAGTTTCTCAGAAAGCTTCTTTCCAGTGTTGAACGGAAGATAATTCCTTTTTCACCATAGCCCTCTACGTTCTTCCAAATATCCCTTTTCCAATTCCACGAGAACGGCCTTAGCCAAAGGCTTTTTGAAGGGAAAGATGTAACTCTGTGAGATGAATTAACAGAACACAGAGCAGTTTCTCAGAAAGCTTCTTTCCAGTTTTGAACGGAAGATATTTCCTTTTTCACCGTAGCCCTCTAAGGGCTTCCATATATCCCTTTGCCAATTCCACAAGAACAGCCTTAGCGAAAGGCTTCTTGAAGGGAAAGATGTAACTCTGTGAGATGAATTAACAGAACACAGAGCAGTTTCTCAGAAAACTTCTTTCGAGTTTTGAACGGAAGATATTTCCTTTTTCACCATAGCCCTCTATGGGCTTCCAAATATCCCTTTGCCAATTCCACAAGAACAGCCTTAGCGAAAGGCTTCTTGAAGGGAAAGATGTAACTCTGTGAGATGAATTAACAGAACACAGAGCAGTTTCTCAGAAAGCTTCTTTCCAGTTTTGAACGGAAGATATTTCCTTTTTCACCGTAGCCCTCTAAGGGCTTCCCAATATCCCTTTGCCAATTCCACAAGAACAGCCTTAGCGAAAGGCTTCTTGAATGGAAAGATGTAACTCTGTGAGGTGAATTAACAGAACACAGAGCAGTTTCTCAGAAAGCTTCTTTCAAGTTTGGAACGGAAGATATTTCCTTTTTCACCATAGCCGTCTATGGGCTTCCTAATATCCCTTTGCCAATTCCACAAGAACAGCCTTAGCGAAAGGCTTCTTGAAGGGAAAGATGTAACTCTGTGAGATGAATTAACAGAACACAGAGCAGTTTCTCAGAAAGCTTCTTTCCAGTTTGGAACGGAAGATATTTCCTTTTTCACCATAGCCCTCTATGGACTTCCAAATATCCCTTTGCCAATTCCACAAGAACAGCCTTAGCGAAAGGCTTCTTGAAGGGAAGATGTAACTCTGTGAGATGAATTAACAGAACACAGAGCAGTTTCTCAGAAAGCTTCTTTCCAGTTTTGAACGGAAGTTATTTCCTTTTTCACCATAGCCCTCTATGGGCTTCCAAATATCCCTTTGCCAATTCCACAAGAACAGCCTTAGCGAAAGGCTTCTTGAAGGGAAAGATGTAACTCTGTGAGATGAATTAACAGAACACAGAGCAGTTTCTCAGAAAGCTTCTTTCCAGTTTTGAACGGAAGATATTTCCTTTTTCACCATAGCCCTCTATGGGCTTCCCAATATCCCTTTGCCAATTCCACAAGAACAGCCTTAGCGAAAGGCTTCTTGAATAGAAAGTTGTAACTCTGTGAGGTGAATTAACAGAACACAGAGCCGTTTCTCAGAAAGCTTCTTTCCAGTTTGGAACGGAAGATATTTCCTTTTTCACCATAGCCGTCTATGGGCTTCCAAATAAACCTTTGCCAATTCCACAAGAACAGCCTTAGCGAAAGGCTTCTTGAAGGGAAAGATGTAACTCTGTGAGATGAATTAACAGAACACAGCGCACTTTCTCAGAAAGCTTCTTTCCAGCTTTCAACGGAAGATATTTCCTTTTTCACCATAGCCCTCTATGGGCTTCCAAATATCCCT
The DNA here is from genome assembly GCF_047675955.1 of Chlorocebus sabaeus. Lineage (NCBI taxonomy): Eukaryota > Metazoa > Chordata > Mammalia > Primates > Cercopithecidae > Chlorocebus > Chlorocebus sabaeus. The sequence continues at coordinate 94,064 of NW_027327535.1, read as the reverse complement.
TTGCCAATTCCACAAGAACAGCCTTAGCGAACGGCGTCTTGAAGGGAAAGATGTAACTCTGTGAGATGAATTAACAGAACACAGAGCAGTTTCTCAGAAAGCTTCTTTCCAGTTTGGAACGGAAGATATTTCCTTTTTCACCATAGCCGTCTACGGGCTTCCTAATATCCCTCTGCCAATTCCACAAGAACAGCCTTAGCGAAAGGCTTCTTGAAGGGAAAGATGTAACTCTTTGAGATGAATTAACAGAACACAGAGCAGTTTCTCAGAAAGCTTCTTTCCAGTTTGGAACGGAAGATATTTCCTTTTTCACCATAGCCCTCTACGTTCTTCCAAATATCCCTTTTCCAATTCCACAAGAACAGCCTTAGCGAAAGGCTTCTTGAAGGGAAAGATGTAACTCTGTGAGATGAATTAACAGAACACAGAGCAGTTTCTCAGAAAGCTTCTTTCCAGTTTTGAACGGAAGATATTTCCTTTTTTCATCATAGCCCCCTATGGGCTTCCAAATATCCCTTTGCCAATTCCAGAAGAACAGCCTTAGTGAAAGGCTTCTTGAAAGGAAAGATGTAAGTCTGTGAGATGAATTAACAGAACACAGAGCAGTTTCTCAGAAAGCTTCTTTCCAGTTTTGAACGGAAGATATTTCCTTTTTCACCATAGCCCTCTACGGGCTTCCAAATATCCCTTATCCAATTCCACAAGAACGGCCTTAGCGAAAGGCTTTTTGAAGGTAAAGATATAACTCTGTGAGATGAATTAACGGAAACCAGAGCAGTTTCTCAGAAAGCTTCTTTCCAGTTTTGAACCGAAGTTATTTCCTTTTTCACCATAGCCGTCTATAGGCTTCCAACTATACCTTTGCCAATTCCACAAGAACAGCCTTAGCGAAAGGCTTCTTGAAGGGAAAGATGTAACTCTGTGAGATGAACTAACAGAACACAGAGCAGTTTCCCAGAATGCTTCTTTTCAGTTTTGAACAGAAGATATTTCCTTTTTCACCATAGCCCTCTATGGGCTTCCAAATATCCCTTTGCCAATTCCACAAGAACAGCCTTAACGAAAGGCTTCTTGAAGGGAAAGATGTAACTCTGTGAGATGAATTAACAGAACACAGAGCAGTTTCTCAGAAAGCTTCTTTCCAGTTTTGAACGGAAGATATTTCCTTTTTCACCATAGCCCTCTATGGGCTTCCCAATATCCCTTTGCCAATTCCACAAGAACAGCCTTAACGAAAGGCTTCTTGAAGGGAAAGATGTAACTCTGTGAGATGAATTAACAGAACACAGAGCAGTTTCTCAGAAAGCTTCTTTCCAGTTTTGAACGGAAGTTATTTCCTTATTCACCATAGCCCTCTATGGGCTTCCAACTATACCTTTGCCAATTCCACAAGAACAGCCTTAGCGAAAGGCTTCTTGAAGGGAAAGATGTAACTCTGTGAGATGAATTAACAGAACAGAGAGCGGTTTCTCAGAAAGCTTCTTTCCAGTTTTGAACAGAAGATATTTCCTTTTTCACCATAGCCGTCTATGGGCTTCCAAATATCCCTTTGCCAAATCCACAAGAACAGCCTTAGCGAAAGGCTTCTTGAAGGGAAAAATGTAACCCTGTGAGATGAATTAACGGAACACAGAGCAGTTTTTCAGAAAGCTTCTTTCCAGTTTTGAACAGAAGATATTTCCTTTTTCACCAAAGCCCTCTATGGGCTTCCAAATATCCCTTTGCCAATTCCACAAGAACAGCCTTAGTGAAAGGCTTCTTGAAGGGAAAGATGTAACTCTGTGAGATGAATTAACAGAACAGAGAGCAGTTTCTCAGAAAGCTTCTTTCCAGTTTTGAACGGAAGATATTTCCTTTTTCACCATAGCCTTCTATGGGCTTCCAAATAAACCTTTGCAAATTCCACAAGAACAGCCTTAGCGAAAGGCTTCTTGAAGGGAAAGATGTAACTCTGTGAGATGAATTAACAGAACACAGAGCAGTTTCTCAGAAAGCTTGTTTCCAGCTTTCAACGGAAGATATTCCCTTTTTCACCATAGCCCTCTATGGGCTTCCAAATATCCCTTTGCCAATTCCACAAGAACAGCCTTAGCGAACGGCTTCTTGAAGGGAAAGATGTAACTCTGTGAGATGAATTAACAGAACACAGAGCAGTTTCTCAGAAAGCTTCTTTCCAGTTTTGAACGGAAGATATTTCCTTTATCACCATAGCCCTCTATGGGCTTCCAAATATCCCTTTGCCAATTCCACAAGAAGAGCCTTAGCGAAAGGCTTCTTGAAGGGAAAGCTGTAACTCTGTGAGATGAATTAACAGAACACAGAGCAGTTTCTCAGAAAACTTCTTTCCAGTTTTGAACGGAAGATATTTCCTTTTTCACCATAGCCCTCTACGGGTTTCCAAATATGCCTTTTCCAAATCCACAAGAACGGCCTTAGCGAAAGGCTTTTTGAAGGGAAAGATGTAACTCTGTGAGATGAATTAACGGAACACAGAGCAGATTCTCAGAAAGCTTCTTTCCAGTTTTGAACGGAAGATATTTCCTTTTTCACCATAGCCTTCTATGGGCTTCCAAATATCCCTTTTCCAATTACACAAGAACAGCCTTAGCGAAAGGCTTCTTGAAGGGAAAGATGTAACTCCGTGAGATGAATTAATTGAAAACAGAGAAGTTTCTCAGAAAGCTTCTTTCCAGTTTTGAACGGAAGATATTTCCTTTTTCACCATAGCCTTCTATGGGCTTCCAAATATCCCTTTGCCAATTCCACAAGAACAGCCTTAGCGAAAGGCTTCTTGAATTGAAAGATGTAACTCTGTGAGATGAATTAACAGAACACAGAGCAGTTTCTCAGAAAGCTTCTTTCCAGTTTTGAACGGAAGATATTTCCTTTTTCACCATAGCCCTCTAAGGGCTTCCAAATATCCCTTTGCCAATTCCACAAGAACAGCCTTAGCGAACGGCTTCTTGAAGGGAAAGATGTAACTCTGTGAGATGAATTAACAGAACACAGAGCAGTTTCTCAGAAAGCTTCTTTCCAGTTTTGAACGGAAGATATTTCCTTTTTCACCATAGCCCTCTATGGACTTCCAAATATCCCTTTGCCATTTCCACAAGAACAGCCTTAGCGAAAGGCTTCTTGAAGGGAAAGATGTAACTCTGTGAGATGAATTAACAGAACACAGAGCAGTTTCTCAGAAAGCTTCTTTCCAGTTTTGAACGGAAGATATTTCCTTTTTCACCATAGCCTTCTATGGGCTTCCAAATAAACCTTTGCCAATTCCACAAGAACAGCCTTAGCGAAAGGCTTCTTAAAGGGAAAGATGTAACTCTGTGAGATGAATTAACAGAACACAGAGCAGTTTCTCAGAAAGCTTCTTTCCAGTTTTGAACGGAAGATATTTCCTTTTTCACCATAGCCCTCTATGGGCTTCCAAATATCCCTTTGCCAATTCCACAAGAACAGCCTTAGCGAAAGGCTTCTTGAAGGGAAAGATGTAACTCTGTGAGATGAATTAACACAACACAGAGCAGTTTCTCAGAAAGCTTCTTTCCAGTTTGGAACGGCAGATATTTCCTTTTTCACCATAGCCCTCTATGGGCTTCCAAATATCCCTTTGCCAATTCCACAAGAACAGCCTTAGCGAAAGGCTTCTTGAAGGGAAAGATGTAACTCTGTGAGATGAATTAACAGAACACAGAGCAGTTTCTCAGAAAGCTTCTTTACAGTTTTGAACGGAAGATATTTCCTTTTTCACCATAGCCCTCTACGGGCTTCCAAATATCCCTTTGCCAATTCCACAAGAACGGCATTAGCGAAAGGCTTTTTGAAGGGAAAGATGTAACTCTGTGAGATGAATTAACGGAACACAGAGCAGTTTCTCAGAAAGCTTCTTTCCAGTTTTGAACGGAAGTTATTTCCTTTTTCACCATAGCCGTCTATGGGCTTCCAACTATACCTTTGCCAATTCCACAAGAACAGCCTTATCGAAAGGCTTCTTGAAGGGAAAGATGTAACTCTGTGAGATGAATTAACAGAACACAGAGCAGTTTCTCAGAAAGCTTCTTTCCAGTTTTGAACAGAAGATATTTCCTTCTTCACCATAGCCCTCTATGGGCTTCCAAATATCCCTTTGCCAATTCCACAAGAACAGCCTTAGCGAAAGGCTTCTTGAAGGGAAAGATGTAACTCTGTGAGATGAATTAACAGAACACAGAGCAGTTTCTCAGAAAGCTACTTTCCAGTTTTGAACGGAAGATATTTCCTTTTTCACCATAGCCTTCTGTGGGCTTCCAAATATCCCTTTGCCAATTCCACAAGAACAGCCTTAGCGAAAGGCTTCTTGAAGGTAAAAATGTAACTCTGTGAGATGAATTAATTGAAAACAGAGCAGTTTCTCAGAAAGCTTCTTTCCAGTTTTGAATGGAAGATGTTTCCTTTTTCACCATAGCCCTCTATGGGATTCCAAATATCCCTTTGCCAATTCCACAAGAACAGCCTTAACGAAAGGATTCTTGAAGGGAAAGATGTAACTCTGTGAGATAAATTAACGGAACACAGAGCAGTTTCTCAGAAAGCTTCTTTCCAGTTTTGAACCTAAGATATTTCCTTTTTCACCATAGCCCTCTATGGGCTTCCAAATATCCCTTTGCCAATTCCACAAGAACAGCCTTAACGAAAGGCTTCTTGAAGGGAAAGATGTAACTCTGTGAGATGAGTTAACGGAACACAGAGCAGTTTCTCAGAAAGCTTCTTTCCAGTTTTGAACGGAAGTTATTTCCTTATTCACCATAGCCCTCTATGGGCTTCCAACCATACCTTTGCCAATTCCACAAGAACAGCCTTAGCGAAAGGCTTCTTGAAGGGAAAGATGTAACTCTGTGAGATGAATTAACAGAACAGAGAGCGGTTTCTCAGAAAGCTTCTTTCCAGTTTTGAACAGAAGATATTTCCTTTTTCACCATAGCCGTCTATGGGCTTCCAAATATCCCTTTGCCAATTCCACAAGAACAGCCTTAGCGAAAGGCTTCTTGAAGGGAAAGATGTAACTTTGTCAGATGAATTAACAGAACACAGAGCAGTTTCTCAGAAAGCTTCTTTCCAGTTTTGAACGGAAGATATTTCTTTTTTCACCGTAGCCGTCTATGTGCTTCCAAATATCCCTTTGCCAATTCCACAAGAACAGCCTTAGCGAAAGGCTTCTTGAAGGGAAAGATGTAACTCTGTCAGATGAATTAACAGAACACAGAGCAGTTTCTCAGAAAGCTTCTTTCCATTTTTGAACGGAAGATATTTCCTTTTTCACCATAGCCCTCTACGGGCTTCCAAATATCCCTTTTCCAATTCCACAAGAACGGCTTTAGCGAAAGGCTTCTTGAAGGGAAAGATGTAACACTGTGAGACTAATTAACAGAACACAGAGCAGTTTCTCAGAAAGCTTGTTTCCAGCTTTCAACGGAAGATATTCCCTTTTTCACCATAGCCCTCTATGGGCTTCCAAATATCCCTTTGCCAGTTCCACAAGAACAGCCTTAGCGAACGGCTTCTTGAAGGGAAAGATGTAACTCTGTGAGATGAATTATCAGAACACAGAGCAGTTTCTCAGAAAGCTTCTTTCCAGTTTTGAACGGAAGATATTTCCTTTTTCACCATAGCCCTCTACGGGCTTCCAAATATCCCTTTTCCAATTCCACAAGAACGGCTTTAGCGAAAGGCTTTTTGAAGGGAAAGATGTAACTCTGTTAGATGAATTAGCAGAACACAGAGCAGTTTCTCAGAAAGCTTCTTTCCAGTTTTGAACGGAAGATATTTCCTTTTTCACCGTAGCCCTCTATGGGCTTCCAAATATCCCTTTGCCAATTCCACAAGAACAGCCTTAGCGAAAGGCTTCTTGAAGGGAAAGATGTAACTCCGTGAGATGAATTAATTGAAAATAGAGAAGTTTCTCAGAAAGCTTCTTTCCAGTTTTGAACGGAAGATATTTCCTTTTTAAACATAGCCCTCTATGGGCTTCCAAATATCCCTTTGCCAATTCCACAAGAACAGCCTTAGCGAAAGGCTTCTTGAATTGAAAGAGGTAACTCTGTGAGATGAATTAACAGAACACAGAGCAGTTTCTCAGAAAGTTTCTTTCCAGTTTTGAAAGGAAGATATTTCCTTTTTCACCATAGCCCTCTAAGGGCTTCCAAATATCCCTTTGCCAATTCCACAAGAACAGCCTTAGCGAACGGCTTCTTGAAGGGAAAGATGTAACTCTGTGAGATGAATTAACAGAACACAGAGCAGTTTCTCAGAAAGCTTCTTTCCAGTTTTGAACGGAAGATATTTCCTTTTTCACCATAGCCCTCTATGGACTTCCAAATATCCCTTTGCCAATTCCACAAGAACAGCCTTAGAGAAAGACTTCTTGAAGGGAAATATGTAACTCTGTGAGATGAATTAACAGAACACAGAGCAGTTTCTCAGAAAGCTTCTTTCCAGTTTTGAACGGAAGATATTTCCTTTTTCACCATAGCCCTCTAGGGGCTTCCCAATATCCCTTTGCCAATTCCACAAGAACAGCCTTAGCGAAAGGCTTCTTGAATGGAAAGATGTAACTCTGTGAGGTGAATTAAGAGAACACAGAGCAGTTTCTCAGAAAGCTTCTTTCCAGTTTGGAACGGAAGATATTTCCTTTTTCACCATAGCCGTCTATGGGCTTCCAAATAAACCTTTGCCAATTCCACAAGAAAAGCCTTAGCGAAAGGCTTCTTGAAGGGAAAGATGTAACCCTGTGAGATGAATTAACATAACACAGCGCACTTTCTCAGAAAGCTTCTTTCCAGCTTTCAACGGAAGATATTTCCTTTTTCACCATAGCCCTCTATGGAGTTCTAAATATCCCTTTGCCAATTCCACAAGAACAGCCTTAGCGAAAGGCTTCTTGAAGGGAAAGATGTAACTCTGTGAGATGAATTAACAGAACACAGAGCAGTTTCTCAGAAAGCTTCTTTCCAGTTTGGAACGGAAGATATTTCCTTTTTCACCATAGCCCTCTATGGACTTCCAAATATCCCTTTGCCAATTCCACAAGAACAGCCATAGCGAAAGGCTTCTTGAAGGGAAGATGTAACTCTGTGAGATGAATTAGCAGAACACAGAGCAGTTTCTCAGAAAGCTTCTTTCCAGTTTTGAACGGAAGTTATTTCCTTTTTCACCATAGCCGTCTACGGGCTTCCAACTATACCTTTGCCAATTCCACAAGAACTGCCTTAGCGAAAGGCTTCTTGAAGGGAAAGATGTAACTCTGTGAGATGAATTAACGGAACACAGAGCAGTTTCTCAGAAAGCTTCTTTCCAGTTTTGAACAGAAGATATTTCCTTTTTCACCAAAGCCCTCTATGGGCTTCCAAATATCCCTTTGCCAATTCCACAAGAACAGCCTTAGTGAAAGGCTTCTTAAAGGGAAAGATGTAACTCTGTGAGATGAATTAACAGAACACAGAGCAGTTTCTCAGAAAGCTTCTTTCCAGTTTTGAACGGAAGATATTTCCTTTTTCACCGTAGCCCTCTATGGGCTTCCAAATATCCCTTTGCCAATTCCACAAGAACAGCCTTAGCGAAAGGCTTCTTGAAGGGAAAGATGTAACTCCGTGAGATGAATTAATTGAAAACAGAGAAGTTTCTCAGAAAGCTTCTTTCCAGTTTTGAACGGAAGATATTTCCTTTTTAAACATAGCCCTCTATGGGCTTCCAAATATCCCTTTGCCAATTCCACAAGAACAGCCTTAGCGAAAGGCTTCTTGAATTGAAAGAGGTAACTCTGTGAGATGAATTAACAGAACACAGAGCAGTTTCTCAGAAAGTTTCTTTCCAGTTTTGAAAGGAAGATATTTCCTTTTTCACCATAGCCCTCTAAGGGCTTCCAAATATCCCTTTGCCAATTCCACAAGAACAGCCTTAGCGAACGGCTTCTTGAAGGGAAAGATGTAACTCTGTGAGATGAATTAACAGAACACAGAGCAGTTTCTCAGAAAGCTTCTTTCCAGTTTTGAACGGAAGATATTTCCTTTTTCACCATAGCCCTCTATGGACTTCCAAATATCCCTTTGCCAATTCCACAAGAACAGCCTTAGAGAAAGACTTCTTGAAGGGAAATATGTAACTCTGTGAGATGAATTAACAGAACACAGAGCAGTTTCTCAGAAAGCTTCTTTCCAGTTTTGAACGGAAGATATTTCCTTTTTCACCATAGCCCTCTAGGGGCTTCCCAATATCCCTTTGCCAATTCCACAAGAACAGCCTTAGCGAAAGGCTTCTTGAATGGAAAGATGTAACTCTGTGAGGTGAATTAAGAGAACACAGAGCAGTTTCTCAGAAAGCTTCTTTCCAGTTTGGAACGGAAGATATTTCCTTTTTCACCATAGCCGTCTATGGGCTTCCAAATAAACCTTTGCCAATTCCACAAGAAAAGCCTTAGCGAAAGGCTTCTTGAAGGGAAAGATGTAACCCTGTGAGATGAATTAACATAACACAGCGCACTTTCTCAGAAAGCTTCTTTCCAGCTTTCAACGGAAGATATTTCCTTTTTCACCATAGCCCTCTATGGAGTTCTAAATATCCCTTTGCCAATTCCACAAGAACAGCCTTAGCGAAAGGCTTCTTGAAGGGAAAGATGTAACTCTGTGAGATGAATTAACAGAACACAGAGCAGTTTCTCAGAAAGCTTCTTTCCAGTTTGGAACGGAAGATATTTCCTTTTTCACCATAGCCCTCTATGGACTTCCAAATATCCCTTTGCCAATTCCACAAGAACAGCCATAGCGAAAGGCTTCTTGAAGGGAAGATGTAACTCTGTGAGATGAATTAGCAGAACACAGAGCAGTTTCTCAGAAAGCTTCTTTCCAGTTTTGAACGGAAGTTATTTCCTTTTTCACCATAGCCGTCTACGGGCTTCCAACTATACCTTTGCCAATTCCACAAGAACTGCCTTAGCGAAAGGCTTCTTGAAGGGAAAGATGTAACTCTGTGAGATGAATTAACGGAACACAGAGCAGTTTCTCAGAAAGCTTCTTTCCAGTTTTGAACAGAAGATATTTCCTTTTTCACCAAAGCCCTCTATGGGCTTCCAAATATCCCTTTGCCAATTCCACAAGAACAGCCTTAGTGAAAGGCTTCTTAAAGGGAAAGATGTAACTCTGTGAGATGAATTAACAGAACACAGAGCAGTTTCTCAGAAAGCTTCTTTCCAGTTTTGAACGGAAGATATTTCCTTTTTCACCGTAGCCTTCTATGGGCTTCCAAATAAACCTTTGCCAATTCCACAAGAACAGCCTTAGCGAAAGGCTTCTTGAAGGGAAAGATGTAACTCTGTGAGATGAATTAACAGAACACAGAGCAGTTTCTCAGAAAGCTTGTTTCCAGCTTTCAACGGAAGATATTCCCTTTTTCACCAGAGCCCTCTATGGGCTTCCAAATATCCCTTTGCCAATTCCACAAGAACAGCCTTAGCGAAAGGCTTCTTGAAGGGAAAGATGTAACTCTGTGAGATGAATTAACAGAACACAGAGCAGTTTCTCAAAAAGCTTCTTTCCAGTTTGGAACGGAAGATATTTCCTTTTTCACCATAGCCCTCTAAGGGCTTCCAAATATCCCTTTGCCAATTCCACCAGAACAGCCTTAGCGAAAGGCTTCTTGAAGGGAAAGATGTAACTCTGTGAGATGAATTAACAGAACACAGAGCAGTTTCTCAGAAAGCTTCTTTCCAGTTTTGAACGGAAGATATTTCCTTTTTCACCATAGCCCTCTATGGGCTTCCAAATATCCCTTTGCCAATTCCACAAGAAGAGCCTTAGCGAAAGGCTTCTTGAAGGGAAAGATGTAACTCTGTGAGATGAATTAACAGAACACACAGCAGTTTCTCAGAAAGTTTCTTTCCAGTTTTGAACTGAAGATATTTCCTTTTTCATCATAGCCCTCTATGGGCTTCCAAATATCCCTTTGCCAATTCCACAAGAACAGCCTTAACGAAAGGCTTCTTGAAGGGAAAGATGTAACTCTGTGAGATGAATTAGCAGAACACAGAGCAGTTTCTCAGAAAGCTTCTTTCCAGTTTGGAACGGAAGATATTTCCTTTTTCACCATAGCCCTCTATGGGCTTCCAAATATCCCTTTGCCAATTCCACAAGAACAGCCTTAGCGAAAGGCTTCTTGAAGGGAAAGATGTAACTCTGTGAGATGAATTAATTGAAAACAGAGCAGTTTCTCAGAAAGTTTCTTTCCAGTTTTGAACGGAAGATATTTCCTTTTTCACCATAGCCCTCTATGGGCTTCCAAATATCCCTTTGCCAATTCCACAAGAACAGCCTTAGCGAAAGGCTTCTTGAATTGAAAGATGTAACTCTGTGAGATGAATTAACAGAACACAGAGCAGTTTCTCAGAAAGCTTCTTTCCAGTTTTGAACGGAAGTTATTTCCTTTTTCACCATAGCCGTCTATGGGCTTCCAACTATACCTTTGCCAATTCCACAAGAACTGCCTTAGCGAAAGGCTTCTTGAAGGTAAAGATGTAACTCTGTGAGATGAATTAACGGAACACAGAGCAGTTTCTCAGAAAGCTTCTTTCCAGTTTTGAACAGAAGATATTTCCTTTTTCACCAAAGCCCTCTATGGGCTTCCAAATATCCCTTTGCCAATTCCACAAGAACAGCCTTAGTGAAAGGCTTCTTGAAGGGAAAGATGTAACCCTGTGAAATGAATTAACAGAACACAGAGCAGATTCTCAGAAAGCTTCTTTCCAGTTTTGAACGGAAGTTATTTCCTTTTTCACCATAGCCTTCTATGGGCTTCCAAATAAACCTTTGCCAATTCCACAAGAACAGCCTTAGCGAAAGGCTTCTTGAAGGGAAAGATGTAACTCTGTGAGATTAATTAACAGAACACAGAGCAGTTTCTCAGAAAGCTTGTTTCCAGCTTTCAACGGAAGATATTCCCTTTTTCACCATAGCCCTCAATGGGCTTCCAAATATCCCTTTGCCAATTCCACAAGAACAGCCTTAGCGAACGGCTTCTTGAAGGGAAAGATGTAACTCTGTGAGATGAATTAACAGAACACAGAGCAGTTTCTCAGAAAGCTTCTTTCCAGTTTTGAACGGAAGATATTTCCTTTTTCACCATAGCCCTCTACGGGCTTCCAAATATCCCTTTTCCAATTCCACAGGAACGGCTTTAGCGAAAGGCTTTTTGAAGGGAAAGATGTAACTCTGTGAGATGAATTAACAGAACACAGAGCAGTTTCTCAGAAAGCTTCTTTCCAGTTTTGCATGGAAGATATTTCCTTTTTCACCATAGCCCTCTAAGGGCTTCCAAATATCCCTTTGCCAATTCCACAAGAACAGCCTTAGCGAACGGCTTCTTGAAGGGAAAGATGTAACTCTGTGAGATGAATTAACAGAACACAGAGCAGTTTCTCAGAAAGCTTCTTTCCAGTTTTCAATGGAAGATATTTCCTTTTTCACCATAGCCCTCTATTGACTTCCAAATATCCCTTTGCCAATTCCACAAGAACAGCCTTAGCGAACGGCTTCTTGAAGGGAAATATGTAACTCTGTGAGATGAATTAACAGAAAACAGAGCAGTTTCTCAGAAAGCTTCTTTCCAGTTTTGAACGGAAGATATTTCCTTTTTCACCATAGCCCTCTATGGGCTTCACAATATCCCTTTGCCAATTCCACAAGAACAGCCTTAGCGAAAGGCTTCTTGAATGGAAAGATGTAACTCTGTGAGGTGAATTAACAGAACACAGAGCAGTTTCACAGAAAGCTTCTTTCCAGTTTGGAACGGAAGATATTTCCTTTTTCACCATAGCCGTCTAAGGGCTTCCAAATAAACCTTTGCCAATTCCACAAGAACAGCCTTAGCGAAAGGCTTCTTGAAGGGAAAGATGTAACTCTGTGAGATGAATTAACAGAACACAGCGCACTTTCTCAGAAAGCTTCTTTCCAGCTTTCAACGGAAGATATTTCCTTTTTCACCATAGCCCTCTATGGAGTTCCAAATATCCCTTTGCCAATTCCACAAGAACAGCCTTAGCGAAAGGCTTCTTGAAGGGAAAGATGTAACTCTGTGAGATGAATTAACAGAACACAGAGCAGTTTCTCAGAAAGCTTCTTTCCAGTTTTGAACGGAAGATATTTCCTTTTTCACCATAGCCTTCTATGGGCTTCCAAATAAACCTTTGCCAATTCCACAAGAACAGCCTTAGCGAAACGCTTCTTGAAGGGAAAGATGTAACTCTGTGAGATGAATTAACAGAACACAGAGCAGTTTCTCAGAAAGCTTGTTTCCAGCTTTCAACGGAAGATATGCCCTTTTTCACCATAGCCCTCTATGGGCTTCCAAATATCCCTTTGCCAATTCCACAAGAACAGCCTTAGCGAACGGCTTCTTGAAGGGAAAGATGTAACTCTGTGAGATGAATTAACAGAACACAGAGCAGTTTCTCAGAAAGCTTCTTTCCAGTTTTGAACGGAAGATATTTCCTTTATCACCATAGCCCTCTATGGGCTTCCAAATATCCCTTTGCCAATTCCACAAGAAGAGCCTTAGCGAAAGGCTTCTTGAAGGGAAAGATGTAACTCTGTGAGATGAATTAACAGAACACAGAGCAGTTTCTCAAAAAGCTTCTTTCCAGTTTTGAACGGAAGATATTTCCTTTTTCACCATAGCCCTCTATGGGCTTCCAAATATCCCTTTGCCAATTCCACCAGAACAGCCTTAGCGAAAGGCTTCTTGAAGGGAAAGATGTAACTCTGTGAGATGAATTAACACAACACAGAGCAGTTTTTCAGAAAGATTCTTTCCAGTTTTGAACGGAAGATATTTCCTTTTTCACCATAGCCGTCTATGGGCTTCCAAATATCCCTTTGCCAATTCCACAAGAACAGCCTTAGCGAAAGGCTTCTTGAAGGGAAAGATGTAACTCTGTGAGATGAATTAACAGAACACAGAGCAGTTTCTCAGAAAGCTTCTTTCCAGGTTTGAACGCAAGAAAGTTCCTTTTTCACCGTAGCCCTCTATGGGCTTCCAAATATCCCTTTGCCAATTCCACAAGAACAGCCTTAACGAAAGGCTTCTTGAAGGGAAAGATGTAACCCTGTGAGATGAATTAACAGAACACAGAGCAGTTTCTCAGAAAGCTTCTCTCCAGTTTTGAACGGAAGATATTTCCTTTTTCACCATAGCCCTCTATGGGCTTCCAAATATCCCTTTGCCAATTCCACAAGAACAGCCTTAGCGAAAGGCTTCTTGAAGGGAAAGATGTAACTCTGTGAGATGAATTAACAGAACACAGAGCAGTTTCTCAGAAAGCTTCTTTCCAGTTTTGAACGGAAGTTATTTCCTTATTCACCATAGCCCTCTATGGGCTTCCAACTATACCTTTGCCAATTCCACAAGAACAGCCTTAGCGAAAGGCTTCTTGAAGGGAAAGATGTAACTCTGTGAGATGAATTAACAGAACAGAGAGCGGTTTTTCAGAAAGCTTCTTTCCAGTTTTGAACAGAAGATATTTCCTTTTTCACCATAGCCGTCTATGGGCTTCCAAATATCCCTTTGCCAATTCCACAAGAACAGCCTTAGCGAAAGGCTTCTTGAAGGGAAAGATGTAACTTTGTGAGATGAATTAACAGAACACAGAGCAGTTTCTCAGAAAGCTTCTTTCCAGTTTTGAACGGAAGATATTTCTTTTTTCACCATAGCCGTCTATGGGCTTCCAAATATCCCTTTGCCAATTCCACCAGAACAGCCTTAGCGAAAGGCTTCTTGAAGGGAAAGATGTAACTCTGTCAGATGAATTAACAGAACACAGAGCAGTTTCTCAGAAAGCTTCTTTCCAGTTTTGAACGGAAGATATTTCCTTTTTCAGCATAGCCTTCTATGGGCTTCCAAATATCCCTTTGCCAATTCCACAAGAACAGCCTTAGCGAAAGGCTTCATGAAGGGAAAGATGTAACTCTGTGAGATGAATTAATTGAAAACAGAGCAGTTTCTCAGAAAGTTTCTTTCCAGTTTTGAACGGAAGATATTTCCTTTTTCACCATAGCCCTCTATGGGCTTCCAAATATCCCTTTGCCAATTCCACAAGAACAGCCTTAGCGAAAGGCTTCTTGAATTGAAAGATGTAACTCTGTGAGATGAATTAACAGAACACAGAGCAGTTTCTCAGAAAGCTTCTTTCCAGTTTTGAACGGAAGTTATTTCCTTTTTCACCATAGAACTCTACGTTCTTCCAAATATCCCTTTTCCAATTCCACAAGAACTGCCTTAGCGAAAGGCTTCTTGAAGGTAAAGATGTAACTCTGTGAGATGAATTAACGAAACACAGAGCAGTTTCTCAGAAAGCTTCTTTCCAGTTTTGAACAGAAGATATTTCCTTTTTCACCAAAGCCCTCTATGGGCTTCCAAATATCCCTTTGCCAATTCCACAAGAACAGCCTTAGTGAAAGGCTTCTTGAAGGGAAAGATGTAACCCTGTGAGATGAATTAACAGAACACAGAGCAGTTTCTCAGAAAGCTTCTTTCCAGTTTTGAACGGAAGTTATTTCCTTTTTCACCATAGCCTTCTATGGGCTTCCAAATAAACCTTTGCCAATTCCACAAGAACAGCCTTAGCGAAAGGCTTCTTGAAGGGAAAGATGTAACTCTGTGAGATTAATTAACAGAACACAGAGCAGTTTCTCAGAAAGCTTGTTTCCAGCTTTCAACGGAAGATATTCCCTTTTTCACCATAGCCCTCTATGGGCTTCCAAATATCCCTTTGCCAATTCCACAAGAACAGCCTTAGCGAACGGCTTCTTGAAGGGAAAGATGTAACTCTGTGAGATGAATTAACAGAACACAGAGCAGTTTCTCAGAAAGCTTCTTTCCAGTTTTGAACGGAAGATATTTCCTTTTTCACCATAGCCCTCTACGGGCTTCCAAATATCCCTTTTCCAATTCCACAAGAACGGCTTTAGCGAAAGGCTTTTTGAAGGGAAAGATGTAACTCTGTGAGATGAATTAACAGAACACAGAGCAGTTTCTCAGAAAGCTTCTTTCCAGTTTTGCATGGAAGATATTTCCTTTTTCACCATAGCCCTCTAAGGGCTTCCAAATATCCCTTTGCCAATTCCACAGGAACAGCCTTAGCGAACGGCTTCTTGAAGGGAAAGATGTAACTCTGTGAGATGAATTAACAGAACACAGAGCAGTTTCTCAGAAAGCTTCTTTCCAGTTTTGAATGGAAGATATTTCCTTTTTCACCATAGCCCTCTATTGACTTCCAAATATCCCTTTGCCAATTCCACAAGAACAGCCTTAGAGAAAGACTTCTTGAAGGGAAATATGTAACTCTGTGAGATGAATTAACAGAAAACAGAGCAGTTTCTCAGAAAGCTTCTTTCCAGTTTTGAACGGAAGATATTTCCTTTTTCACCATAGCCCTCTATGGGCTTCAAAATATCCCTTTGCCAATTCCACAAGAACAGCCTTAGCGAAAGGCTTCTTGAATGGAAAGATGTAACTCTGTGAGGTGAATTAACAGAACACAGAGCAGTTTCACAGAAAGCTTCTTTCCAGTTTGGAACGGAAGATATTTCCTTTTTCACCATAGCCGTCTAAGGGCTTCCATATAAACCTTTGCCAATTCCACAAGAACAGCCTTAGCGAAAGGCTTCTTGAAGGGAAAGATGTAACACTGTGAGATGAATTAACAGAACACAGCGCACTTTCTCAGAAAGCTTCTTTCCAGCTTTCAACGGAAGATATTTCCTTTTTCACCATAGCCCTCTATGGAGTTCCAAATATCCCTTTGCCAATTCCACAAGAACAGCCTTAGCGAAAGGCTTCTTGAAGGGAAAGATGTAACTCTGTGAGATGAATTAACAGAACACAGAGCAGTTTCTCAGAAAGCTTCTTTCCAGTTTTGAACGGAAGATATTTCCTTTTTCACCATAGCCTTCTATGGGCTTCCAAATAAACCTTTGCCAATTCCACAAGAACAGCCTTAGCGAAACGCTTCTTGAAGGGAAAGATGTAACTCTGTGAGATGAATTAACAGAACACAGAGCAGTTTCTCAGAAAGCTTGTTTCCAGCTTTCAACGGAAGATATGCCCTTTTTCACCATAGCCCTCTATGGGCTTCCAAATATCCCTTTGCCAATTCCACAAGAACAGCCTTAGCGAACGGCTTCTTGAAGGGAAAGATGTAACTCTGTGAGATGAATTAACAGAACACAGAGCAGTTTCTCAGAAAGCTTCTTTCCAGTTTTGAACGGAAGATATTTCCTTTATCACCATAGCCCTCTATGGGCTTCCAAATATCCCTTTGGCAATTCCACAAGAAGAGCCTTAGCGAAAGGCTTCTTGAAGGGAAAGATGTAACTCTGTGAGATGAATTAACAGAACACAGAGCAGTTTCTCAAAAAGCTTCTTTCCAGGTTTGAACGCAAGAAAGTTCCTTTTTCACCGTAGCCCTCTATGGGCTTCCAAATATCCCTTTGCCAATTCCACAAGAACAGCCTTAACGAAAGGCTTCTTGAAGGGAAAGATGTAACCCTGTGAGATGAATTAACAGAACACAGAGCAGTTTCTCAGAAAGCTTCTCTCCAGTTTTGAACGGAAGATATTTCCTTTTTCACCATAGCCCTCTATGGGCTTCCAAATATCCCTTTGCCAATTCCACAAGAACAGCCTTAGCGAAAGGCTTCTTGAAGGGAAAGATGTAACTCTGTGAGATGAATTAACGGAACACAGAGCAGTTTCTCAGAAAGCTTCTTTCCAGTTTTGAACGGAAGATATTTCCTTTTTCACCATAGCCCTCTATGGGCTTCCAAATATCCCTTTGCCAATTCCACAAGAACAGCTTTAGCGAAAGGCTTCTTGAAGGGAAAGATGTAACTCTGTGAGATGAATTAACAGAACACAGAGCAGTTTCTCAGAAAGCTTCTTTCCAGTTTGAATGGAAGATATTTCCTTTTTCACCATAGCCCTCTACGGGCTTCCAAATATCCCTTTGCCAATTCCACAAGAACAGCCTTAGCGAAAGGCTTCTTGAAGGGAAAGATGTAACTCTGTGAGATGAATTAGCAGAACACAGAGCAGTTTCTCAGAAAGCTTCTTTCCAGTTTGGAACGGAAGATATTTCCTTTTTCACCATAGCCCTCAATGGACTTCCAAATATCCCTTTGCCAATTCCACAAGAACAGCCATAGCGAAAGGCTTCTTGAAGGGAAGATGTAACTCTGTGAGATGAATTAGCAGAACACAGAGCAGTTTCTCAGAAAGCTTCTTTCCAGTTTTGAACGGAAGATATTTCCTTTTTCACCATAGCCGTCTATGGGCTTCCAACTATACCTTTGCCAATTCCACAAGAACAGCCTTAGCGAAAGGCTTCTTGAAGGGAAAGATGTAACTCTGTGAGATGAATTAACACAACACAGAGCAGTTTCTCAGAAAGCTTCTTTCCAGTTTGGCACGGAAGATATTTCCTTTTTCACCATAGCCTTCTATGGGCTTCCAAATAAACCTTTGCCAATTCCACAAGAACAGCCTTAGCGAAAGGCTTCTTGAAGGGAAAGATGTAACTCTGTGAGATGAATTAACAGAACACAGAGCAGTTTCTCAGAAAGCTTCTTTCCAGTTTTGAACGGAAGTTATTTCCTTTTTCACCATAGCCCTCTATGGACTTCCAAATATCCCTTTGCCAATTCCACAAGAACAGCCTTAGAGAAAGACTTCTTGAAGGGAAATATGTAACTCTGTGAGATGAATTAACAGAACACAGAGCAGTTTCTCAGAAAGCTTCTTTCCAGTTTTGAACGGAAGATATTTCCTTTTTCACCATAGCCCTCAATGGTTTTCCCAATATCCCCTTGCCAATTCCACAAGAACAGCCTTAGCGAAAGGCTTCTTGAATGGAAAGATGTAACTCTGTGAGGTGAATTAACAGAACACAGAGCAGTTTCTCAGAAAGCTTCTTTCCAGTTTGGAACGGAAGATATTTCCTTTTTCACCATAGCCGACTATGGGCTTCCAAATAAACCTTTGCCAATTCCACAAGAACAGCCTTAGCGAAAGGCTTCTTGAAGGGAAAGATGTAACTCTGTGAGATGAATTAACAGAACACAGCGCACTTTCTCAGAAAGCTTCTTTCCAGCTTTCAACGGAAGATATTTCCTTTTTCACCATAGCCCTCTATGGACTTCCAAATATCCCTTTGCCAATTCCACAAGAACAGCCTTAGCGAAAGGCTTCTTGAAGGGAAAGATGTAACTCTGTGAGATGAATTAACAGAACACAGAGCAGTTTCTCAGAAAGCTTCTTTCCAGTTTGGAACGGAAGATATTTCCTTTTTCACCATAGCCGTCTATGGCCTTCCTAATATCCCTTTGCCAATTCCACAATAACAGCCTTAGCGAAAGGCTTCTTGAAGGGAAAGATGTAACTCTGTGAGATGAATTAACAGAACACAGAGCATTTTCTCAGAAAGCTTCTTTCCAGTTTTGCATGGAAGATATTTCCTTTTTCACCATTGCCCTCTATGGACTTCCAAATATCCCTTTGCCAATTCCACAAGAACAGCCTTAGCGAAAGGCTTCTTGAAGGGAAAGATGTAACTCCGTGAGATGAATTAATTGAAAACAGAGAAGTTTCTCAGAAAGCTTCTTTCCAGTTTTGAACGGAAGATATTTCCTTTTTAAACATAGCCCTCTATGGGCTTCCAAATATCCCTTTGCCAATTCCACAAGAACAGCCTTAGAGAAAGACTTCTTGAAGGGAAATATGTAACTCTGTGAGATGAATTAACAGAACACAGAGCAGTTTCTCAGAAAGCTTCTTTTCAGTTTTGAACGGAAGATATTTCCTTTTTCACCATAGCCCTCTAGGGGCTTCCCAATATCACTTTGCCAATTCCACAAGAACAGCCTTAGCGAAAGGCTTCTTGAATGGAAAGATGTAACTCTGTGAGGTGAATTAACAGAACACAGAGCAGTTTCTCAGAAAGCTTCTTTCCAGTTTGGAACGGAAGATATTTCCTTTTTCACCATAGCCGTCTATGGGCTTCCAAATAAACCTTTGCCAATTCCACAAGAAAAGCCTTAGCGAAAGGCTTCTTGAAGGGAAAGATGTAACCCTGTGAGATGAATTAACATAACACAGCGCACTTTCTCAGAAAGCTTCTTTCCAGCTTTCAACGGAAGATATTTCCTTTTTCACCATAGCCCTCTAGGGAGTTCCAAATATCCCTTTGCCAATTCCACAAGAACAGCCTTAGCGAAAGGCTTCTTGAAGGGAAAGATGTAACTCTGTGAGATGAATTAACAGAACACAGAGCAGTTTCTCAGAAAGCTTCTTTCCAGTTTTGAACGGAAGTTATTTCCTTTTTCACCATAGCCGTCTACGGGCTTCCAACTATACCTTTGCCAATTCCACAAGAACTGCCTTAGCGAAAGGCTTCTTGAAGGGAAAGATGTAACTCTGTGAGATGAATTAACGGAACACAGAGCAGTTTCTCAGAAAGCTTCTTTCCAGTTTTGAACAGAAGATATTTCCTTTTTCACCAAAGCCCTCTATGGGCTTCCAAATATCCCTTTGCCAATTCCACAAGAACAGCCTTAGTGAAAGGCTTCTTGAAGGGAAAGATGTAACTCTGTGAGATGAATTAACAGAACACAGAGCAGTTTCTCAGAAAGCTTCTTTCCAGTTTTGAACGGAAGATATTTCCTTTTTCACCGTAGCCTTCTATGGGCTTCCAAATAAACCTTTTCCAATTCCACAAGAACAGCCTTAGCGAAAGGCTTCTTGAAGGGAAAGATGTAACTCTGTGAGATGAATTAACAGAACACAGAGCAGTTTCTCAGAAAGCTTGTTTCCAGCTTTCAACGGAAGATATTCCCTTTTTCACCAGAGCCCTCTATGGGCTTCCAAATATCCCTTTGCCAATTCCACAAGAACAGCCTTAGCGAAAGGCTTCTTGAAGGGAAAGATGTAATTCTGTGAGATGAATTAACAGAACACAGAGCAGTTTCTCAAAAAGCTTCTTTCCAGTTTGGAACGGAAGATATTTCCTTTTTCACCATAGCCCTCTAAGGGCTTCCAAATATCCCTTTGCCAATTCCACCAGAACAGCCTTAGCGAAAGGCTTCTTGAAGGGAAAGATGTAACTCTGTGAGATGAATTAACAGAACACAGAGCAGTTTCTCAGAAAGCTTCTTTCCAGTTTTGAACGGAAGATATTTCCTTTTTCACCATAGCCCTCTATGGGCTTCCAAATATCCCTTTGCCAATTCCACAAGAAGAGCCTTAGCGAAAGGCTTCTTGAAGGGAAAGATGTAACTCTGTGAGATGAATTAACAGAACACACAGCAGTTTCTCAGAAAGTTTCTTTCCAGTTTTGAACTGAAGATATTTCCTTTTTCATCATAGCCCTCTATGGGCTTCCAAATATCCCTTTGCCAATTCCACAAGAACAGCCTTAACGAAAGGCTTCTTGAAGGGAAAGATGTAACTCTGTGAGATGAATTAGCAGAACACAGAGCAGTTTCTCAGAAAGCTTCTTTCCAGTTTGGAACGGAAGATATTTCCTTTTCCACCATAGCCCTCTATGGGCTTCCAAATATCCCTTTGCCAATTCCACAAGAACAGCCTTAGCGAAAGGCTTCTTGAAGGGAAAGATGTAACTATGTGAGATGAGTTAACGGAACACAGAGCAGTTTCTCAGAAAGCTTCTTTCCAGTTATGAACGGAAGTTATTTCCTTATTCACCATAGCCCTCTATGGGCTTCCAACTATACCTTTGCCAATTCCACAAGAACAGCCTTAGCGAAAGGCTTCTTGAAGGGAAAGATGTAACTCTGTGAGATGAATTAACAGAACAGAGAGCGGTTTTTTAGAAAGCTTCTTTCCAGTTTTGAACAGAAGATATTTCCTTTTTCACCATAGCCGTCTATGGGCTTCCAAATATCCCTTTGCCAATTCCACAAGAACAGCCTTAGCGAAAGGCTTCTTGAAGGGAAAGATGTAACTTTGTGAGATGAATTAACAGAACACAGAGCAGTTTCTCAGAAAGCTTCTTTCCAGTTTTGAACGGAAGATATTTCTTTTTTCACCATAGCCGTCTATGGGCTTCCAAATATCCCTTTGCCAATTCCACCAGAACAGCCTTAGCGAAAGGCTTCTTGAAGGGAAAGATGTAACTCTGTCAGATGAATTAACAGAACACAGAGCAGTTTCTCAGAAAGCTTCTTTCCAGTTTTGAACGGAAGATATTTCCTTTTTCACCATAGCCTTCTATGGGCTTCCAAATATCCCTTTGCCAATTCCACAAGAACAGCCTTAGCGAAAGGCTTCATGAAGGGAAAGATGTAACTCTGTGAGATGAATTAATTGAAAACAGAGCAGTTTCTCAGAAAGTTTCTTTCCAGTTTTGAACGGAAGATATTTCCTTTTTCACCATAGCCCTCTATGGGCTTCCAAATATCCCTTTGCCAATTCCACAAGAACAGCCTTAGCGAAAGGCTTCTTGAATTGAAAGATGTAACTCTGTGAGATGAATTAGCAGAACACAGAGCAGTTTCTCAGAAAGCTTCTTTCCAGTTTTGAACGGAAGTTATTTCCTTTTTCACCATAGCCGTCTATGGGCTTCCAACTATACCATTGCCAATTCCACAAGAACTGCCTTAGCGAAAGGCTTCTTGAAGGTAAAGATGTAACTCTGTGAGATGAATTAACGGAACACAGAGCAGTTTCTCAGAAAGCTTCT
Organism: Chlorocebus sabaeus; assembly: GCF_047675955.1. Classification (NCBI taxonomy): domain Eukaryota; kingdom Metazoa; phylum Chordata; class Mammalia; order Primates; family Cercopithecidae; genus Chlorocebus; species Chlorocebus sabaeus. Next base: position 72,289 of record NW_027327535.1, on the reverse strand, counting down.
TTCCAGTTTTGAACAGAAGATATTTCCTTTTTCACCAAAGCCCTCTATGGGCTTCCAAATATCCCTTTGCCAATTCCACAAGAACAGCCTTAGTGAAAGGCTTCTTGAAGGGAAAGATGTAACCCTGTGAGATGAATTAACAGAACACAGAGCAGTTTCTCAGAAAGCTTCTTTCCAATTTTGAACGGAAGATATTTCCTTTTTCACCATAGCCCTCTATGGGCTTCACAATATCCCTTTGCCAATTCCACAAGAACAGCCTTAGCGAAAGGCTTCTTGAATGGAAAGATGTAACTCTGTGAGGTGAATTAACAGAACACAGAGCAGTTTCACAGAAAGCTTCTTTCCAGTTTGGAACGGAAGATATTTCCTTTTTCACCATAGCCGTTTATGGGCTTCCAAATAAACCTTTGCCAATTCCACAAGAACAGCCTTAGCGAAAGGCTTCTTGAAGGGAAAGATGTAACTCTGTGAGATGAATTAACAGAACACAGCGCACTTTCTCAGAAAGCTTCTTTCCAGCTTTCAACGGAAGATATTTCCTTTTTCACCATAGCCCTCTATGGAGTTCCAAATATCCCTTTGCCAATTCCACAAGAACAGCCTTAGCGAAAGGCTTCTTGAAGGGAAAGATGTAACTCTGTGAGATGAATTAACAGAACACAGAGCAGTTTCTCAGAAAGCTTCTTTCCAGTTTTGAACGGAAGATATTTCCTTTTTCACCATAGCCTTCTATGGGCTTCCAAATAAACCTTTGCCAATTCCACAAGAACAGCCTTAGCGAAAGGCTTCTTGAAGGGAAAGATGTAACTCTGTGAGATGAATTAACAGAACACAGAGCAGTTTCTCAGAAAGCTTGTTTCCAGCTTTCAACGGAAGATATGCCCTTTTTCACCATAGCCCTCTATGGGCGTCCAAATATCCCTTTGCCAATTCCACAAGAACAGCCTTAGCGAACGGCTTCTTGAAGGGAAAGATGTAACTCTGTGAGATGAATTAACAGAACACAGAGCAGTTTCTCAGAAAGCTTCTTTCCAGTTTTGAACGGAAGATATTTCCTTTATCACCATAGCCCTCTATGGGCTTCCAAATATCCCTTTGCCAATTCCACAAGAAGAGCCTTAGCGAAAGGCTTCTTGAAGGGAAAGATGTAACTCTGTGAGATGAATTAACAGAACACAGAGCAGTTTCTCAAAAAGCTTCTTTCCAGTTTTGAACGGAAGATATTTCCTTTTTCACCATAGCCCTCTATGGGCTTCCAAATATCCCTTTGCCAATTCCACCAGAACAGCCTTAGCGAAAGGCTTCTTGAAGGGAAAGATGTAACTCTGTGAGATGAATTAACACAACACAGAGCAGTTTCTCAGAAAGCTTCTTTCCAGTTTTCAACGGAAGATATTTCCTTTTTCACCATAGCCGTCTATGGGCTTCCAAATATCCCTTTGCCAATTCCACAAGAACAGCCTTAGCGAAAGGCTTCTTGAAGGGAAAGATGTAACTCTGTGAGATGAATTAACAGAACACAGAGCAGTTTCTCAGAAAGCTTCTTTCCAGGTTTGAACGCAAGAAAGTTCCTTTTTCACCGTAGCCCTCTATGGGCTTCCAAATATCCCTTTGCCAATTCCACAAGAACAGCCTTAACGAAAGGCTTCTTGAAGGGAAAGATGTAACTCTGTGAGATGAATTAACAGAACACAGAGCAGTTTCTCAGAAAGCTTCTCTCCAGTTTTGAACGGAAGATATTTCCTTTTTCACCATAGCCCTTTATGGGCTTCCAAATATCCCTTTGCCAATTCCACAAGAACAGCCTTAGCGAAAGGCTTCTTGAAGGGAAAGATGTAACTCTGTGAGATGAATTAACGGAACACAGAGCAGTTTCTCAGAAAGCTTCTTTCCAGTTTTGAACGGAAGATATTTCCTTTTTCACCATAGCCCTCTATGGGCTTCCAAATATCCCTTTGCCAATTCCACAAGAACAGCTTTAGCGAAAGGCTTCTTGAAGGGAAAGATGTAACTCTGTGAGATGAATTAACAGAACACAGAGCAGTTTCTCAGAAAGCTTCTTTCCAGTTTTGAATGGAAGATATTTCCTTTTTCACCATAGCCCTCTACGGGCTTCCAAATATCCCTTTGCCAATTCCACAAGAACAGCCTTAGCGAAAGGCTTCTTGAAGGGAAAGATGTAACTCTGTGAGATGAATTAGCAGAACACAGAGCAGTTTCTCAGAAAGCTTCTTTCCAGTTTGGAACGGAAGATATTTCCTTTTTCACCATAGCCCTCAATGGACTTCCAAATATCCCTTTGCCAATTCCACAAGAACAGCCATAGCGAAAGGCTTCTTGAAGGGAAGATGTAACTCTGTGAGATGAATTAGCAGAACACAGAGCAGTTTCTCAGAAAGCTTCTTTCCAGTTTTGAACGGAAGATATTTCCTTTTTCACCATAGCCGTCTATGGGCTTCCAACTATACCTTTGCCAATTCCACAAGAACAGCCTTAGCGAAAGGCTTCTTGAAGGGAAAGATGTAACTCTGTGAGATGAATTAACACAACACAGAGCAGTTTCTCAGAAAGCTTCTTTCCTGTTTGGAACGGAAGTTATTTCCTTTTTCACCATAGCCTTCTATGGGCTTCCAAATAAAACTTTGCCAATTCCACAAGAACAGCCTTAGCGAAAGGCTTCTTGAAGGGAAAGATGTAACTCTGTGAGATGAATTAACAGAACACAGAGCAGTTTCTCAGAAAGCTTCTTTCCAGTTTTGAACGGAAGTTATTTCCTTTTTCACCATAGCCCTCTATGGACTTCCAAATATCCCTTTGCCAATTCCACAAGAACAGCCTTAGAGAAAGACTTCTTGAAGGGAAATATGTAACTCTGTGAGATGAATTAACAGAACACAGAGCAGTTTCTCAGAAAGCTTCTTTCCAGTTTTGAACGGAAGATATTTCCTTTTTCACCATAGCCCTCAATGGGCTTCCCAATATCCCCTTGCCAATTCCACAAGAACAGCCTTAGCGAAAGGCTTCTTGAATGGAAAGATGTAACTCTGTGAGGTCAATTAACAGAACACAGAGCAGTTTCTCAGAAAGCTTCTTTCCAGTTTGGAACGGAAGATATTTCCTTTTTCACCATAGCCGACTATGGGCTTCCAAATAAACCTTTGCCAATTCCACAAGAACAGCCTTAGCGAAAGGCTTCTTGAAGGGAAAGATGTAACTCTGTGAGATGAATTAACAGAACACAGCGCACTTTCTCAGAAAGCTTCTTTCCAGCTTTCAACGGAAGATATTTCCTTTTTCACCATAGCCCTCCATGGACTTCCAAATATCCCTTTGCCAATTCCACAAGAACAGCCTTAGCGAAAGGCTTCTTGAAGGGAAAGATGTAACTCTGTGAGATGAATTAACAGAACACAGAGCATTTTCTCAGAAAGCTTCTTTCCAGTTTGGAACGGAAGATATTTCCTTTTTCACCATAGCCGTCTATGGCCTTCCTAATATCCCTTTGCCAATTCCCCAAGAACAGCCTTAGCGAAAGGCTTCTTGAAGGGAAAGATGTAACTCTGTGAGATGAATTAACAGAACACAGAGCATTTTCTCAGAAAGTTTCTCTCCAGTTTTGAACGGAAGATATTTCCTTTTTCACCAAAGACCTCTTAGGGCTTCAAAATACCCCTTTGTCAAATCATCAAGAACAGCCTTAGTGAAAGGCTTCTAAAAGGGAAACATGAAACTCTGTGAGATGAATTAACAGAACACAAAGTCGTTTCTCAGAAGGCTTCTTTCCAGTTTTGAACGGAAGATATTTCTTTTTTCACCATAGCCGTCTATGGGCTTCCAAATATCCCTTTGCCAATTCCACAAGAACAGCCTTAGCGAAAGGCTTCTTGAAGGGAAAGATGTAACTCTGTGAGATGAATTAACAGAACACAGCGCACTTTCTCAGAAAGCTTCTTTCCAGCTTTCAACGGAAGATATTTCCTTTTTCACCTTAGCCCTCTATGGACTTCCAAATATCCCTTTGCCAATTCCACAAGAACAGCCTTAGCGAACGGCTTCTTGAAGGGAAAGATGTAACTCTGTGAGATGAATTAACAGAACACAGAGCAGTTTCTCACAAAGCTTCTTTCCAGATTGGAACGGAAGATATTTCCTTTTTCACCATAGCCGTCTATGGGCTTCCTAATATCCCTTTGCCTATTCCACAATAACAGCCTTAGCGAAAGGCTTCTTGAAGGGAAAGATGTAACTCTGTGAGATGAATTAACAGAACACAGAGCAGTTTCTCAGAAAGCTTCTTTCCAGTGTTGAACGGAAGATAATTCCTTTTTCACCATAGCCCTCTACGTTCTTCTAAATATCCCTTTTCCAATTCCACGAGAACGGCCTTAGCCAAAGGCTTTTTGAAGGGAAAGATGTAACTCTGTGAGATGAATTAACAGAACACAGAGCAGTTTCTCAGAAAGCTTCTTTCCAGTTTTGAACGGAAGATATTTCCTTTTTCACCGTAGCCCTCTAAGGGCTTCCATATATCCCTTTGCCAATTCCACAAGAACAGCCTTAGCGAAAGGCTTCTTGAAGGGAAAGATGTAACTCTGTGAGATGAATTAACAGAACACAGAGCAGTTTCTCAGAAAACTTCTTTCGAGTTTTGAACGGAAGATATTTCCTTTTTCACCATAGCCCTCTATGGGCTTCCAAATATCCCTTTGCCAATTCCACAAGAACAGCCTTAGCGAAAGGCTTCTTGATGGGAAAGATGTAACTCTGTGAGATGAATTAACAGAACACAGAGCAGTTTCTCAGAAAGCTTCTTTCCAGTTTTGAACGGAAGATATTTCCTTTTTCACCATAGCCCTCTATGGGCTTCCCAATATCCCTTTGCCAATTCCACAAGAACAGCCTTAGCGAAAGGCTTCTTGAATGGAAAGATGTAACTCTGTGAGGTGAATTAACAGAACACAGAGCAGTTTCTCAGAAAGCTTCTTTCAAGTTTGGAACGGAAGATATTTCCTTTTTCACCATAGCCGTCTATGGGCTTCCTAATATCCCTTTGCCAATTCCACAAGAACAGCCTTAGCGAAAGGCTTCTTGAAGGGAAAGATGTAACTCTGTGAGATGAATTAACAGAACACAGAGCAGTTTCTCAGAAAGCTTCTTTCCAGTTTGGAACGGAAGATATTTCCTTTTTCACCATAGCCCTCTATGGACTTCCAAATATCCCTTTGCCAATTCCACAAGAACAGCCTTAGCGAAAGGCTTCTTGAAGGGAAGATGTAACTCTGTGAGATGAATTAACAGAACACAGAGCAGTTTCTCAGAAAGCTTCTTTCCAGTTTTGAACGGAAGTTATTTCCTTTTTCACCATAGCCCCCTATGGGCTTCCAAATATCCCTTTGCCAATTCCACAAGAACAGCCTTAGCGAAAGGCTTCTTGAAGGGAAAGATGTAACTCTGTGAGATGAATTAACAGAACACAGAGCAGTTTCTCAGAAAGCTTCTTTCCAGTTTTGAACGGAAGATATTTCCTTTATCACCATAGCCCTCTATGGGCTTCCCAATATCCCTTTGCCAATTCCACAAGAACAGCCTTAGCGAAAGGCTTCTTGAATAGAAAGTTGTAACTCTGTGAGGTGAATTAACAGAACACAGAGCAGTTTCTCAGAAAGCTTCTTTCCAGTTTGGAACGGAAGATATTTCCTTTTTCACCGTAGCCCTCTACGCGTTTCCAAATATGCCTTTTCCAAATCCACAAGAACGGCCTTAGCGAAAGGCTTTTTGAAGGGAAAGATGTAACTCTGTGAGATGAATTAACGGAACACAGAGCAGTTTCTCAGAAAGCTTCTTTCCAGTTTTGAACGGAAGATATTTCCTTTTTCACCATAGCCTTCTATGGGCTTCCAAATATCCCTTTTCCAATTACACAAGAACAGCCTTAGCGAAAGGCTTCTTGAAGGGAAAGATGTAACTCCGTGAGATGAATTAATTGAAAACAGAGAAGTTTCTCAGAAAGCTTCTTTCCAGTTTTGAACGGAAGATATTTCCTTTTTCACCATAGCCTTCTATGGGCTTCCAAATATCCCTTTGCCAATTCCACAAGAACAGCCTTAGCGAAAGGCTTCTTGAATTGAAAGATGTAACTCTGTGAGATGAATTAACAGAACACAGAGCAGTTTCTCAGAAAGCTTCTTTCCAGTTTTGAACGGAAGATATTTCCTTTTTCACCATAGCCCTCTAAGGGCTTCCAAATATCCCTTTGCCAATTCCACAAGAACAGCCTTAGCGAACGGCTTCTTGAAGGGAAAGATGTAACTCTGTGAGATGAATTAACAGAACACAGAGCAGTTTCTCAGAAAGCTTCTTTCCAGTTTTGAACGGAAGATATTTCCTTTTTCACCATAGCCCTCTATGGACTTCCAAATATCCCTTTGCCATTTCCACAAGAACAGCCTTAGCGAAAGGCTTCTTGAAGGGAAAGATGTAACTCTGTGAGATGAATTAACAGAACACAGAGCAGTTTCTCAGAAAGCTTCTTTCCAGTTTTGAACGGAAGATATTTCCTTTTTCACCATAGCCTTCTATGGGCTTCCAAATAAACCTTTGCCAATTCCACAAACAGCCTTAGCGAAAGGCTTCTTAAAGGGAAAGATGTAACTCTGTGAGATGAATTAACAGAACACAGAGCAGTTTCTCAGAAAGCTTCTTTCCAGTTTTGAACGGAAGATATTTCCTTTTTCACCATAGCCCTCTATGGGCTTCCAAATATCCCTTTGCCAATTCCACAAGAACAGCCTTAGCGAAAGGCTTCTTGAAGGGAAAGATGTAACTCTGTGAGATGAATTAACACAACACAGAGCAGTTTCTCAGAAAGCTTCTTTCCAGTTTGGAACGGCAGATATTTCCTTTTTCACCATAGCCGTCTATGGGCTTCCAAATATCCCTTTGCCAATTCCACAAGAACAGCCTTAGCGAAAGGCTTCTTGAAGGGAAAGATGTAACTCTGTGAGATGAATTAACAGAACACAGAGCAGTTTCTCAGAAAGCTTCTTTACAGTTTTGAACGGAAGATATTTCCTTTTTCACCATAGCCCTCTACGGGCTTCCAAATATCCCTTTGCCAATTCCACAAGAACGGCATTAGCGAAAGGCTTTTTGAAGGGAAAGATGTAACTCTGTGAGATGAATTAACGGAACACAGAGCAGTTTCTCAGAAAGCTTCTTTCCAGTTTTGAACGGAAGTTATTTCCTTTTTCACCATAGCCGTCTATGGGCTTCCAACTATACCTTTGCCAATTCCACAAGAACAGCCTTATCGAAAGGCTTCTTGAAGGGAAAGATGTAACTCTGTGAGATGAATTAACAGAACACAGAGCAGTTTCTCAGAAAGCTTCTTTCCAGTTTTGAACAGAAGATATTTCCTTCTTCACCATAGCCCTCTATGGGCTTCCAAATATCACTTTGCCAATTCCACAAGAACAGCCTTATCGAAAGGCTTCTTGAAGGGAAAGATGTAACTCTGTGAGATGAATTAACAGAACACAGAGCAGTTTCTCAGAAAGCTTCTTTCCAGTTTTGAACGGAAGATATTTCCTTTTTCACCATAGCCTTCTATGGGCTTCCAAATATCCCTTTGCCAATTCCACAAGAACAGCCTTAGCGAAAGGCTTCTTGAAGGTAAAGATGTAACTCTGTGAGATGAATTAATTGAAAACAGAGCAGTTTCTCAGAAAGCTTCTTTCCAGTTTTGAACGGAAGATGTTTCCTTTTTCACCATAGCCCTCTATGGGATTCCAAATATCCCTTTGCCAATTCCACAAGAACAGCCTTAACGAAAGGCTTCTTGAAGGGAAAGATGTAACTCTGTGAGATAAATTAACGGAACACAGAGCAGTTTCTCAGAAAGCTTCTTTCCAGTTTTGAACGGAAGATATTTCCTTTTTCACCATAGCCCTCTATGGGCTTCCAAATATCCCTTTGCCAATTCCACAAGAACAGCCTTAACGAAAGGCTTCTTGAAGGGAAAGATGTAACTCTGTGAGATGAGTTAACGGAACACAGAGCAGTTTCTCAGAAAGCTTCTTTCCAGTTTTGAACGGAAGTTATTTCCTTATTCACCATAGCCCTCTATGGGCTTCCAACTATACCTTTGCCAATTCCACAAGAACAGCCTTAGCGAAAGGCTTCTTGAAGGGAAAGATGTAACTCTGTGAGATGAATTAACAGAACAGAGAGCGGTTTCTCAGAAAGCTTCTTTCCAGTTTTGAACAGAAGATATTTCCTTTTTCACCATAGCCGTCTATGGGCTTCCAAATATCCCTTTGCCAATTCCACAAGAACAGCCTTAGCGAAAGGCTTCTTGAAGGGAAAGATGTAACTCTGTGAGATGAATTAACAGAACACAGCGCACTTTCTCAGAAAGCTTCTTTCCAGCTTTCAACGGAAGATATTTCCTTTTTCACCTTAGCCCTCTATGGACTTCCAAATATCCCTTTGCCAATTCCACAAGAACAGCCTTAGCGAACGGCTTCTTGAAGGGAAAGATGTAACTCTGTGAGATGAATTAACAGAACACAGAGAAGTTTCTCACAAAGCTTCTTTCCAGATTGGAACGGAAGATATTTCCTTTTTCACCATAGCCGTCTATGGGCTTCCTAATATCCCTTTGCCAATTCCACAAGAACAGCCTTAGCGAAAGGCTTCTTGAAGGGAAAGATGTAACTCTGTGAGATGAATTAACAGAACACAGAGCAGTTTCTCAGAAAGCTTCTTTCCAGTGTTGAACGGAAGATAATTCCTTTTTCACCATAGCCCTCTACGTTCTTCCAAATATCCCTTTTCCAATTCCACGAGAACGGCCTTAGCCAAAGGCTTTTTGAAGGGAAAGATGTAACTCTGTGAGATGAATTAACAGAACACAGAGCAGTTTCTCAGAAAGCTTCTTTCCAGTTTTGAACGGAAGATATTTCCTTTTTCACCGTAGCCCTCTAAGGGCTTCCATATATCCCTTTGCCAATTCCACAAGAACAGCCTTAGCGAAAGGCTTCTTGAAGGGAAAGATGTAACTCTGTGAGATGAATTAACAGAACACAGAGCAGTTTCTCAGAAAACTTCTTTCCAGTTTGGAACGGCAGATATTTCCTTTTTCACCATAGCCGTCTATGGGCTTCCAAATATCCCTTTGCCAATTCCACAAGAACAGCCTTAGCGAAAGGCTTCTTGAAGGGAAAGATGTAACTCTGTGAGATGAATTAACAGAACACAGAGCAGTTTCTCAGAAAGCTTCTTTACAGTTTTGAACGGAAGATATTTCCTTTTTCACCATAGCCCTCTACGGGCTTCCAAATATCCCTTTGCCAATTCCACAAGAACGGCATTAGCGAAAGGCTTTTTGAAGGGAAAGATGTAACTCTGTGAGATGAATTAACGGAACACAGAGCAGTTTCTCAGAAAGCTTCTTTCCAGTTTTGAACGGAAGTTATTTCCTTTTTCACCATAGCCGTCTATGGGCTTCCAACTATACCTTTGCCAATTCCACAAGAACAGCCTTATCGAAAGGCTTCTTGAAGGGAAAGATGTAACTCTGTGAGATGAATTAACAGAACACAGAGCAGTTTCTCAGAAAGCTTCTTTCCAGTTTTGAACAGAAGATATTTCCTTCTTCACCATAGCCCTCTATGGGCTTCCAAATATCACTTTGCCAATTCCACAAGAACAGCCTTAGCGAAAGGCTTCTTGAAGGGAAAGATGTAACTCTGTGAGATGAATTAACAGAACACAGAGCAGTTTCTCAGAAAGCTTCTTTCCAGTTTTGAACGGAAGATATTTCCTTTTTCACCATAGCCTTCTATGGGCTTCCAAATATCCCTTTGCCAATTCCACAAGAACAGCCTTAGCGAAAGGCTTCTTGAAGGTAAAGATGTAACTCTGTGAGATGAATTAATTGAAAACAGAGCAGTTTCTCAGAAAGCTTCTTTCCAGTTTTGAACGGAAGATGTTTCCTTTTTCACCATAGCCCTCTATGGGATTCCAAATATCCCTTTGCCAATTCCACAAGAACAGCCTTAACGAAAGGCTTCTTGAAGGGAAAGATGTAACTCTGTGAGATAAATTAACGGAACACAGAGCAGTTTCTCAGAAAGCTTCTTTCCAGTTTTGAACGGAAGATATTTCCTTTTTCACCATAGCCCTCTATGGGCTTCCAAATATCCCTTTGCCAATTCCACAAGAACAGCCTTAACGAAAGGCTTCTTGAAGGGAAAGATGTAACTCTGTGAGATGAGTTAACGGAACACAGAGCAGTTTCTCAGAAAGCTTCTTTCCAGTTTTGAACGGAAGTTATTTCCTTATTCACCATAGCCCTCTATGGGCTTCCAACTATACCTTTGCCAATTCCACAAGAACAGCCTTAGCGAAAGGCTTCTTGAAGGGAAAGATGTAACTCTGTGAGATGAATTAACAGAACAGAGAGCGGTTTCTCAGAAAGCTTCTTTCCAGTTTTGAACAGAAGATATTTCCTTTTTCACCATAGCCGTCTATGGGCTTCCAAATATCCCTTTGCCAATTCCACAAGAACAGCCTTAGCGAAAGGCTTCTTGAAGGGAAAGATGTAACTCTGTGAGATGAATTAACAGAACACAGCGCACTTTCTCAGAAAGCTTCTTTCCAGCTTTCAACGGAAGATATTTCCTTTTTCACCTTAGCCCTCTATGGACTTCCAAATATCCCTTTGCCAATTCCACAAGAACAGCCTTAGCGAACGGCTTCTTGAAGGGAAAGATGTAACTCTGTGAGATGAATTAACAGAACACAGAGCAGTTTCTCACAAAGCTTCTTTCCAGATTGGAACGGAAGATATTTCCTTTTTCACCATAGCCGTCTATGGGATTCCTAATATCCCTTTGCCAATTCCACAAGAACAGCCTTAGCGAAAGGCTTCTTGAAGGGAAAGATGTAACTCTGTGAGATGAATTAACAGAACACAGAGCAGTTTCTCAGAAAGCTTCTTTCCAGTGTTGAACGGAAGATAATTCCTTTATCACCATAGCCCTCTACGTTCTTCCAAATATCCCTTTTCCAATTCCACGAGAACGGCCTTAGCCAAAGGCTTTTTGAAGGGAAAGATGTAACTCTGTGAGATGAATTAACAGAACACAGAGCAGTTTCTCAGAAAGCTTCTTTCCAGTTTTGAACGGAAGATATTTCCTTTTTCACCGTAGCCCTCTAAGGGCTTCCATATATCCCTTTGCCAATTCCACAAGAACAGCCTTAGCGAAAGGCTTCTTGAAGGGAAAGATGTAACTCTGTGAGATGAATTAACAGAACACAGAGCAGTTTCTCAGAAAACTTCTTTCGAGTTTTGAACGGAAGATATTTCCTTTTTCACCATAGCCCTCTATGGGCTTCCAAATATCCCTTTGCCAATTCCACAAGAACAGCCTTAGCGAAAGGCTTCTTGATGGGAAAGATGTAACTCTGTGAGATGAATTAACAGAACACAGAGCAGTTTCTCAGAAAGCTTCTTTCCAGTTTTGAACGGAAGATATTTCCTTTTTCACCATAGCCCTCTATGGGCTTCCCAATATCCCTTTGCCAATTCCACAAGAACAGCCTTAGCGAAAGGCTTCTTGAATGGAAAGATGTAACTCTGTGAGGTGAATTAACAGAACACAGAGCAGTTTCTCAGAAAGCTTCTTTCAAGTTTGGAACGGAAGATATTTCCTTTTTCACCATAGCCGTCTATGGGCTTCCTAATATCCCTTTGCCAATTCCACAAGAACAGCCTTAGCGAAAGGCTTCTTGAAGGGAAAGATGTAACTCTGTGAGATGAATTAACAGAACACAGAGCAGTTTCTCAGAAAGCTTCTTTCCAGTTTGGAACGGAAGATATTTCCTTTTTCACCATAGCCCTCTATGGACTTCCAAATATCCCTTTGCCAATTCCACAAGAACAGCCTTAGCGAAAGGCTTCTTGAAGGGAAGATGTAACTCTGTGAGATGAATTAACAGAACACAGAGCAGTTTCTCAGAAAGCTTCTTTCCAGTTTTGAACGGAAGTTATTTCCTTTTTCACCATAGCCCTCTATGGGCTTCCAAATATCCCTTTGCCAATTCCACAAGAACAGCCTTAGCGAAAGGCTTCTTGAATAGAAAGTTGTAACTCTGTGAGGTGAATTAACAGAACACAGAGCAGTTTCTCACAAAGCTTCTTTCCAGTTTGGAACGGAAGATATTTCCTTTTTCACCATAGCCGTCTATGGGCTTCCAAATAAACCTTTGCCAATTCCACAAGAACAGCCTTAGCGAAAGGCTTCTTGAAGGGAAAGATGTAACTCTGTGAGATGAATTAACAGAACACAGCGCACTTTCTCAGAAAGCTTCTTTCCAGCTTTCAACGGAAGATATTTCCTTTTTCACCATAGCCCTCTATGGGCTTCCAAATATCCCTTTGCCAATTCCACAAGAACAGCCTTAGCGAACGGCTTCTTGAAGGGAAAGATGTAACTCTGTGAGATGAATTAACAGAACACAGAGCAGTTTCTCAGAAAGCTTCTTTCCAGTTTGGAACGGAAGATATTTCCTTTTTCACCATAGCAGTCTACGGGCTTCCTAATATCCCTCTGCCAATTCCACAAGAACAGCCTTAGCGAAAGGCTTCTTGAAGGGAAAGATGTAACTCTTTGAGATGAATTAACAGAACACAGAGCAGTTTCTCAGAAAGCTTCTTTCCAGTTTGGAACGGAAGATATTTCCTTTTTCACCATAGCCCTCTACGTTCTTCCAAATATCCCTTTTCCAATTCCACAAGAACAGCCTTAGCGAAAGGCTTCTTGAAGGGAAAGATGTAACTCTGTGAGATGGATTAACAGAACACAGAGCAGTTTCTCAGAAAGCTTCTTTCCAGTTTTGAACGGAAGATATTTCCTTTTTTCATCATAGCCCCCTATGGGCTTCCAAATATCCCTTTGCCAATTCCAGAAGAACAGGCTTAGTGAAAGGCTTCTTGAAAGGAAAGATGTAAGTCTGTGAGATGAATTAACAGAACACAGAGCAGTTTCTCAGAAAGCTTCTTTCCAGTTTTGAACGGAAGATATTTCCTTTTTCACCATAGCCCTCTACGGGCTTCCAAATATCCCTTACCCAATTCCACAAGAACGGCCTTAGCGAAAGGCTTTTTGAAGGGAAAGATATAACTCTGTGAGATGAATTAACGGAAACCAGAGCAGTTTCTCAGAAAGCTTCTTTCCAGTTTTGAACGGAAGTTATTTCCTTTTTCACCATAGCCGTCTATAGGCTTCCAACTATACCTTTGCCAATTCCACAAGAACAGCCTTAGCGAAAGGCTTCTTGAAGGGAAAGATGTAACTCTGTGAGATGAACTAACAGAACACAGAGCAGTTTCCCAGAATGCTTCTTTTCAGTTTTGAACAGAAGATATTTCCTTTTTCACCATAGCCCTCTAAGGGCTTCCAAATATCCCTTTGCCAATTCCACAAGAACAGCCTTAACGAAAGGCTTCTTGAAGGGAAAGATGTAACTCTGTGAGATGAATTAACAGAACACAGAGCAGTTTCTCAGAAAGCTTCTTTCCAGTTTTGAACGGAAGTTATTTCCTTATTCACCATAGCCCTCTATGGGCTTCCAACTATACCTTTGCCAATTCCACAAGAACAGCCTTAGCGAAAGGCTTCTTGAAGGGAAAGATGTAACTCTGTGAGATGAATTAACAGAACAGAGAGCGGTTTCTCAGAAAGCTTCTTTCCAGTTTTGAACAGAAGATATTTCCTTTTTCACCATAGCCGTCTATGGGCTTCCAAATATCCCTTTGCCAATTCCACAAGAACAGCCTTAGCGAAAGGCTTCTTGAAGGGAAAAATGTAACCCTGTGAGATGAATTAACGGAACACAGAGCAGTTTCTCAGAAATCTTCTTTCCAGTTTTGAACAGAAGATACTTCCTTTTTCACCAAAGCCCTCTATGGGCTTCCAAATATCCCTTTGCCAATTCCACAAGAACAGCCTTAGTGAAAGGCTTCTTGAAGGGAAAGATGTAACTCTGTGAGATGAATTAACAGAACACAGAGCAGTTTCTCAGAAAGCTTCTTTCCAGTTTTGAACGGAAGATATTTCCTTTTTCACCATAGCCTTCTATGGGCTTCCAAATAAACCTTTGCAAATTCCACAAGAACAGCCTTAGCGAAAGGCTTCTTGAAGGGAAAGATGTAACTCTGTGAGATTAATTAACAGAACACAGAGCAGTTTCTCAGAAAGCTTGTTTCCAGCTTTCAACGGAAGATATTCCCTTTTTCACCATAGCCCTCTATGGGCTTCCAAATATCCCTTTGCCAATTCCACAAGAACAGCCTTAGCGAACGGCTTCTTGAAGGGAAAGATGTAACTCTGTGAGATGAATTAACAGAACACAGAGCAGTTTCTCAGAAAGCTTCTTTCCAGTTTTGAACGGAAGATATTTCCTTTATCACCATAGCCCTCTATGGGCTTCCAAATATCCCTTTGCCAATTCCACAAGAAGAGCCTTAACGAAAGGCTTCTTGAAGGGAAAGATGTAACTCTGTGAGATGAATTAACAGAACACAGAGCAGTTTCTCAGAAAGCTTCTTTCCAGTTTTGAACGGAAGATATTTCCTTTTTCACCGTAGCCCTCTACGCGTTTCCAAATATGCCTTTTCCAAATCCACAAGAACGGCCTTAGCGAAAGGCTTTTTGAAGGGAAAGATGTAACTCTGTGAGATGAATTAACGGAACACAGAGCAGTTTCTCAGAAAGCTTCTTTCCAGTTTTGAACGGAAGATATTTCCTTTTTCACCATAGCCTTCTATGGGCTTCCAAATATCCCTTTTCCAATTACACAAGAACAGCCTTAGCGAAAGGCTTCTTGAAGGGAAAGATGTAACTCCGTGAGATGAATTAATTGAAAACAGAGAAGTTTCTCAGAAAGCTTCTTTCCAGTTTTGAACGGAAGATATTTCCTTTTTCACCATAGCCTTCTATGGGCTTCCAAATATCCCTTTGCCAATTCCACAAGAACAGCCTTAGCGAAAGGCTTCTTGAATTGAAAGATGTAACTCTGTGAGATGAATTAACAGAACACAGAGCAGTTTCTCAGAAAGCTTCTTTCCAGTTTTGAACGGAAGATATTTCCTTTTTCACCATAGCCCTCTAAGGGCTTCCAAATATCCCTTTGCCAATTCCACAAGAACAGCCTTAGCGAACGGCTTCTTGAAGGGAAAGATGTAACTCTGTGAGATGAATTAACAGAACACAGAGCAGTTTCTCAGAAAGCTTCTTTCCAGTTTTGAACGGAAGATATTTCCTTTTTCACCATAGCCCTCTATGGACTTCCAAATATCCCTTTGCCATTTCCACAAGAACAGCCTTAGCGAAAGGCTTCTTGAAGGGAAAGATGTAACTCTGTGAGATGAATTAACAGAACACAGAGCAGTTTCTCAGAAAGCTTCTTTCCAGTTTTGAACGGAAGATATTTCCTTTTTCACCATAGCCTTCTATGGGCTTCCAAATAAACCTTTGCCAATTCCACAAACACCCTTAGCGAAAGGCTTCTTAAAGGGAAAGATGTAACTCTGTGAGATGAATTAACAGAACACAGAGCAGTTTCTCAGAAAGCTTCTTTCCAGTTTTGAACGGAAGATATTTCCTTTTTCACCATAGCCCTCTATGGGCTTCCAAATATCCCTTTGCCAATTCCACAAGAACAGCCTTAGCGAAAGGCTTCTTGAAGGGAAAGATGTAACTCTGTGAGATGAATTAACACAACACAGAGCAGTTTCTCAGAAAGCTTCTTTCCAGTTTGGAACGGCAGATATTTCCTTTTTCACCATAGCCGTCTATGGGCTTCCAAATATCCCTTTGCCAATTCCACAAGAACAGCCTTAGCGAAAGGCTTCTTGAAGGGAAAGATGTAACTCTGTGAGATGAATTAACAGAACACAGAGAAGTTTCTCAGAAAGCTTCTTTCCAGTTTTGAACGGAAGATATTTCCTTTTTCACCATAGCCCTCTACGGGCTTCCAAATATCCCTTTGCCAATTCCACAAGAACGGCACTAGCGAAAGGCTTTTTGAAGGGAAAGATGTAACTCTGTGAGATGAATTAACGGAACATAGAGCAGTTTCTCAGAAAGCTTCTTTCCAGTTTTGAACGGAAGTTATTTCCTTTTTCACCATAGCCGTCTATGGGCTTCCAACTATACCTTTGCCAATTCCACAAGAACGGCCTTATCGAAAGGCTTCTTGAAGGGAAAGATGTAACTCTGTGAGATGAATTAACAGAACACAGAGCAGTTTCTCAGAAAGCTTCTTTCCAGTTTTGAACAGAAGATATTTCCTTCTTCACCATAGCCCTCTATGGGCTTCCAAATATCCCTTTGCCAATTCCACAAGAACAGCCTTAGCGAAAGGCTTCTTGAAGGGAAAGATGTAACTCTGTGAGATGAATTAACAGAACACAGAGCAGTTTCTCAGAAAGCTTCTTTCCAGTTTTGAACGGAAGATATTTCCTTTTTCACCATAGCCTTCTATGGGCTTCCAAATATCCCTTTGCCAATTCCACAAGAACAGCCTTAGCGAAAGGCTTCTTGAAGGTAAAGATGTAACTCTGTGAGATGAATTAATTGAAAACAGAGCAGTTTCTCAGAAAGCTTCTTTCCAGTTTTGAACGGAAGATGTTTCCTTTTTCACCATAGCCCTCTATGGGATTCCAAATATCCCTTTGCCAATTCCACAAGAACAGCCTTAACGAAAGGCTTCTTGAAGGGAAAGATGTAACTCTGTGAGATAAATTAACGGAACACAGAGCAGTTTCTCAGAAAGCTTCTTTCCAGTTTTGAACGGAAGATATTTCCTTTTTCACCATAGCCCTCTATGGGCTTCCAAATATCCCTTTGCCAATTCCACAAGAACAGCCTTAACGAAAGGCTTCTTGAAGGGAAAGATGTAACTCTGTGAGATGAGTTAACGGAACACAGAGCAGTTTCTCAGAAAGCTTCTTTCCAGTTTTGAACGGAAGTTATTTCCTTATTCACCATAGCCCTCTATGGGCTTCCAACTATACCTTTGCCAATTCCACAAGAACAGCCTTAGCGAAAGGCTTCTTGAAGGGAAAGATGTAACTCTGTGAGATGAATTAACAGAACAGAGAGCGGTTTCTCAGAAAGCTTCTTTCCAGTTTTGAACAGAAGATATTTCCTTTTTCACCATAGCCGTCTATGGGCTTCCAAATATCCCTTTGCCAATTCCACAAGAACAGCCTTAGCGAAAGGCTTCTTGAAGGGAAAGATGTAACACTGTGAGACTAATTAACAGAACACAGAGCAGTTTCTCAGAAAGCTTGTTTCCAGCTTTCAACGGAAGATATTCCCTTTTTCACCATAGCCGTCTATGGGCTTCCAAATATCCCTTTGCCAGTTCCACAAGAACAGCCTTAGCGAACGGCTTCTTGAAGGGAAAGATGTAACTCTGTGAGATGAATTAACAGAACACAGAGCAGTTTCTCAGAAAGCTTCTTTCCAGTTTTGAACGGAAGATATTTCCTTTTTCACCATAGCCCTCTACGGGCTTTCAAATATCCCTTTTCCAATTCAACAGGAACGGCTTTAGCGAAAGGCTTTTTGAAGGGAAAGATGTAACTCTGTTAGATGAATTAGCAGAACACAGAGCAGTTTCTCAGAAAGCTTCTTTCCAGTTTTGAACGGAAGATATTTCCTTTTTCACCGTAGCCCTCTATGGGCTTCCAAATATCCCTTTGCCAATTCCACAAGAAGAGCCTTAGCGAACGGCTTCTTGAAGGGAAAGATGTAACTCTGTGAGATTAATTAACAGAACACAGAGCAGTTTCTCAGAAAGCTTGTTTCCAGCTTTCAACGGAAGATATTCCCTTTTTCACCATAGCCGTCTATGGGCTTCCAAATATCCCTTTGCCAATTCCCCAAGAACAGCCTTAGCGAACGGCTTCTTGAAGGGAAAAATGTAACTCTGTGAGATGAATTAACAGAACACAGAGCAGTTTCTCAGAAAGCTTCTTTCCAGTTTGGAACGGAAGATATTTCCTTTTTCACCGTAGCCCTCTATGGGCTTCCAAATATCCTTTGGCAATTCCACAAGAACAGCCTTAGCGAAAGGCTTCTTGAAGGGAAAGATGTAACTCTGTGAGATGAATTAACAGAACACAGAGCAGTTTCTCAGAAAGCTTCTTTCCAGTTTTGAACGGAAGATATTTCCTTTTTCACCATAGCCCTCTATGGGCTTCCAAATATCCCTTTGCCAATTCCACAAGAACAGCTTTAGCGAAAGGCTTCTTGAAGGGAAAGATGTAACTCTGTGAGATGAATTAACAGAACACAGAGCATTTTCTCAGAAAGCTTCTTTCCAGTTTTGCATGGAAGATATTTCCTTTTTCACCATAGCCCTCTATGGGCTTCCAAATATCCCTTTGCCAATTCCACAAGAACAGCGTTATCGAAAGGCTTCTTGAAGGGAAAGATTTAACTCTGTGAGATGAATTAGCAGAACACAGAGCAGTTTCTCAGAAAGCTTCTTTCCAGTTTGGAACGGAAGATATTTCCTTTTTCACCATAGCCCTCTATGGACTTCCAAATATCCCTTTGCCAATTCCACAAGAACAGCCTTAGCGAAAGGCTTCTTGAAGGGAAAGATGTAACTCCGTGAGATGAATTAATTGAAAACAGAGAAGTTTCTCAGAAAGCTTCTTTCCAGTTTTGAACGGAAGATATTTCCTTTTTAAACATAGCCCTCTATGGGCTTCCAAATATCCCTTTGCCAATTCCACAAGAACAGCCTTAGCGAAAGGCTTCTTGAATTGAAAGAGGTAACTCTGTGAGATGAATTAACAGAACACAGAGCAGTTTCTCAGAAAGTTTCTTTCCAGTTTTGAAAGGAAGATATTTCCTTTTTCACCATAGCCCTCTAAGGGCTTCCAAATATCCCTTTGCCAATTCCACAAGAACAGCCTTAGCGAACGGCTTCTTGAAGGGAAAGATGTAACTCTGTGAGATGAATTAACAGAACACAGAGCAGTTTCTCAGAAAGCTTCTTTCCAGTTTTGAACGGAAGATATTTCCTTTTTCACCATAGCCCTCTATGGACTTCCAAATATCCCTTTGCCAATTCCACAAGAACAGCCTTAGAGAAAGACTTCTTGAAGGGAAATATGTAACTCTGTGAGATGAATTAACAGAACACAGAGCAGTTTCTCAGAAAGCTTCTTTCCAGTTTTGAACGGAAGATATTTCCTTTTTCACCATAGCCCTCTAGGGGCTTCCCAATATCCCTTTGCCAATTCCACAAGAACAGCCTTAGCGAAAGGCTTCTTGAATGGAAAGATGTAACTCTGTGAGGTGAATTAACAGAACACAGAGCAGTTTCTCAGAAAGCTTCTTTCCAGTTTGGAACGGAAGATATTTCCTTTTTCACCATAGCCGTCTATGGGCTTCCAAATAAACCTTTGCCAATTCCACAAGAAAAGCCTTAGCGAAAGGCTTCTTGAAGGGAAAGATGTAACCCTGTGAGATGAATTAACATAACACAGCGCACTTTCTCAGAAAGCTTCTTTCCAGCTTTCAACGGAAGATATTTCCTTTTTCACCATAGCCCTCTAGGGAGTTCCAAATATCCCTTTGCCAATTCCACAAGAACAGCCTTAGCGAAAGGCTTCTTGAAGGGAAAGATGTAACTCTGTGAGATGAATTAACAGAACACAGAGCAGTTTCTCAGAAAGCTTGTTTCCAGCTTTCAACGGAAGATATTCCCTTTTTCACCAGAGCCCTCTATGGGCTTCCAAATATCCCTTTGCCAATTCCACAAGAACAGCCTTAGCGAAAGGCTTCTTGAAGGGAAAGATGTAATTCTGTGAGATGTATTAACAGAACACAGAGCAGTTTCTCAAAAAGCTTCTTTCCAGTTTGGAACGGAAGATATTTCCTTTTTCACCATAGCCCTCTAAGGGCTTCCAAATATCCCTTTGCCAATTCCACCAGAACAGCCTTAGCGAAAGGCTTCTTGAAGGGAAAGATGTAACTCTGTGAGATGAATTAACAGAACACAGAGCAGTTTCTCAGAAAGCTTCTTTCCAGTTTTGAACGGAAGATATTTCCTTTTTCACCATAGCCCTCTATGGGCTTCCAAATATCCCTTTGCCAATTCCACAAGAAGAGCCTTAGCGAAAGGCTTCTTGAAGGGAAAGATGTAACTCTGTGAGATGAATTAACAGAACACACAGCAGTTTCTCAGAAAGTTTCTTTCCAGTTTTGAACTGAAGATATTTCCTTTTTCATCATAGCCCTCTATGGGCTTCCAAATATCCCTTTGCCAATTCCACAAGAACAGCCTTAACGAAAGGCTTCTTGAAGGGAAAGATGTAACTCTGTGAGATGAATTAGCAGAACACAGAGCAGTTTCTCAGAAAGCTTCTTTCCAGTTTGGAACGGAAGATATTTCCTTTTTCACCATAGCCCTCTATGGGCTTCCAAATATCCCTTTGCCAATTCCACAAGAACAGCCTTAGCGAAAGGCTTCTTGAAGGGAAAGATGTAACTCTGTGAGATGAGTTAACGGAACACAGAGCAGTTTCTCAGAAAGCTTCTTTCCAGTTATGAACGGAAGTTATTTCCTTATTCACCATAGCCCTCTATGGGCTTCCAACTATACCTTTGCCAATTCCACAAGAACAGCCTTAGCGAAAGGCTTCTTGAAGGGAAAGATGTAACTCTGTGAGATGAATTAACAGAACAGAGAGCGGTTTTTCAGAAAGCTTCTTTCCAGTTTTGAACAGAAGATATTTCCTTTTTCACCATAGCCGTCTATGGGCTTCCAAATATCCCTTTGCCAATTCCACAAGAACAGCCTTAGCGAAAGGCTTCTTGAAGGGAAAGATGTAACTCTGTGAGATGAATTAACAGAACACAGAGCAGTTTCTCAGAAAGCTTCTTTCCAGTTTTGAACGGAAGATATTTCCTTTTTCACCATAGCCTTCTATGGGCTTCCAAATATCCCTTTGCCAATTCCACAAGAACAGCCTTAGCGAAAGGCTTCATGAAGGGAAAGATGTAACTCTGTGAGATGAATTAATTGAAAACAGAGCAGTTTCTCAGAAAGTTTCTTTCCAGTTTTGAACGGAAGATATTTCCTTTTTCACCATAGCCCTCTATGGGCTTCCAAATATCCCTTTGCCAATTCCACAAGAACAGCCTTAGCGAAAGGCTTCTTGACTTGAAAGATGTAACTCTGTGAGATGAATTAACAGAACACAGAGCAGTTTCTCAGAAAGCTTCTTTCCAGTTTTGAACGGAAGTTATTTCCTTTTTCACCATAGCCGTCTATGGGCTTCCAACTATACCTTTGCCAATTCCACAAGAACTGCCTTAGCGAAAGGCTTCTTGAATGTAAAGATGTAACTCTGTGAGATGAATTAACGGAACACAGAGCAGTTTCTCAGAAAGCTTCTTTCCAGTTTTGAACAGAAGATATTTCCTTTTTCACCAAAGCCCTCTATGGGCTTCCAAATATCCCTTTGCCAATTCCACAAGAACAGCCTTAGTGAAAGGCTTCTTGAAGGGAAAGATGTAACCCTGTGAGATGAATTAACAGAACACAGAGCAGTTTCTCAGAAAGCTTCTTTCCAGTTTTGAACGGAAGTTATTTCCTTTTTCACCATAGCCTTCTATGGGCTTCCAAATAAACCTTTGCCAATTCCACAAGAACAGCCTTAGCGAAAGGCTTCTTGAAGGGAAAGATGTAACTCTGTGAGATTAATTAACAGAACACAGAGCAGTTTCTCAGAAAGCTTGTTTCCAGCTTTCAACGGAAGATATTCCCTTTTTCACCATAGCCCTCTATGGGCTTCCAAATATCCCTTTGCCAATTCCACAAGAACAGCCTTAGCGAACGGCTTCTTGAAGGGAAAGATGTAACTCTGTGAGATGAATTAACAGAACACAGAGCAGTTTCTCAGAAAGCTTCTTTCCAGTTTTGAACGGAAGATATTTCCTTTTTCACCATAGCCCTCTACGGGCTTTCAAATATCCCTTTTCCAATTCAACAGGAACGGCTTTAGCGAAAGGCTTTTTGAAGGGAAAGATGTAACTCTGTGAGATGAATTAACAGAACACAGAGCAGTTTCTCAGAAAGCTTCTTTCCAGTTTTGCATGGAAGATATTTCCTTTTTCACCATAGCCCTCTAAGGGCTTCCAAATATCCCTTTGCCAATTCCACAAGAACAGCCTTAGCGAACGGCTTCTTGAAGGGAAAGATGTAACTCTGTGAGATGAATTAACAGAACACAGAGCAGTTTCTCAGAAAGCTTCTTTCCAGTTTTGAACGGAAGATATTTCCTTTTTCACCATAGCCCTCTATTGACTTCCAAATATCCCTTTGCCAATTCCACAAGAACAGCCTTAGAGAAAGACTTCTTGAAGGGAAATATGTAACTCTGTGAGATGAATTAAGAGAACACAGAGCAGTTTCTCAGAAAGCTTCTTTCCAGTTTTGAACGGAAGATATTTCCTTTTTCACCATAGCCCTCTATGGGCTTCACAATATCCCTTTGCCAATTCCACAAGAACAGCCTTAGCGAAAGGCTTCTTGAATGGAAAGATGTAACTCTGTGAGGTGAATTAACAGAACACAGACCAGTTTCACAGAAAGCTTCTTTCCAGTTTGGAACGGAAGATATTTCCTTTTTCACCATAGCCGTCTATGGGCTTCCAAATAAACCTTTGCCAATTCCACAAGAACAGCCTTAGCGAAAGGCTTCTTGAAGGGAAAGATGTAACTCTGTGAGATGAATTAACAGAACACAGCGCACTTTCTCAGAAAGCTTCTTTCCAGCTTTCAACGGAAGATATTTCCTTTTTCACCATAGCCCTCTATGGAGTTCCAAATATCCCTTTGCCAATTCCACAAGAACAGCCTTAGCGAAAGGCTTCTTTAAGGGAAAGATGTAACTCTG
Source organism: Chlorocebus sabaeus (assembly GCF_047675955.1). NCBI lineage: Eukaryota > Metazoa > Chordata > Mammalia > Primates > Cercopithecidae > Chlorocebus > Chlorocebus sabaeus. The sequence goes on along the minus strand of NW_027327535.1, from coordinate 49,293 downwards.
TGCGATGAATTAACAGAACACAGAGCAGTTTCTCAGAAAGCTTCTTTCCAGTTTTGAACGGAAGATATTTCCTTTTTCACCATAGCCTTCTATGGGCTTCCAAATAAACCTTTGCCAATTCCACAAGAACAGCCTTAGCGAAAGGCTTCTTGAAGGGAAAGATGTAACTCTGTGAGATGAATTAACAGAACACAGAGCAGTTTCTCAGAAAGCTTGTTTCCAGCTTTCAACGGAAGATATGCCCTTTTTCACCATAGCCCTCTATGGGCTTCCAAATATCCCTTTGCCAATTCCACAAGAACAGCCTTAGCGAACGGCTTCTTGAAGGGAAAGATGTAACTCTGTGAGATGAATTAACAGAACACAGAGCAGTTTCTCAGAAAGCTTCTTTCCAGTTTTGAACGGAAGATATTTCCTTTATCACCATTGCCCTCTATGGGCTTCCAAATATCCCTTTGCCAATTCCACAAGAAGAGCCTTAGCGAAAGGCTTCTTGAAGGGAAAGATGTAACTCTGTGAGATGAATTAACAGAACACAGAGCAGTTTCTCAAAAACCTTCTTTCCAGTTTTGAACGGAAGATATTTCCTTTTTCACCATAGCCCTCTATGGGCTTCCAAATATCCCTTTGCCAATTCCACCAGAACAGCCTTAGCGAAAGGCTTCTTGAAGGGAAAGATGTAACTCTGTGAGATGAATTAACACAACACAGAGCAGTTTCTCAGAAAGCTTCTTTCCAGTTTTGAACGGAAGATATTTCCTTTTTCACCATAGCCGTCTATGGGCTTCCAAATATCCCTTTGCCAATTCCACAAGAACAGCCTTAGCGAAAGGCTTCTTGAAGGGAAAGATGTAACTCTGTGAGATGAATTAACAGAACACAGAGCAGTTTCTCAGAAAGCTTCTTTCCAGGTTTGAACGCAAGAAAGTTCCTTTTTCACCGTAGCCCTCTATGGGCTTCCAAATATCCCTTTTCCAATTCCACAAGAACAGCCTTAACGAAAGGCTTCTTGAAGGGAAAGATGTAACTCTGTGAGATGAATTAACAGAACACAGAGCAGTTTCTCAGAAAGCTTCTCTCCAGTTTTGAACGGAAGATATTTCCTTTTTCACCATAGCCCTCTATGGGCTTCCAAATATCCCTTTGCCAATTCCACAAGAACAGCCTTAGCGAAAGGCTTCTTGAAGGGAAAGATGTAACTCTGTGAGATGAATTAACGGAACACAGAGCAGTTTCTCAGAAAGCTTCTTTCCAGTTTTGAACGGAAGATATTTCCTGTTTCACCATAGCCCTCTATTGACTTCCAAATATCCCTTTGCCAATTCCACAAGAACAGCCTTAGAGAAAGACTTCTTGAAGGGAAATATGTAACTCTGTGAGATGAATTAACAGAACACAGAGCAGTTTCTCAGAAAGCTTCTTTCCAGTTTTGAACGGAAGATATTTCCTTTTTCACCATAGCCCTCTATGGGCTTCACAATATCCCTTTGCCAATTCCACAAGAACAGCCTTAGCGAAAGGCTTCTTGAATGGAAAGATGTAACTCTGTGAGGTGAATTAACAGAACACAGAGCAGTTTCACAGAAAGCTTCTTTCCAGTTTGGAACGGAAGATATTTCCTTTTTCACCATAGCCGTCTATGGGCTTCCAAATAAACCTTTGCCAATTCCACAAGAACAGCCTTAGCGAAAGGCTTCTTGAAGGGAAAGATGTAACTCTGTGAGATGAATTAACAGAACACAGCGCACTTTCTCAGAAAGCTTCTTTCCAGCTTTCAACGGAAGATATTTCCTTTTTCACCATAGCCCTCTATGGAGTTCCAAATATCCCTTTGCCAATTCCACAAGAACAGCCTTAGCGAAAGGCTTCTTGAAGGGAAAGATGTAACTCTGTGAGATGAATTAACAGAACACAGAGCAGTTTCTCAGAAAGCTTCTTTCCAGTTTTGAACGGAAGATATTTCCTTTTTCACCGTAGCCTTCTATGGGCTTCCAAATAAACCTTTGCCAATTCCACAAGAACAGCCTTAGCGAAAGGCTTCTTGAAGGGAAAGATGTAACTCTGTGAGATTAATTAACAGAACACAGAGCAGTTTCTCAGAAAGCTTGTTTCCAGCTTTCAACGGAAGATATTCCCTTTTTCACCATAGTCCTCTATGGGCTTCCAAATATCCCTTTGCCAATTCCACAAGAACAGCCTTAGCGAACGGCTTCTTGAAGGGAAAGATGTAACTTTGTGAGATGAATTAACAGAACTCAGAGCAGTTTCTCAGAAAGCTTCTTTCCAGTTTTGAACGGAAGATATTTCCTCTTTCACCATAGCCCTCTATGGGCTTCCAAATATGCCTTTGCCAATTCCACAAGAACTGCCTTAGCGAAAGGCTTCTTGAAGGGAAAGTTGTAACTCTGTGAGATGAATTAACGGAACACAGAGCAGTTTCTCAAAAAGCTTCTTTCCACTTTTGAACAGAAGATATTTCCTTTTTCACCAAAGCTCTCTATGGGCTTCCAAATATCCCTTTGCCAATTCCACAAGAACAGCCTTATTGAAAGGCTTCTTGAAGGGAAAGATGTAACTCTGTGAGATGAATTAACAGAACACAGAGCAGTTTCTCAGAAATCTTCTTTCCAGTTTTGAACGGAAGATATTTCCTTTTTCACCATAGCCTTCTATGGGCTTCCAAATAAACCTTTGCCAATTCCACAAGAACAGCCTTAGCGAAAGGCTTCTTGAAGGGAAAGATGTAACTCTGTGAGATGAATTAACAGAACACAGAGCAGTTTCTCAGAAAGCTTCTCTCCAGTTTTGAACGGAAGATATTTCCTTTTTCACCATAGCCCTCTATGGGCTTCCAAATATCCCTTTGCCAATTCCACAAGAACAGCCTTACCGAAAGGCTTCTTGAAGGGAAAGATGTAACTCTGTGAGATGAATTAACAGAACACAGAGCAGTTTCTCAGAAAGCTTCTTTCCAGTTTTGAACGGAAGATATTTCCTTTTTCACCATAGCCCTCTATGGGCTTCCAAATATCCCTTTGCCTATTCCACAAGAAGAGCCTTAGCGAAAGGCTTCTTGAAGGGAAAGATGTAACTCTGTGAGATGAATTAACAGAACACAGAGCAGTTTCTCAGAAAGTTTCTTTCCAGTTTTGAACTGAAGATATTTCCTTTTTCATCATAGCCCTCTATGGGCTTCCAAATATCCCTTTGCCAATTCCACAAGAACAGCCTTAACGAAAGGCTTCTTGAAGGGAAAGATGTAACTCTGTGAGATGAATTAGCAGAACACAGAGCAGTTTCTCAGAAAGCTTCTTTCCAGTTTGGAACGGAAGATATTTCCTTTTTCACCATAGCCCTCTATGGGCTTCCAAATATCCCTTTGCCAATTCCACAAGAACAGCCTTAGCGAAAGGCTTCTTGAAGGGAAAGATGTAACTCTGTGAGATGAATTAACAGAACACAGAGCAGTTTCTCAGAAAGCTTCTTTCCAGTTTTGAACGCAAGATATTTCCTTTTTCACCATAGCCCTCTATGGGCTTCCAAATATCCCTTTCCCAATTCCACAAGAACAGCCTTAGCGAAAGGCTTCTTGAAGGGAAAGATGTAACTCTGTGAGATGAATTAACAGAACACAGAGCAGTTTCTCAAAAAGCTTCTTTCCAGTTTTGAACGGAAGATATTTCCTTTTTCACCATAGCCCTCTAAGGGCTTCCAAATATCCCTTTGCCAATTCCACCAGAACAGCCTTAGCGAAAGGCTTCTTGAAGGGAAAGATGTAACTCTGTGAGATGAATTAACACAACACAGAGCAGTTTCTCAGAAAGCTTCTTTCCAGTTTTGAACGGCAGATATTTCCTTTTTCAACATAGCCGTCTATGGTCTTCCAAATATCCCTTTGCCAATTCCACAAGAACAGCCTTAGCGAAAGGCTTCTTGAAGGAAAAGATGTAACTCTGTGAGATGAATTAACAGAACACTGAGCAGTTTCTCAGAAAGCTTCTTTCCAGGTTTGAACGCAAGGAAGTTCCTTTTTCACCGTAGCCCTCTATGTGCTTCCAAATATCCCTTTGCCAATTCCACAAGAACAGCCTTAACGAAAGGCTTCTTGAAGGGAAAGATGTAACTCTGTGAGATGAATTAACAGAACACAGAGCAGTTTCTCAGAAAGCTTCTTTCCAGTTTTGAACGGAAGATATTTCCTTTTTCACCATAGCCCTCTATGGGCTTCCAAATATCCCTTTGCCAATTCCACAAGAAGAGCCTTAGCGAAAGGCTTCTTGAAGGGAAAGATGTAACTCTGTGAGATGAATTAACAGAACACAGAGCAGTTTCTCAGAAAGTTTCTTTCCAGTTTTGAACGGAAGTTATTTCCTTTTTCATCATAGCCCTCTATGGGCTTCCAAATATCCCTTTGCCAATTCCACAAGAACAGCCTTAACGAAAGGCTTCTTGAAGGGAAAGATGTAACTCTGTGAGATGAATTAGCAGAACACAGAGCAGTTTCTCAGAAAGCTTCTTTCCAGTTTGGAACGGAAGATATTTCCTTTTTCACCATAGCCCTCTATGGACTTCCAAATATCCCTTTGCCAATTCCACAAGAACAGCCATAGCGAAAGGCTTCTTGAAGGGAAGATGTAACTCTGTGAGATGAATTAGCAGAACACAGAGCAGTTTCTCAGAAAGCTTCTTTCCAGTTTTAAACGGAAGTTATTTCCTTTTTCACCGTAGCCGTCTATGGGCTTCCAACTATACCTTTGCCAATTCCACAAGAACAGCCTTAGCGAAAGGCTTCTTGAAGGGAAAGATGTAACTCTGTGAGATGAATTAACAGAACACTGAGCAGTTTCTCAGAAAGCTTCTTTCCAGGTTTGAACGCAAGAAAGTTCCTTTTTCACCGTAGCCCTCTATGGGCTTCCAAATATCCCTTTGCCAATTCCACAAGAACAGCCTTACCGAAAGGCTTCTTGAAGGGAAAGATGTAACTCTGGGAGATGAATTAACAGAACACAGAGCAGTTTCTCAGAAAGCTTCTTTCCAGTTTTGAACGGAAGATATTTCCTTTTTCACCATAGCCCTCTATGGGCTTCCAAATATCCCTTTGCCTATTCCACAAGAAGAGCCTTAGCGAAAGGCTTCTTGAAGGGAAAGATGTAACTCTGTGAGATGAATTAACAGAACACAGAGCAGTTTCTCAGAAAGTTTCTTTCCAGTTTTGAACTGAAGATATTTCCTTTTTCATCATAGCCCTCTATGGGCTTCCAAATATCCCTTTGCCAATTCCACAAGAACAGCCTTAACGAAAGGCTTCTTGAAGGGAAAGATGTAACTCTGTGAGATGAATTAGCAGAACACAGAGCAGTTTCTCAGAAAGCTTCTTTCCAGTTTGGAACGGAAGATATTTCCTTTTTCACCATAGCCCTCTATGGGCTTCCAAATATCCCTTTGCCAATTCCACAAGAACAGCCTTAGCGAAAGGCTTCTTGAAGGGAAAGATGTAACTCTGTGAGATGAATTAACAGAACACAGAGCAGTTTCTCAGAAAGCTTCTTTCCAGTTTTGAACGCAAGATATTTCCTTTTTCACCATAGCCCTCTATGGGCTTCGAAATATCCCTTTCCCAATTCCACAAGAACAGCCTTAGCGAAAGGCTTCTTGAAGGGAAAGATGTAACTCTGTGAGATGAATTAACAGAACACAGAGCAGTTTCTCAAAAAGCTTCTTTCCAGTTTTGAACGGAAGATATTTCCTTTTTCACCATAGCCCTCTAAGGGCTTCCAAATATCCCTTTGCCAATTCCACCAGAACAGCCTTAGCGAAAGGCTTCTTGAAGGGAAAGATGTAACTCTGTGAGATGAATTAACACAACACAGAGCAGTTTCTCAGAAAGCTTCTTTCCAGTTTTGAACGGCAGATATTTCCTTTTTCAACATAGCCGTCTATGGTCTTCCAAATATCCCTTTGCCAATTCCACAAGAACAGCCTTAGCGAAAGGCTTCTTGAAGGAAAAGATGTAACTCTGTGAGATGAATTAACAGAACACTGAGCAGTTTCTCAGAAAGCTTCTTTCCAGGTTTGAACGCAAGGAAGTTCCTTTTTCACCGTAGCCCTCTATGTGCTTCCAAATATCCCTTTGCCAATTCCACAAGAACAGCCTTAACGAAAGGCTTCTTGAAGGGAAAGATGTAACTCTGTGAGATGAATTAACAGAACACAGAGCAGTTTCTCAGAAAGCTTCTTTCCAGTTTTGAACGGAAGATATTTCCTTTTTCACCATAGCCCTCTATGGGCTTCCAAATATCCCTTTGCCAATTCCACAAGAAGAGCCTTAGCGAAAGGCTTCTTGAAGGGAAAGATGTAACTCTGTGAGATGAATTAACAGAACACAGAGCAGTTTCTCAGAAAGTTTCTTTCCAGTTTTGAACGGAAGTTATTTCCTTTTTCATCATAGCCCTCTATGGGCTTCCAAATATCCCTTTGCCAATTCCACAAGAACAGCCTTAACGAAAGGCTTCTTGAAGGGAAAGATGTAACTCTGTGAGATGAATTAGCAGAACACAGAGCAGTTTCTCAGAAAGCTTCTTTCCAGTTTGGAACGGAAGATATTTCCTTTTTCACCATAGCCCTCTATGGACTTCCAAATATCCCTTTGCCAATTCCACAAGAACAGCCATAGCGAAAGGCTTCTTGAAGGGAAGATGTAACTCTGTGAGATGAATTAGCAGAACACAGAGCAGTTTCTCAGAAAGCTTCTTTCCAGTTTTAAACGGAAGTTATTTCCTTTTTCACCGTAGCCGTCTATGGGCTTCCAACTATACCTTTGCCAATTCCACAAGAACAGCCTTAGCGAAAGGCTTCTTGAAGGGAAAGATGTAACTCTGTGAGATGAATTAACAGAACACTGAGCAGTTTCTCAGAAAGCTTCTTTCCAGGTTTGAACGCAAGAAAGTTCCTTTTTCACCGTAGCCCTCTATGGGCTTCCAAATATCCCTTTGCCAATTCCACAAGAACAGCCTTACCGAAAGGCTTCTTGAAGGGAAAGATGTAACTCTGTGAGATGAATTAACAGAACACAGAGCAGTTTCTCAGAAAGCTTCTTTCCAGTTTTGAACGGAAGATATTTCCTTTTTCACCATAGCCCTCTATGGGCTTCCAAATATCCCTTTGCCTATTCCACAAGAAGAGCCTTAGCGAAAGGCTTCTTGAAGGGAAAGATGTAACTCTGTGAGATGAATTAACAGAACACAGAGCAGTTTCTCAGAAAGTTTCTTTCCAGTTTTGAACTGAAGATATTTCCTTTTTCATCATAGCCCTCTATGGGCTTCCAAATATCCCTTTGCCAATTCCACAAGAACAGCCTTAACGAAAGGCTTCTTGAAGGGAAAGATGTAACTCTGTGAGATGAATTAGCAGAACACAGAGCAGTTTCTCAGAAAGCTTCTTTCCAGTTTGGAACGGAAGATATTTCCTTTTTCACCATAGCCCTCTATGGGCTTCCAAATATCCCTTTGCCAATTCCACAAGAACAGCCTTAGCGAAAGGCTTCTTGAAGGGAAAGATGTAACTCTGTGAGATGAATTAACAGAACACAGAGCAGTTTCTCAGAAAGCTTCTTTCCAGTTTTGAACGCAAGATATTTCCTTTTTCACCATAGCCCTCTATGGGCTTCCAAATATCCCTTTCCCAATTCCACAAGAACAGCCTTAGCGAAAGGCTTCTTGAAGGGAAAGATGTAACTCTGTGAGATGAATTAACAGAACACAGAGCAGTTTCTCAAAAAGCTTCTTTCCAGTTTTGAACGGAAGATATTTCCTTTTTCACCATAGCCCTCTAAGGGCTTCCAAATATCCCTTTGCCAATTCCACCAGAACAGCCTTAGCGAAAGGCTTCTTGAAGGGAAAGATGTAACTCTGTGAGATGAATTAACACAACACAGAGCAGTTTCTCAGAAAGCTTCTTTCCAGTTTTGAACGGCAGATATTTCCTTTTTCAACATAGCCGTCTATGGTCTTCCAAATATCCCTTTGCCAATTCCACAAGAACAGCCTTAGCGAAAGGCTTCTTGAAGGAAAAGATGTAACTCTGTGAGATGAATTAACAGAACACTGAGCAGTTTCTCAGAAAGCTTCTTTCCAGTTTTAAACGGAAGTTATTTCCTTTTTCACCGTAGCCGTCTATGGGCTTCCAACTATACCTTTGCCAATTCCACAAGAACAGCCTTAGCGAAAGGCTTCTTGAAGGGAAAGATGTAACTCTGTGAGATGAATTAACAGAACACAGAGCAGTTTCTCAGAAAGCTTCTTTCCAGGTTTGAACGCAAGAAAGTTCCTTTTTCACCGTAGCCCTCTATGGGCTTCCAAATATCCCTTTGCCAATTCCACAAGAACAGCCTTACCGAAAGGCTTCTTGAAGGGAAAGATGTAAGTCTGTGAGATGAATTAACAGAACACAGAGCAGTTTCTCAGAAAGCTTCTTTCCAGTTTTGAACGGAAGATATTTCCTTTTTCACCATAGCCCTCTATGGGCTTCCAAATATCCCTTTGCCTATTCCACAAGAAGAGCCTTAGCGAAAGGCTTCTTGAAGGGAAAGATGTAACTCTGTGAGATGAATTAACAGAACACAGAGCAGTTTCTCAGAAAGTTTCTTTCCAGTTTTGAACTGAAGATATTTCCTTTTTCATCATAGCCCTCTATGGGCTTCCAAATATCCCTTTGCCAATTCCACAAGAACAGCCTTACCGAAAGGCTTCTTGAAGGGAAAGATGTAAGTCTGTGAGATGAATTAACAGAACACAGAGCAGTTTCTCAGAAAGCTTCTTTCCAGTTTGGAACGGAAGATATTTCCTTTTTCACCATAGCCCTCTATGGGCTTCCAAATATCCCTTTGCCAATTCCACAAGAACAGCCTTAGCGAAAGGCTTCTTGAAGGGAAAGATGTAACTCTGTGAGATGAATTAACAGAACACAGAGCAGTTTCTCAGAAAGCTTCTTTCCAGGTTTGAACGCAAGAAAGTTCCTTTTTCACCGTAGCCCTCTATGGGCTTCCAAATATCCCTTTGCCAATTCCACAAGAACAGGCTTAACGAAAGGCTTCTTGAAGGGAAAGATGTAACTCTGTGAGATGAATTAACAGAACACAGAGCAGTTTCTCAGAAAGCTTCTCTCCAGTTTTGAACGGAAGATATTTCCTTTTTCACCATAGCCCTCTATGGGCTTCCAAATATCCCTTTGCCAATTCCACAAGAACAGCCTTAGCGAAAGGCTTCTTGAAGGGAAAGATGTAACTCTGTGAGATGAATTAACGGAACACAGAGCAGTTTCTCAGAAAGCTTCTTTCCAGTTTTGAACGGAAGATATTTCCTTTTTCACCATAGCCCTCTATTGACTTCCAAATATCCCTTTGCCAATTCCACAAGAACAGCCTTAGAGAAAGACTTCTTGAAGGGAAATATGTAACTCTGTGAGATGAATTAACAGAACACAGAGCAGTTTCTCAGAAAGCTTCTTTCCAGTTTTGAACGGAAGATATTTCCTTTTTCACCATAGCCTTCTATGGGCTTCCAAATAAACCTTTGCCAATTCCACAAGAACAGCCTTAGCGAAAGGCTTCTTGAAGGGAAAGATGTAACTCTGTGAGATGAATTAACAGAACACAGAGCAGTTTCTCAGAAAGCTTGTTTCCATCTTTCAACGGAAGATATGCCCTTTTTCACCATAGCCCTCTATGGGCTTCCAAATATCCCTTTGCCAATTCCACAAGAACAGCCTTAGCGAAAGGCTTCTTGAAGGGAAAGATGTAACTCTGTGAGATGAATTAACAGAACACAGAGCAGTTTCTCAGAAAGCTTCTTTCCAGGTTTGAACGCAAGAAAGTTCCTTTTTCACCGTAGCCCTCTATGGGCTTCCAAATATCCCTTTGCCAATTCCACAAGAACAGCCTTAACGAAAGGCTTCTTGAAGGGAAAGATGTAACTCTGTGAGATGAATTAACAGAACACAGAGCAGTTTCTCAGAAAGCTTCTCTCCAGTTTTGAACGGAAGATATTTCCTTTTTCACCATAGCCCTCTATGGGCTTCCAAATATCCCTTTCCCAATTCCACAAGAACAGCCTTAGCGAAAGGCTTCTTGAAGGGAAAGATGTAACTCTGTGAGATGAATTAACAGAACACAGAGCAGTTTCTCAAAAAGCTTCTTTCCAGTTTTGAACGGAAGATATTTCCTTTTTCACCATAGCCCTCTAAGGGCTTCCAAATATCCCTTTGCCAATTCCACCAGAACAGCCTTAGCGAAAGGCTTCTTGAAGGGAAAGATGTAACTCTGTGAGATGAATTAACACAACACAGAGCAGTTTCTCAGAAAGCTTCTTTCCAGTTTTGAACGGCAGATATTTCCTTTTTCAACATAGCCGTCTATGGTCTTCCAAATATCCCTTTGCCAATTCCACGAGAACAGCCTTAGCGAAAGGCTTCTTGAAGGAAAAGATGTAACTCTGTGAGATGAATTAACAGAACACTGAGCAGTTTCTCAGAAAGCTTCTTTCCAGGTTTGAACGCAAGGAAGTTCCTTTTTCACCGTAGCCCTCTATGTGCTTCCAAATATCCCTTTGCCAATTCCACAAGAACAGCCTTAACGAAAGGCTTCTTGAAGGGAAAGATGTAACTCTGTGAGATGAATTAACAGAACACAGAGCAGTTTCTCAGAAAGCTTCTTTCCAGTTTTGAACGGAAGATATTTCCTTTTTCACCATAGCCCTCTATGGGCTTCCAAATATCCCTTTGCCAATTCCACAAGAAGAGCCTTAGCGAAAGGCTTCTTGAAGGGAAAGATGTAACTCTGTGAGATGAATTAACAGAACACAGAGCAGTTTCTCAGAAAGTTTCTTTCCAGTTTTGAACGGAAGTTATTTCCTTTTTCATCATAGCCCTCTATGGGCTTCCAAATATCCCTTTGCCAATTCCACAAGAACAGCCTTAACGAAAGGCTTCTTGAAGGGAAAGATGTAACTCTGTGAGATGAATTAGCAGAACACAGAGCAGTTTCTCAGAAAGCTTCTTTCCAGTTTGGAACGGAAGATATTTCCTTTTTCACCATAGCCTTCTATGGACTTCCAAATATCCCTTTGCCAATTCCACAAGAACAGCCATAGCGAAAGGCTTCTTGAAGGGAAGATGTAACTCTGTGAGATGAATTAGCAGAACACAGAGCAGTTTCTCAGAAAGCTTCTTTCCAGTTTTAAACGGAAGTTATTTCCTTTTTCACCGTAGCCGTCTATGGGCTTCCAACTATACCTTTGCCAATTCCACAAGAACAGCCTTAGCGAAAGGCTTCTTGAAGGGAAAGATGTAACTCTGTGAGATGAATTAACAGAACACTGAGCAGTTTCTCAGAAAGCTTCTTTCCAGGTTTGAACGCAAGAAAGTTCCTTTTTCACCGTAGCCCTCTATGGGCTTCCAAATATCCCTTTGCCAATTCCACAAGAACAGCCTTACCGAAAGGCTTCTTGAAGGGAAAGATGTAACTCTGTGAGATGAATTAACAGAACACAGAGCAGTTTCTCAGAAAGCTTCTTTCCAGTTTTGAACGGAAGATATTTCCTTTTTCACCATAGCCCTCTATGGGCTTCCAAATATCCCTTTGCCTATTCCACAAGAAGAGCCTTAGCGAAAGGCTTCTTGAAGGGAAAGATGTAACTCTGTGAGATGAATTAACAGAACACAGAGCAGTTTCTCAGAAAGTTTCTTTCCAGTTTTGAACTGAAGATATTTCCTTTTTCATCATAGCCCTCTATGGGCTTCCAATTATCCCTTTGCCAATTCCACAAGAACAGCCTTAACAAAAGGCTTCTTGAAGGGAAAGATGTAACTCTGTGAGATGAATTAGCAGAACACAGAGCAGTTTCTCAGAAAGCTTCTTTCCAGTTTGGAACGGAAGATATTTCCTTTTTCACCATAGCCCTCTATGGGCTTCCAAATATCCCTTTGCCAATTCCACAAGAACAGCCTTAGCGAAAGGCTTCTTGAAGGGAAAGATGTAACTCTGTGAGATGAATTAACAGAACACAGAGCAGTTTCTCAGAAAGCTTCTTTCCAGTTTTGAACGCAAGATATTTCCTTTTTCACCATAGCCCTCTATGGGCTTCCAAATATCCCTTTCCCAATTCCACAAGAACAGCCTTAGCGAAAGGCTTCTTGAAGGGAAAGATGTAACTCTGTGAGATGAATTAACAGAACACAGAGCAGTTTCTCAGAAAGCTTCTTTCCAGTTTTGAACGGAAGATATTTCCTTTTTCACCATAGCCCTCTAAGGGCTTCCAAATATCCCTTTGCCAATTCCACCAGAACAGCCTTAGCGAAAGGCTTCTTGAAGGGAAAGATGTAACTCTGTGAGATGAATTAACACAACACAGAGCAGTTTCTCAGAAAGCTTCTTTCCAGTTTTGAACGGCAGATATTTCCTTTTTCAACATAGCCGTCTATGGTCTTCCAAATATCCCTTTGCCAATTCCACAAGAACAGCCTTAGCGAAAGGCTTCTTGAAGGAAAAGATGTAACTCTGTGAGATGAATTAACAGAACACAGAGCAGTTTCTCAGAAAGTTTCTTTCCGGTTTTGAACGGAAGTTATTTCCTTTTTCACCATAGCCGTCTATGGGCTTCCAACTATACCTTTGCCAATTCCACAAGAACTGCCTTAGCGAAAGGCTTCTTGAAGGGAAAGATGTAACTCTGTGAGATGAATTAACGGAACACAGAGCAGTTTCTCAGAAAGCTTCTTTCCAGTTTTGAACAGAAGATATTTCCTTTTTCACCAAAGCTCTCTATGGGCTTCCAAATATCCCTTTGCCAATTCCACAAGAACAGCCTTATTGAAAGGCTTCTTGAAGGGAAAGATGTAACTCTGTGAGATGAATTAACAGAACACAGAGCAGTTTCTCAGAAAGCTTCTTTCCAGTTTTGAACGGAAGATATTTCCTTTTTCACCATAGCCTTCTATGGGCTTCCAAATAAACCTTTGCCAATTCCACAATAACAGCCTTAGCGAAAGGCTTCTTGAAGGGAAAGATGTAACTCTGTGAGATGAATTAACAGAACACAGAGCAGTTTCTCAGAAAGCTTGTTTCCAGCTTTCAACGGAAGATATGCCCTTTTTCACCATAGCCCTCTATGGGCTTCCAAATATCCCTTTGCCAATTCCACAAGAACAGCCTTAGCGAACGGCTTCTTGAAGGGAAAGATGTAACTCTGTGAGATGAATTAACAGAACACAGAGCAGTTTCTCAGAAAGCTTCTTTCCAGTTTTGAACGGAAGATATTTCCTTTATCACCATAGCCCTCTATGGGTTTCCAAATATCCCTTTGCCAATTCCACAAGAAGAGCCTTAGCGAAAGGCTTCTTGAAGGGAAAGATGTAACTCTGTGAGATGAATTAACAGAACACAGAGCAGTTTCTCAAAAAGCTTCTTTCCCGTTTTGAACGGAAGATATTTCCTTTTTCACCATAGCCCTCTATGGGCTTCCAAATATCCCTTTGCCAATTCCACCAGAACAGCCTTAGCGAAAGGCTTCTTGAAGGGAAAGATGTAACTCTGTGAGATGAATTAACACAACACAGAGCAGTTTCTCAGAAAGCTTCTTTCCAGGTTGGAACGGAAGATATTTCCTTTTTCACCATAGCCGTCTATGGGCTTCCAAATATCCCTTTGCCAATTCCACAAGAACAGCCTTAGCGAAAGGCTTCTTGAAGGGAAAGATGTAACTCTGTGAGATGAATTAACAGAACACAGAGCAGTTTCTCAGAAAGTTTCTTTCCAGTTTTGAACTGAAGATATTTCCTTTTTCATCATAGCCCTCTATGGGCTTCCAAATATCCCTTTGCCAATTCCACAAGAACAGCCTTAACGAAAGGGTTCTTGAAGGGAAAGATGTAACTCTGTGAGATGAATTAGCAGAACACAGAGCAGTTTCTCAGAAAGCTTCTTTCCAGTTTGGAACGGAAGATATTTCCTTTTTCACCATAGCCCTCTATGGACTTCCAAATATCCCTTTGCAAATTCCACAAGAACAGCCATAGCGAAAGGCTTCTTGAAGGGAAGATGTAACTCTGTGAGATGAATTAGCAGAACACAGAGCAGTTTCTCAGAAAGCTTCTTTCCAGTTTTGAACGGAAGTTATTTCCTTTTTCACCGTAGCCGTCTACGGGCTTCCAACTATACCTTTTCCAATTCCACAAGAACACCCTTAGCAAAAGGCTTCTTGAAGGGAAAGATGTAACTCTGTGAGATGAATTAACGGAACACAGAGCAGTTTCTCAGAAAGCTTCTTTCCAGTTTTGAACGGAAGATATTTCCTTTTTCACCATAGCCCTCTATGGGCTTCCAAATATCCCTTTGCCAATTCCACAAGAACAGCCTTTGCGAAAGGCTTCTTGAATTGAAAGATGTAACTCTGTGAGATGAATTAACAGAACACAGAGCAGTTTCTCAGAAAGCTTCTTTCCAGTTTTGAAAGGAAGAGATTTCCTTTTTCACCATAGCCCTCTAAGGGCTTCCAAATATCCCTTTGCCAATTCCACAAGAACAGCCTTAGCGAAAGTCTTCTTGAAGGGAAAGATGTAACTCTGTGAGATGAATTAACAGAACACAGAGCAGTTTCTCAGAAAGCTTCTTTCCAGTTTTGAACGGAAGATATTTCCTTTTTCACCATAGCCCTCTATGGGCTTCCCAATATCCCTTTGCCAATTCCACAAGAACAGCCTTAGCGAAAGGCTTCTTGAATGGAAAGATGTAACTCTGTGAGGTGAATTAACGGAACACAGAGCAGTTTCTCAGAAAGCTTCTTTCCAGTTTGGAACGGAAGATATTTCCTTTTTCAACATAGCCGTCTATGGGCTTCCAAATAAACCTTTGCCAATTCCACAAGAACAGCCTTAGCGAAAGGCTTCTTGAAGGGAAAGATGTAACTCTGTGAGATGAATTAACAGAACACAGAGCAGTTTCTCAGAAAGCTTCTTTCCAGCTTTCAACGGAAGATATTTCCTTTTTCACCATAGCCCTCTATGGAGTTCCAAATATCCCTTTGCCAATTCCACAAGAACAGCCTTAGCGAAAGGCTTCTTGAAGGGAAAGATGTAACTCTGTGAGATGAATTAACAGAACACAGAGCAGTTTCTCAGAAAGCTTCTTTCCAGTTTGGAACGGAAGATATTTCCTTTTTCACCATAGCCTTCTTTGGGCTTCCTAATATCCCTTTGCCAATTCCACAAGAACAGCCTTAGCGAAAGGCTTCTTGAAGGGAAAGATGTAACTCTGTGAGATGAATTATCAGAACACAGAGTAGTTTCTCAGAAAGCTTCTTTCCAGTTTTGAACGGAAGATATTTCCTTTTTCACCATAGCCCTCTACGGGCTTCCAAATATCCCTTTTCCAATTCCACAAGAACGGCCTTAGCGAAAGGCTTTTTGAAGGGAAAGATGTAACTCTGTGAGATGAATTAGCAGAACACAGAGCAGTTTCTCAGAAAGCTTCTTTCCAGTTTTGAACGGAAGATATTTCCTTTTTCACCGTAGCCCTCTACGGGCTTCCAAATATCCCTTTGCCAATTCCACAAGAACAGCCTTAGCGAAAGGCTTCTTGAAGGGACACATGTAACTCTGTGAGATGAATTAACAGAACACAGAGCAGTTTCTCAGAAAGCTTCTTTCCAGTTTTGAACGGAAGATATTTCCTTTTTCACCATAGCCCTCTATGGGCTTCCAAATATCCCTTTGCCAATTCCACAAGAACAGCTTTAGCGAAAGGCTTCTTGAAGGGAAAGATGTAACTCTGTGAGATGAATTAACAGAACACAGAGCAGTTTCTCAGAAAGCTTCTTTCCAGTTTTGCATGGAAGATATTTCCTTTTTCACCATAGCCCTCTATTGGCTTCCAAATATCCCTTTGCCAATTCCACAAGAACAGCCTTAGCGAAAGGCTTCTTGAAGGGAAAGATGTAACTCTGTGAGATGAATTAGCAGAACACAGAGCAGTTTCTCAGAAAGCTTCTTTCCAGTTTGGAACGGAAGATATTTCCTTTTTCACCATAGCCCTCTATGGACTTCCAAATATCCCTTTGCCAATTCCACAAGAACAGCCTTAGCGAAAGGCTTCTTGAAGGGAAAGATGTAACTCCGTGAGATGAATTAATTGAAAACACAGAAGTTTCTCAGAAAGCTTCTTTCCCGTTTTGAACGGAAGATATTTCCTTTTTCACCATAGCCCTCTGTGGGCTTCCAAATATCCCTTTGCCAATTCCACAAGAACAGCCTTAGCGAAAGGCTTCTTGAAGGGAAAGATGTAACTCTGTTAGATGAATTAACAGAACACAGCGCACTTTCTCAGAAAGCTTCTTTCCAGCTTTCAACGGAAGATATTTCCTTTTTCACCATAGCCCTCTATGGAGTTCCAAATAACCCTTTGCCTATTCCACAAGAACAGCCATAGCGAAAGGCTTCTTGAAGGGAAAGATGTAACTCTGTGAGATGAATTAACAGAACACAGAGCAGTTTCTCAGAAAGCTTCTTTCCAGTTTGGAACGGAAGATATTTCCTTTTTCACCATAGCCCTCTATGGACTTCCAAATATCCCTTTGCCAATTCCACAAGAACAGCCATAGCGAAAGGCTTCTTGAAGGGAAGATGTAACTCTGTGAGATGAATTAGCAGAACACAGAGCAGTTTCACAGAAAGCTTCTTTCCTGTTTTGAACCGAAGTTATTTCCTTTTTCACCATAGCCGTCTATGGGCTTCCAACTATACCTTTGCCAATTCCACAAGAACTGCCTTAGCGAAAGGCTTCTTGAAGGGAAAGATGTAACTCTGTGAGATGAATTAACGGAACACAGAGCAGTTTCTCAGAAAGCTTCTTTCCAGTTTTGAACAGAAGATATTTCCTTTTTCACCAAAGCCCTCTATGGGCTTCCAAATATCCCTTTGCCAATTCCACAAGAACAGCCTTAGTGAAAGGCTTCTTGAAGGGAAAGATGTAACTCTGTGAGATGAATTAACAGAACACAGAGCAGTTTCTCAGAAAGCTTCTTTCCAGTTTTGAACGGAAGATATTTCCTTTTTCACCATAGCCTTCTATGGGCTTCCAAATAAACCTTTGCCAATTCCACAAGAACAGCCTTAGCGAAAGGCTTCTTGAAGGGAAAGATGTAACTCTGTGAGATGAATTAACAGAACACAGAGCAGTTTCTCAGAAAGCTTCTTTCCAGTTTGGAACGGAAGATATTTCCTTTTTCACCATAGCCGTCTATGGGCTTCCAAATATCCCTTTGCCAATTCCACAAGAACAGCCTTAGCGAAAGGCTTCTTGAAGGGAAAGATGTAACTCTGTGAGATGAATTAACAGAACACAGAGCAGTTTCTCAAAAAGCTTCTTTCCAGTTTTGAACGGAAGATATTTCCTTTTTCACCATAACCCTCTAAGGGCTTCCAAATATCCCTTTGCCAATTCCACCAGAACAGCCTTAGCGAAAGGCTTCTTGAAGGGAAAGATGTAACTCTGTGAGATGAATTAACACAACACAGAGCAGTTTCTCAGAAAGCTTCTTTCCAGTTTTGAACGGCAGATATTTCCTTTTTCAACATAGCCGTCTATGGTCTTCCAAATATCCCTTTGCCAATTCCACAAGAACAGCCTTAGCGAAAGGCTTCTTGAAGGAAAAGATGTAACTCTGTGAGATGAATTAACAGAACACTGAGCAGTTTCTCAGAAAGCTTCTTTCCAGGTTTGAACGCAAGGAAGTTCCTTTTTCACCGTAGCCCTCTATGTGCTTCCAAATATCCCTTTGCCAATTCCACAAGAACAGCCTTAACGAAAGGCTTCTTGAAGGGAAAGATGTAACTCTGTGAGATGAATTAACAGAACACAGAGCAGTTTCTCAGAAAGCTTCTTTCCAGTTTGGAACGGAAGATATTTCCTTTTTCACCATAGCCCTCTATGGACTTCCAAATATCCCTTTGCCAATTCCACAAGAACAGCCATAGCGAAAGGCTTCTTGAAGGGAAGATGTAACTCTGTGAGATGAATTAGCAGAACACAGAGCAGTTTCTCAGAAAGCTTCTTTCCAGTTTTAAACGGAAGTTATTTCCTTTTTCACCGTAGCCGTCTATGGGCTTCCAACTATACCTTTGCCAATTCCACAAGAACAGCCTTAGCGAAAGGCTTCTTGAAGGGAAAGATGTAACTCTGTGAGATGAATTAACAGAACACAGAGCAGTTTCTCAGAAAGCTTCTTTCCAGGTTTGAACGCAAGAAAGTTCCTTTTTCACCGTAGCCCTCTATGGGCTTCCAAATATCCCTTTGCCAATTCCACAAGAACAGCCTTACCGAAAGGCTTCTTGAAGGGAAAGATGTAAGTCTGTGAGATGAATTAACAGAACACAGAGCAGTTTCTCAGAAAGCTTCTTTCCAGTTTTGAACGGAAGATATTTCCTTTTTCACCATAGCCCTCTATGGGCTTCCAAATATCCCTTTGCCTATTCCACAAGAAGAGCCTTAGCGAAAGGCTTCTTGAAGGGAAAGATGTAACTCTGTGAGATGAATTAACAGAACACAGAGCAGTTTCTCAGAAAGTTTCTTTCCAGTTTTGAACTGAAGATATTTCCTTTTTCATCATAGCCCTCTATGGGCTTCCAAATATCCCTTTGCCAATTCCACAAGAACAGCCTTAACGAAAGGCTTCTTGAAGGGAAAGATGTAACTCTGTGAGATGAATTAGCAGAACACAGAGCAGTTTCTCAGAAAGCTTCTTTCCAGTTTGGAACGGAAGATATTTCCTTTTTCACCATAGCCCTCTATGGGCTTCCAAATATCCCTTTGCCAATTCCACAAGAACAGCCTTAGCGAAAGGCTTCTTGAAGGGAAAGATGTAACTCTGTGAGATGAATTAACAGAACACAGAGCAGTTTCTCAGAAAGCTTCTTTCCAGGTTTGAACGCAAGAAAGTTCCTTTTTCACCGTAGCCCTCTATGGGCTTCCAAATATCCCTTTGCCAATTCCACAAGAACAGGCTTAACGAAAGGCTTCTTGAAGGGAAAGATGTAACTCTGTGAGATGAATTAACAGAACACAGAGCAGTTTCTCAGAAAGCTTCTCTCCAGTTTTGAACGGAAGATATTTCCTTTTTCACCATAGCCCTCTATGGGCTTCCAAATATCCCTTTGCCAATTCCACAAGAACAGCCTTAGCGAAAGGCTTCTTGAAGGGAAAGATGTAACTCTGTGAGATGAATTAACGGAACACAGAGCAGTTTCTCAGAAAGCTTCTTTCCAGTTTTGAACGGAAGATATTTCCTTTTTCACCATAGCCCTCTATTGACTTCCAAATATCCCTTTGCCAATTCCACAAGAACAGCCTTAGAGAAAGACTTCTTGAAGGGAAATATGTAACTCTGTGAGATGAATTAACAGAACACAGAGCAGTTTCTCAGAAAGCTTCTTTCCAGTTTTGAACGGAAGATATTTCCTTTTTCACCATAGCCCTCTATGGGCTTCACAATATCCCTTTGCCAATTCCACAAGAACAGCCTTAGCGAAAGGCTTCTTGAATGGAAAGATGTAACTCTGTGAGGTGAATTAACAGAACACAGAGCAGTTTCACAGAAAGCTTCTTTCCAGTTTGGAACGGAAGATATTTCCTTTTTCACCATAGCCGTCTATGGGCTTCCAAATAAACCTTTGCCAATTCCACAAGAACAGCCTTAGCGAAAGGCTTCTTGAAGGGAAAGTTGTAACTCTGTGAGATGAATTAACGGAACACAGAGCAGTTTCTCAGAAAGCTTCTTTCCAGTTTTGAACAGAAGATATTTCCTTTTTCACCAAAGCTCTCTATGGGCTTCCAAATACCCCTTTGCCAATTCCACAAGAACAGCCTTATTGAAAGGCTTCTTGAAGGGAAAGATGTAACTCTGTGAGATGAATTAACAGAACACAGAGCAGTTTCTCAGAAAGCTTCTTTCCAGTTTTGAACGGAAGATATTTCCTTTTTCACCATAGCCTTCTATGGGCTTCCAAATAAACCTTTGCCAATTCCACAAGAACAGCCTTAGCGAAAGGCTTCTTGAAGGGAAAGATGTAACTCTGTGAGATGAATTAACAGA
Source organism: Chlorocebus sabaeus (assembly GCF_047675955.1). NCBI lineage: Eukaryota > Metazoa > Chordata > Mammalia > Primates > Cercopithecidae > Chlorocebus > Chlorocebus sabaeus. Next base: position 29,158 of record NW_027327535.1, on the reverse strand, counting down.
ACACAGAGCAGTTTCTCAGAAAGCTTGTTTCCATCTTTCAACGGAAGATATGCCCTTTTTCACCATAGCCCTCTATGGGCTTCCAAATATCCCTTTGCCAATTCCACAAGAACAGCCTTAGCGAAAGGCTTCTTGAAGGGAAAGATGTAACTCTGTGAGATGAATTAACAGAACACAGAGCAGTTTCTCAGAAAGCTTCTTTCCAGGTTTGAACGCAAGAAAGTTCCTTTTTCACCGTAGCCCTCTATGGGCTTCCAAATATCCCTTTGCCAATTCCACAAGAACAGCCTTAACGAAAGGCTTCTTGAAGGGAAAGATGTAACTCTGTGAGATGAATTAACAGAACACAGAGCAGTTTCTCAGAAAGCTTCTCTCCAGTTTTGAACGGAAGATATTTCCTTTTTCACCATAGCCCTCTATGGGCTTCCAAATATCCCTTTCCCAATTCCACAAGAACAGCCTTAGCGAAAGGCTTCTTGAAGGGAAAGATGTAACTCTGTGAGATGAATTAACAGAACACAGAGCAGTTTCTCAAAAAGCTTCTTTCCAGTTTTGAACGGAAGATATTTCCTTTTTCACCATAGCCCTCTAAGGGCTTCCAAATATCCCTTTGCCAATTCCACCAGAACAGCCTTAGCGAAAGGCTTCTTGAAGGGAAAGATGTAACTCTGTGAGATGAATTAACACAACACAGAGCAGTTTCTCAGAAAGCTTCTTTCCAGTTTTGAACGGCAGATATTTCCTTTTTCAACATAGCCGTCTATGGTCTTCCAAATATCCCTTTGCCAATTCCACGAGAACAGCCTTAGCGAAAGGCTTCTTGAAGGAAAAGATGTAACTCTGTGAGATGAATTAACAGAACACTGAGCAGTTTCTCAGAAAGCTTCTTTCCAGGTTTGAACGCAAGGAAGTTCCTTTTTCACCGTAGCCCTCTATGTGCTTCCAAATATCCCTTTGCCAATTCCACAAGAACAGCCTTAACGAAAGGCTTCTTGAAGGGAAAGATGTAACTCTGTGAGATGAATTAACAGAACACAGAGCAGTTTCTCAGAAAGCTTCTTTCCAGTTTTGAACGGAAGATATTTCCTTTTTCACCATAGCCCTCTATGGGCTTCCAAATATCCCTTTGCCAATTCCACAAGAAGAGCCTTAGCGAAAGGCTTCTTGAAGGGAAAGATGTAACTCTGTGAGATGAATTAACAGAACACAGAGCAGTTTCTCAGAAAGTTTCTTTCCAGTTTTGAACGGAAGTTATTTCCTTTTTCATCATAGCCCTCTATGGGCTTCCAAATATCCCTTTGCCAATTCCACAAGAACAGCCTTAACGAAAGGCTTCTTGAAGGGAAAGATGTAACTCTGTGAGATGAATTAGCAGAACACAGAGCAGTTTCTCAGAAAGCTTCTTTCCAGTTTGGAACGGAAGATATTTCCTTTTTCACCATAGCCCTCTATGGACTTCCAAATATCCCTTTGCCAATTCCACAAGAACAGCCATAGCGAAAGGCTTCTTGAAGGGAAGATGTAACTCTGTGAGATGAATTAGCAGAACACAGAGCAGTTTCTCAGAAAGCTTCTTTCCAGTTTTAAACGGAAGTTATTTCCTTTTTCACCGTAGCCGTCTATGGGCTTCCAACTATACCTTTGCCAATTCCACAAGAACAGCCTTAGCGAAAGGCTTCTTGAAGGGAAAGATGTAACTCTGTGAGATGAATTAACAGAACACTGAGCAGTTTCTCAGAAAGCTTCTTTCCAGGTTTGAACGCAAGAAAGTTCCTTTTTCACCGTAGCCCTCTATGGGCTTCCAAATATCCCTTTGCCAATTCCACAAGAACAGCCTTACCGAAAGGCTTCTTGAAGGGAAAGATGTAACTCTGTGAGATGAATTAACAGAACACAGAGCAGTTTCTCAGAAAGCTTCTTTCCAGTTTTGAACGGAAGATATTTCCTTTTTCACCATAGCCCTCTATGGGCTTCCAAATATCCCTTTGCCTATTCCACAAGAAGAGCCTTAGCGAAAGGCTTCTTGAAGGGAAAGATGTAACTCTGTGAGATGAATTAACAGAACACAGAGCAGTTTCTCAGAAAGTTTCTTTCCAGTTTTGAACTGAAGATATTTCCTTTTTCATCATAGCCCTCTATGGGCTTCCAAATATCCCTTTGCCAATTCCACAAGAACAGCCTTAACGAAAGGCTTCTTGAAGGGAAAGATGTAACTCTGTGAGATGAATTAGCAGAACACAGAGCAGTTTCTCAGAAAGCTTCTTTCCAGTTTGGAACGGAAGATATTTCCTTTTTCACCATAGCCCTCTATGGGCTTCCAAATATCCCTTTGCCAATTCCACAAGAACTGCCTTAGCGAAAGGCTTCTTGAAGGGAAAGATGTAACTCTGTGAGATGAATTAACAGAACACAGAGCAGTTTCTCAGAAAGCTTCTTTCCAGTTTTGAACGCAAGATATTTCCTTTTTCACCATAGCCCTCTATGGGCTTCCAAATATCCCTTTCCCAATTCCACAAGAACAGCCTTAGCGAAAGGCTTCTTGAAGGGAAAGATGTAACTCTGTGAGATGAATTAACAGAACACAGAGCAGTTTCTCAAAAAGCTTCTTTCCAGTTTTGAACGGAAGATATTTCCTTTTTCACCATAGCCCTCTAAGGGCTTCCAAATATCCCTTTGCCAATTCCACCAGAACAGCCTTAGCGAAAGGCTTCTTGAAGGGAAAGATGTAACTCTGTGAGATGAATTAACACAACACAGAGCAGTTTCTCAGAAAGCTTCTTTCCAGTTTTGAACGGCAGATATTTCCTTTTTCAACATAGCCGTCTATGGTCTTCCAAATATCCCTTTGCCAATTCCACAAGAACAGCCTTAGCGAAAGGCTTCTTGAAGGAAAAGATGTAACTCTGTGAGATGAATTAACAGAACACAGAGCAGTTTCTCAGAAAGTTTCTTTCCGGTTTTGAACGGAAGTTATTTCCTTTTTCACCATAGCCGTCTATGGCCTTCCAACTATACCTTTGCCAATTCCACAAGAACTGCCTTAGCGAAAGGCTTCTTGAAGGGAAAGATGTAACTCTGTGAGATGAATTAACGGAACACAGAGCAGTTTCTCAGAAAGCTTCTTTCCAGTTTTGAACAGAAGATATTTCCTTTTTCACCAAAGCTCTCTATGGGCTTCCAAATATCCCTTTGCCAATTCCACAAGAACAGCCTTATTGAAAGGCTTCTTGAAGGGAAAGATGTAACTCTGTGAGATGAATTAACAGAACACAGAGCAGTTTCTCAGAAAGCTTCTTTCCAGTTTTGAACGGAAGATATTTCCTTTTTCACCATAGCCTTCTATGGGCTTCCAAATAAACCTTTGCCAATTCCACAATAACAGCCTTAGCGAAAGGCTTCTTGAAGGGAAAGATGTAACTCTGTGAGATGAATTAACAGAACACAGAGCAGTTTCTCAGAAAGCTTGTTTCCAGCTTTCAACGGAAGATATGCCCTTTTTCACCATAGCCCTCTATGGGCTTCCAAATATCCCTTTGCCAATTCCACAAGAACAGCCTTAGCGAACGGCTTCTTGAAGGGAAAGATGTAACTCTGTGAGATGAATTAACAGAACACAGAGCAGTTTCTCAGAAAGCTTCTTTCCAGTTTTGAACGGAAGATATTTCCTTTATCACCATAGCCCTCTATGGGTTTCCAAATATCCCTTTGCCAATTCCACAAGAAGAGCCTTAGCGAAAGGCTTCTTGAAGGGAAAGATGTAACTCTGTGAGATGAATTAACAGAACACAGAGCAGTTTCTCAAAAAGCTTCTTTCCCGTTTTGAACGGAAGATATTTCCTTTTTCACCATAGCCCTCTATGGGCTTCCAAATATCCCTTTGCCAATTCCACCAGAACAGCCTTAGCGAAAGGCTTCTTGAAGGGAAAGATGTAACTCTGTGAGATGAATTAACACAACACAGAGCAGTTTCTCAGAAAGCTTCTTTCCAGGTTGGAACGGAAGATATTCCTTTTTCACCATAGCCGTCTATGGGCTTCCAAATATCCCTTTGCCAATTCCACAAGAACAGCCTTAGCGAAAGGCTTCTTGAAGGGAAAGATGTAACTCTGTGAGATGAATTAACAGAACACAGAGCAGTTTCTCAGAAAGCTTCTTTCCAGTTTTGAACTGAAGATATTTCCTTTTTCATCATAGCCCTCTATGGGCTTCCAAATATCCCTTTGCCAATTCCACAAGAACAGCCTTAACGAAAGGGTTCTTGAAGGGAAAGATGTAACTCTGTGAGATGAATTAGCAGAACACAGAGCAGTTTCTCAGAAAGCTTCTTTCCAGTTTGGAACGGAAGATATTTCCTTTTTCACCATAGCCCTCTATGGACTTCCAAATATCCCTTTGCAAATTCCACAAGAACAGCCATAGCGAAAGGCTTCTTGAAAGGAAGATGTAACTCTGTGAGATGAATTAGCAGAACACAGAGCAGTTTCTCAGAAAGCTTCTTTCCAGTTTTGAACGGAAGTTATTTCCTTTTTCACCGTAGCCGTCTACGGGCTTCCAACTATACCTTTTCCAATTCCACAAGAACAGCCTTAGCGAAAGGCTTCTTGAAGGGAAAGATGTAACTCTGTGAGATGAATTAACGGAACACAGAGCAGTTTCTCAGAAAGCTTCTTTCCAGTTTTGAACGGAAGATATTTCCTTTTTCACCATAGCCTTCTATGGGCTTCCAAATATCCCTTTGCCAATTCCATAAGAACAGCCTTAGCGAAAGGCTTCTTGAAGGGAAAGATGTAACTCCGTGAGATAAATTAATTGAAAACAGAGAAGTTTCTCAGAAAGCTTCTTTCCAGTTTTGAACGGAAGATAATTCCTTTTTCACCATAGCCCTCTATGGGCTTCCAAATATCCCTTTGCCAATTCCACAAGAACAGCCTTCGCGAAAGGCTTCTTGAATTGAAAGATGTAACTCTGTGAGATGAATTAACAGAACACAGAGCAGTTTCTCAGAAAGCTTCTTTCCAGTTTTGAAAGGAAGAGATTTCCTTTTTCACCATAGCCCTCTAAGGGCTTCCAAATATCCCTTTGCCAATTCCACAAGAACAGCCTTAGCGAAAGTCTTCTTGAAGGGAAAGATGTAACTCTGTGAGATGAATTAACAGAACACAGAGCAGTTTCTCAGAAAGCTTCTTTCCAGTTTTGAACGGAAGATATTTCCTTTTTCACCATAGCCCTCTATGGGCTTCCCAATATCCCTTTGCCAATTCCACAAGAACAGCCTTAGCGAAAGGCTTCTTGAATGGAAAGATGTAACTCTGTGAGGTGAATTAACGGAACACAGAGCAGTTTCTCAGAAAGCTTCTTTCCAGTTTGGAACGGAAGATATTTCCTTTTTCAACATAGCCGTCTATGGGCTTCCAAATAAACCTTTGCCAATTCCACAAGAACAGCCTTAGCGAAAGTCTTCTTGAAGGGAAAGATGTAACTCTGTGAGATGAATTAACAGAACACAGAGCAGTTTCTCAGAAAGCTTCTTTCCAGTTTTGAACGGAAGATATTTCCTTTTTCACCATAGCCCTCTATGGGCTTCCCAATATCCCTTTGCCAATTCCACAAGAACAGCCTTAGCGAAAGGCTTCTTGAAGGGAGAGATGTAACTCTGTGAGACGAATTAACAGAACACAGAGCAGTTTCTCAGAAAGCTTCTTTCCAGTTTTGAACGGAAGATATTTCCTTTATCACCATAGCCCTCTATGGGCTTCCAAATATCCCTTTGCCAATTCCACAAGAAGAGCCTTAGCGAAAGGCTTCTTGAAGGGAAAGATGTAACTCTGTGAGATGAATTAACAGAACACAGAGCAGTTTCTCAGAAAGCTTCTTTCCAGTTTTGAACGGAAGATATTTCCTTTTTCACCATAGCCCTCTATGGGCTTCCCAATATCCCTTTGCCAATTCCACAAGAACAGCCTTAGCGAAAGGCTTCTTGAAGGGAAAGATGTAACTCTGTGAGATGAATTAACAGAACACAGAGCAGTTTCTCAGAAAGCTTCTTTCCAGCTTTCAACGGAAGATATTTCCTTTTTCACCATAGCCCTCTATGGAGTTCCAAATATCCCTTTGCCAATTCCACAAGAACAGCCTTAGCGAAAGGCTTCTTGAAGGGAAAGATGTAACTCTGTGAGATGAATTAACAGAACACAGAGCAGTTTCTCAGAAAGCTTCTTTCCAGTTTGGAACGGAAGATATTTCCTTTTTCACCATAGCCTTCTTTGGGCTTCCTAATATCCCTTTGCCAATTCCACAAGAACAGCCTTAACGAAAGGCTTCTTGAAGGGAAAGATGTAACTCTGTGAGATGAATTAACAGAACACAGAGCAGTTTCTCAGAAAGCTTCTTTCCAGGTTTGAACGCAAGAAAGTTCCTTTTTCACCGTAGCCCTCTATGGGCTTCCAAATATCCCTTTGCCAATTCCACAAGAACAGCCTTAACGAAAGGCTTCTTGAAGGGAAAGATGTAACTCTGTGAGATGAATTAACAGAACACAGAGCAGTTTCTCAGAAAGCTTCTCTCCAGTTTTGAACGGAAGATATTTCCTTTTTCACCATAGCCCTCTATGGGCTTCCAAATATCCCTTTCCCAATTCCACAAGAACAGCCTTAGCGAAAGGCTTCTTGAAGGGAAAGATGTAACTCTGTGAGATGAATTAACAGAACACAGAGCAGTTTCTCAAAAAGCTTCTTTCCAGTTTTGAACGGAAGATATTTCCTTTTTCACCATAGCCCTCTAAGGGCTTCCAAATATCCCTTTGCCAATTCCACCAGAACAGCCTTAGCGAAAGGCTTCTTGAAGGGAAAGATGTAACTCTGTGAGATGAATTAACACAACACAGAGCAGTTTCTCAGAAAGCTTCTTTCCAGTTTTGAACGGCAGATATTTCCTTTTTCAACATAGCCGTCTATGGTCTTCCAAATATCCCTTTGCCAATTCCACGAGAACAGCCTTAGCGAAAGGCTTCTTGAAGGAAAAGATGTAACTCTGTGAGATGAATTAACAGAACACTGAGCAGTTTCTCAGAAAGCTTCTTTCCAGGTTTGAACGCAAGGAAGTTCCTTTTTCACCGTAGCCCTCTATGTGCTTCCAAATATCCCTTTGCCAATTCCACAAGAACAGCCTTAACGAAAGGCTTCTTGAAGGGAAAGATGTAACTCTGTGAGATGAATTAACAGAACACAGAGCAGTTTCTCAGAAAGCTTCTTTCCAGTTTTGAACGGAAGATATTTCCTTTTTCACCATAGCCCTCTATGGGCTTCCAAATATCCCTTTGCCAATTCCACAAGAAGAGCCTTAGCGAAAGGCTTCTTGAAGGGAAAGATGTAACTCTGTGAGATGAATTAACAGAACACAGAGCAGTTTCTCAGAAAGTTTCTTTCCAGTTTTGAACGGAAGTTATTTCCTTTTTCATCATAGCCCTCTATGGGCTTCCAAATATCCCTTTGCCAATTCCACAAGAACAGCCTTAACGAAAGGCTTCTTGAAGGGAAAGATGTAACTCTGTGAGATGAATTAGCAGAACACAGAGCAGTTTCTCAGAAAGCTTCTTTCCAGTTTGGAACGGAAGATATTTCCTTTTTCACCATAGCCCTCTATGGACTTCCAAATATCCCTTTGCCAATTCCACAAGAACAGCCATAGCGAAAGGCTTCTTGAAGGGAAGATGTAACTCTGTGAGATGAATTAGCAGAACACAGAGCAGTTTCTCAGAAAGCTTCTTTCCAGTTTTAAACGGAAGTTATTTCCTTTTTCACCGTAGCCGTCTATGGGCTTCCAACTATACCTTTGCCAATTCCACAAGAACAGCCTTAGCGAAAGGCTTCTTGAAGGGAAAGATGTAACTCTGTGAGATGAATTAACAGAACACTGAGCAGTTTCTCAGAAAGCTTCTTTCCAGGTTTGAACGCAAGAAAGTTCCTTTTTCACCGTAGCCCTCTATGGGCTTCCAAATATCCCTTTGCCAATTCCACAAGAACAGCCTTACCGAAAGGCTTCTTGAAGGGAAAGATGTAACTCTGTGAGATGAATTAACAGAACACAGAGCAGTTTCTCAGAAAGCTTCTTTCCAGTTTTGAACGGAAGATATTTCCTTTTTCACCATAGCCCTCTATGGGCTTCCAAATATCCCTTTGCCTATTCCACAAGAAGAGCCTTAGCGAAAGGCTTCTTGAAGGGAAAGATGTAACTCTGTGAGATGAATTAACAGAACACAGAGCAGTTTCTCAGAAAGTTTCTTTCCAGTTTTGAACTGAAGATATTTCCTTTTTCATCATAGCCCTCTATGGGCTTCCAAATATCCCTTTGCCAATTCCACAAGAACAGCCTTAACGAAAGGCTTCTTGAAGGGAAAGATGTAACTCTGTGAGATGAATTAGCAGAACACAGAGCAGTTTCTCAGAAAGCTTCTTTCCAGTTTGGAACGGAAGATATTTCCTTTTTCACCATAGCCCTCTATGGGCTTCCAAATATCCCTTTGCCAATTCCACAAGAACAGCCTTAGCGAAAGGCTTCTTGAAGGGAAAGATGTAACTCTGTGAGATGAATTAACAGAACACAGAGCAGTTTCTCAGAAAGCTTCTTTCCAGTTTTGAACGCAAGATATTTCCTTTTTCACCATAGCCCTCTATGGGCTTCCAAATATCCCTTTCCCAATTCCACAAGAACAGCCTTAGCGAAAGGCTTCTTGAAGGGAAAGATGTAACTCTGTGAGATGAATTAACAGAACACAGAGCAGTTTCTCAAAAAGCTTCTTTCCAGTTTTGAACGGAAGATATTTCCTTTTTCACCATAGCCCTCTAAGGGCTTCCAAATATCCCTTTGCCAATTCCACCAGAACAGCCTTAGCGAAAGGCTTCTTGAAGGGAAAGATGTAACTCTGTGAGATGAATTAACACAACACAGAGCAGTTTCTCAGAAAGCTTCTTTCCAGTTTTGAACGGCAGATATTTCCTTTTTCAACATAGCCGTCTATGGTCTTCCAAATATCCCTTTGCCAATTCCACAAGAACAGCCTTAGCGAAAGGCTTCTTGAAGGAAAAGATGTAACTCTGTGAGATGAATTAACAGAACACAGAGCAGTTTCTCAGAAAGTTTCTTTCCGGTTTTGAACGGAAGTTATTTCCTTTTTCACCATAGCCGTCTATGGCCTTCCAACTATACCTTTGCCAATTCCACAAGAACTGCCTTAGCGAAAGGCTTCTTGAAGGGAAAGATGTAACTCTGTGAGATGAATTAACGGAACACAGAGCAGTTTCTCAGAAAGCTTCTTTCCAGTTTTGAACAGAAGATATTTCCTTTTTCACCAAAGCTCTCTATGGGCTTCCAAATATCCCTTTGCCAATTCCACAAGAACAGCCTTATTGAAAGGCTTCTTGAAGGGAAAGATGTAACTCTGTGAGATGAATTAACAGAACACAGAGCAGTTTCTCAGAAAGCTTCTTTCCAGTTTTGAACGGAAGATATTTCCTTTTTCACCATAGCCTTCTATGGGCTTCCAAATAAACCTTTGCCAATTCCACAATAACAGCCTTAGCGAAAGGCTTCTTGAAGGGAAAGATGTAACTCTGTGAGATGAATTAACAGAACACAGAGCAGTTTCTCAGAAAGCTTGTTTCCAGCTTTCAACGGAAGATATGCCCTTTTTCACCATAGCCCTCTATGGGCTTCCAAATATCCCTTTGCCAATTCCACAAGAACAGCCTTAGCGAACGGCTTCTTGAAGGGAAAGATGTAACTCTGTGAGATGAATTAACAGAACACAGAGCAGTTTCTCAGAAAGCTTCTTTCCAGTTTTGAACGGAAGATATTTCCTTTATCACCATAGCCCTCTATGGGTTTCCAAATATCCCTTTGCCAATTCCACAAGAAGAGCCTTAGCGAAAGGCTTCTTGAAGGGAAAGATGTAACTCTGTGAGATGAATTAACAGAACACAGAGCAGTTTCTCAAAAAGCTTCTTTCCCGTTTTGAACGGAAGATATTTCCTTTTTCACCATAGCCCTCTATGGGCTTCCAAATATCCCTTTGCCAATTCCACCAGAACAGCCTTAGCGAAAGGCTTCTTGAAGGGAAAGATGTAACTCTGTGAGATGAATTAACACAACACAGAGCAGTTTCTCAGAAAGCTTCTTTCCAGGTTGGAACGGAAGATATTCCTTTTTCACCATAGCCGTCTATGGGCTTCCAAATATCCCTTTGCCAATTCCACAAGAACAGCCTTAGCGAAAGGCTTCTTGAAGGGAAAGATGTAACTCTGTGAGATGAATTAACAGAACACAGAGCAGTTTCTCAGAAAGCTTCTTTCCAGTTTTGAACTGAAGATATTTCCTTTTTCATCATAGCCCTCTATGGGCTTCCAAATATCCCTTTGCCAATTCCACAAGAACAGCCTTAACGAAAGGGTTCTTGAAGGGAAAGATGTAACTCTGTGAGATGAATTAGCAGAACACAGAGCAGTTTCTCAGAAAGCTTCTTTCCAGTTTGGAACGGAAGATATTTCCTTTTTCACCATAGCCCTCTATGGACTTCCAAATATCCCTTTGCAAATTCCACAAGAACAGCCATAGCGAAAGGCTTCTTGAAAGGAAGATGTAACTCTGTGAGATGAATTAGCAGAACACAGAGCAGTTTCTCAGAAAGCTTCTTTCCAGTTTTGAACGGAAGTTATTTCCTTTTTCACCGTAGCCGTCTACGGGCTTCCAACTATACCTTTTCCAATTCCACAAGAACAGCCTTAGCGAAAGGCTTCTTGAAGGGAAAGATGTAACTCTGTGAGATGAATTAACGGAACACAGAGCAGTTTCTCAGAAAGCTTCTTTCCAGTTTTGAACGGAAGATATTTCCTTTTTCACCATAGCCTTCTATGGGCTTCCAAATATCCCTTTGCCAATTCCATAAGAACAGCCTTAGCGAAAGGCTTCTTGAAGGGAAAGATGTAACTCCGTGAGATGAATTAATTGAAAACAGAGAAGTTTCTCAGAAAGCTTCTTTCCAGTTTTGAACGGAAGATAATTCCTTTTTCACCATAGCCCTCTATGGGCTTCCAAATATCCCTTTGCCAATTCCACAAGAACAGCCTTCGCGAAAGGCTTCTTGAATTGAAAGATGTAACTCTGTGAGATGAATTAACAGAACACAGAGCAGTTTCTCAGAAAGCTTCTTTCCAGTTTTGAAAGGAAGAGATTTCCTTTTTCACCATAGCCCTCTAAGGGCTTCCAAATATCCCTTTGCCAATTCCACAAGAACAGCCTTAGCGAAAGTCTTCTTGAAGGGAAAGATGTAACTCTGTGAGATGAATTAACAGAACACAGAGCAGTTTCTCAGAAAGCTTCTTTCCAGTTTTGAACGGAAGATATTTCCTTTTTCACCATAGCCCTCTATGGGCTTCCCAATATCCCTTTGCCAATTCCACAAGAACAGCCTTAGCGAAAGGCTTCTTGAATGGAAAGATGTAACTCTGTGAGGTGAATTAACGGAACACAGAGCAGTTTCTCAGAAAGCTTCTTTCCAGTTTGGAACGGAAGATATTTCCTTTTTCAACATAGCCGTCTATGGGCTTCCAAATAAACCTTTGCCAATTCCACAAGAACAGCCTTAGCGAAAGTCTTCTTGAAGGGAAAGATGTAACTCTGTGAGATGAATTAACAGAACACAGAGCAGTTTCTCAGAAAGCTTCTTTCCAGTTTTGAACGGAAGATATTTCCTTTTTCACCATAGCCCTCTATGGGCTTCCCAATATCCCTTTGCCAATTCCACAAGAACAGCCTTAGCGAAAGGCTTCTTGAAGGGAGAGATGTAACTCTGTGAGACGAATTAACAGAACACAGAGCAGTTTCTCAGAAAGCTTCTTTCCAGTTTTGAACGGAAGATATTTCCTTTATCACCATAGCCCTCTATGGGCTTCCAAATATCCCTTTGCCAATTCCACAAGAAGAGCCTTAGCGAAAGGCTTCTTGAAGGGAAAGATGTAACTCTGTGAGATGAATTAACAGAACACAGAGCAGTTTCTCAGAAAGCTTCTTTCCAGTTTTGAACGGAAGATATTTCCTTTTTCACCATAGCCCTCTATGGGCTTCCCAATATCCCTTTGCCAATTCCACAAGAACAGCCTTAGCGAAAGGCTTCTTGAAGGGAAAGATGTAACTCTGTGAGATGAATTAACAGAACACAGAGCAGTTTCTCAGAAAGCTTCTTTCCAGCTTTCAACGGAAGATATTTCCTTTTTCACCATAGCCCTCTATGGAGTTCCAAATATCCCTTTGCCAATTCCACAAGAACAGCCTTAGCGAAAGGCTTCTTGAAGGGAAAGATGTAACTCTGTGAGATGAATTAACAGAACACAGAGCAGTTTCTCAGAAAGCTTCTTTCCAGTTTGGAACGGAAGATATTTCCTTTTTCACCATAGCCTTCTTTGGGCTTCCTAATATCCCTTTGCCAATTCCACAAGAACAGCCTTAGCGAAAGGCTTCTTGAAGGGAAAGATGTAACTCTGTGAGATGAATTAACAGAACACAGAGTAGTTTCTCAGAAAGCTTCTTTCCAGTTTTGAACGGAAGATATTTCCTTTTTCACCATAGCCCTCTACGGGCTTCCAAATATCCCTTTTCCAATTCCACAAGAACGGCCTTAGCGAAAGGCTTTTTGAAGGGAAAGATGTAACTCTGTGAGATGAATTAGCAGAACACAGAGCAGTTTCTCAGAAAGCTTCTTTCCAGTTTTGAACGGAAGATATTTCCTTTTTCACCGTAGCCCTCTACGGGCTTCCAAATATCCCTTTGCCAATTCCACAAGAACAGCCTTAGCGAAAGGCTTCTTGAAGGGACACATGTAACTCTGTGAGATGAATTAACAGAACACAGAGCAGTTTCTCAGAAAGCTTCTTTCCAGTTTTGAACGGAAGATATTTCCTTTTTCACCATAGCCCTCTATGGGCTTCCAAATATCCCTTTGCCAATTCCACAAGAACAGCTTTAGCGAAAGGCTTCTTGAAGGGAAAGATGTAACTCTGTGAGATGAATTAACAGAACACAGAGCAGTTTCTCAGAAAGCTTCTTTCCAGTTTTGCATGGAAGATATTTCCTTTTTCACCATAGCCCTCTATTGGCTTCCAAATATCCCTTTGCCAATTCCACAAGAACAGCCTTAGCGAAAGGCTTCTTGAAGGGAAAGATGTAACTCTGTGAGATGAATTAGCAGAACACAGAGCAGTTTCTCAGAAAGCTTCTTTCCAGTTTGGAACGGAAGATATTTCCTTTTTCACCATAGCCCTCTATGGACTTCCAAATATCCCTTTGCCAATTCCACAAGAACAGCCTTAGCGAAAGGCTTCTTGAAGGGAAAGATGTAACTCCGTGAGATGAATTAATTGAAAACACAGAAGTTTCTCAGAAAGCTTCTTTCCCGTTTTGAACGGAAGATATTTCCTTTTTCACCATAGCCCTCTATGGGCTTCCAAATATCCCTTTGCCAATTCCACAAGAACAGCCTTAGCGAAAGGCTTCTTGAAGGGAAAGATGTAACTCTGTTAGATGAATTAACAGAACACAGCGCACTTTCTCAGAAAGCTTCTTTCCAGCTTTCAACGGAAGATATTTCCTTTTTCACCATAGCCCTCTATGGAGTTCCAAATAACCCTTTGCCTATTCCACAAGAACAGCCATAGCGAAAGGCTTCTTGAAGGGAAAGATGTAACTCTGTGAGATGAATTAACAGAACACAGAGCAGTTTCTCAGAAAGCTTCTTTCCAGTTTGGAACGGAAGATATTTCCTTTTTCACCATAGCCCTCTATGGACTTCCAAATATCCCTTTGCCAATTCCACAAGAACAGCCATAGCGAAAGGCTTCTTGAAGGGAAGATGTAACTCTGTGAGATGAATTAGCAGAACACAGAGCAGTTTCACAGAAAGCTTCTTTCCAGTTTTGAACCGAAGTTATTTCCTTTTTCACCATAGCCGTCTATGGGCTTCCAACTATACCTTTGCCAATTCCACAAGAACTGCCTTAGCGAAAGGCTTCTTGAAGGGAAAGATGTAACTCTGTGAGATGAATTAACGGAACACAGAGCAGTTTCTCAGAAAGCTTCTTTCCAGTTTTGAACAGAAGATATTTCCTTTTTCACCAAAGCCCTCTATGGGCTTCCAAATATCCCTTTGCCAATTCCACAAGAACAGCCTTAGGGAAAGGCTTCTTGAAGGGAAAGATGTAACTCTGTGAGATGAATTAACAGAACACAGAGCAGTTTCTCAGAAAGCTTCTTTCCAGTTTTGAACGGAAGATATTTCCTTTTTCACCATAGCCTTCTATGGGCTTCCAAATAAACCTTTGCCAATTCCACAAGAACAGCCTTAGCGAAAGGCTTCTTGAAGGGAAAGATGTAACTCTGTGAGATGAATTAACAGAACACAGAGCAGTTTCTCAGAAAGCTTCTTTCCAGTTTGGAACGGAAGATATTTCCTTTTTCACCATAGCCGTCTATGGGCTTCCAAATATCCCTTTGCCAATTCCACAAGAACAGCCTTAGCGAAAGGCTTCTTGAAGGGAAAGATGTAACTCTGTGAGATGAATTAACAGAACACAGAGCAGTTTCTCAAAAAGCTTCTTTCCAGTTTTGAACGGAAGATATTTCCTTTTTCACCATAGCCCTCTATGGGCTTCCAAATATCCCTTTGCCAATTCCACCAGAACAGCCTTAGCGAAAGGCTTCTTGAAGGGAAAGATGTAACTCTGTGAGATGAATTAACACAACACAGAGCAGTTTCTCAGAAAGCTTCTTTCCAGTTTTGAACGGCAGATATTTCCTTTTTCAACATAGCCGTCTATGGTCTTCCAAATATCCCTTTGCCAATTCCACAAGAACAGCCTTAGCGAAAGGCTTCTTGAAGGGAAAGATGTAACTCTGTGACATGAATTAACAGAACACTGAGCAGTTTCTCAGAAAGCTTCTTTCCAGGTTTGAACGGAAGAAAGTTCCTTTTTCACCGTAGCCCTCTATGGGCTTCCAAATATCCCTTTGCCAATTCCACAAGAACAGGCTTAACGAAAGGCTTCTTGAAGGGAAAGATGTAACTCTGTGAGATGAATTAACAGAACACAGAGCAGTTTCTCAGAAAGCTTCTTTCCAGTTTTGAACGGAAGATATTTCCTTTTTCACCGTAGCCCTCTATGGGCTTCCAAATATCCCTTTGCCAATTCCACAATTAGAGCCTTAGCGAAAGGCTTCTTGAAGGGAAAGATGTAACTCTGTGAGATGAATTAACAGAACACAGAGCAGTTTCTCAGAAAGTTTCTTTCCAGTTTTGAACTCAAGATATTTCCTTTTTCATCCCAGCCCTCTATGGGCTACCAAATATCCCTTTGCCAATTCCACAAGAACAGCCTTAACGAATGGCTTCTTGAAGGGAAAGATGTAACTCTGTGAGATGAATTAGCAGAACACAGAGCAGTTTCTCAGAAAGCTTCTTTCCAGTTTGGAACGGAAGATATTTCCTTTTTCACCATAGAACTCTATGGACTTCCAAATATCCCTTTGCCAATTCCACAAGAACAGCCATAGCGAAAGGCTTCTTGAAGGGAAGATGTAACTCTGTGAGATGAATTAGCAGAACACAGAGCAGTTTCTCAGAAAGCTTCTTTCCAGTTTTAAACGGAAGTTATTTCCTTTTTCACCGTAGCCGTCTATGGGCTTCCAACTATACCTTTGCCAATTCCACAAGAACAGCCTTAGCGAAAGGCTTCTTGAAGGGAAAGATGTAACTCTGTGAGATGAATTAACAGAACACTGAGCAGTTTCTCAGAAAGCTTCTTTCCAGGTTTGAACGCAAGAAAGTTCCTTTTTCACCGTAGCCCTCTATGGGCTTCCAAATATCCCTTTGCCAATTCCACAAGAACAGCCTTAACGAAAGGCTTCTTGAAGGGAAAGATGTAACTCTGTGAGATGAATTAACAGAACACAGAGCAGTTTCTCAGAAAGCTTCTTTCCAGTTTTGAACGGAAGTTATTTCCTTTTTCACCATAGCCGTCTATGGGCTTCCAACTATACCTTTGCAATTCCACAAGAAAAGCCTTAGCGAAAGGCTTCTTGAAGGGAAAGATGTAACTCTGTGAGATGAATTAACAGAACACAGAGCAGTTTCTCAAAAAGCTTCTTTCCAGTTTTGAACGGAAGATATTTCCTTTTTCACCATATCCCTCTATGGGCTTCCAAATATCCCTTTGCCAATTCCACAATAAGAGCCTTAGCGAAAGGCTTCTTGAAGGGAAAGGTGTAACTCTGTGAGATGAATTAACACAACACAGAGCAGTTTCTCAGAAAGCTTCTTTCCAGTTTGGAACGGCAGAAATTTCCTTTTTCACCATAGCCGTCTATGGGCTTCCAAATATCCCTTTGCCAATTCCACAAGAACAGCCTTAGCGAAAGGATTCTTGAAGGGAAAGATGTAACTCTGTGAGATGAATTAACAGAACACAGCGCACTTTCTCAGAAATCTTCTTTCCAGCTTTCAACGGAAGATATTTCCCTTTTCACCATAGCCCTCTATGGAGTTCCAAATATCCCTTTGCCAATTCCACAAGAACAGCCTTAGCGAAAGGCTTCTTGAAGGGAAAGATGTAACTCTGTGAGATGAATTAACAGAACACAGAGCAGTTTCTCAGAAAGCTTCTTTCCAGTTTGGAACGGAAGATATTTCCTTTTTCACCATAGCCGTCTATGGGCTTCCTAATATCCCTTTGCCAATTCCACAAGAACAGCCTTAGCGAAAGGCTTCTTGAAGGGAAAGATGTAACTCTGTGAGATGAATTAACAGAACACAGAGCAGTTTCTCAGAAAGCTTCTTTCCAGTTTTGAACGGAAGATATTTCCTTTTTCACCATAGCCCTCTATGGGCTTCCCAATATCCCTTTGCCAATTCCACAAGAACAGCCTTAGCGAAAGGCTTCTTGAATGGAAAGATGTAACTCTGTGAGGTGAATTAACGGAACACAGAGCAGTTTCTCAGAAAGCTTCTTTCCAGTTTGGAACGGAAGATATTTCCTTTTTCAACATAGCCGTCTATGGGCTTCCAAATAAACCTTTGCCAATTCCACAAGAACAGCCTTAGCGAAAGGCTTCTTGAAGGGAAAGATGTAACTCTGTGAGATGAATTAACAGAACACAGAGCAGTTTCTCAGAAAGCTTCTTTCCAGCTTTCAACGGAAGATATTTCCTTTTTCACCATAGCCCTCTATGGAGTTCCAAATATCCCTTTGCCAATTCCACAAGAACAGCCTTAGCGAAAGGCTTCTTGAAGGGAAAGATGTAACTCTGTGAGATGAATTAACAGAACACAGCGCACTTTCTCAGAAATCTTCTTTCCAGCTTTCAACGGAAGATATTTCCCTTTTCACCATAGCCCTCTATGGAGTTCCAAATATCCCTTTGCCAATTCCACAAGAACAGCCTTAGCGAAAGGCTTCTTGAAGGGAAAGATGTAACTCTGTGAGATGAATTAACAGAACACAGAGTAGTTTCTCAGAAAGCTTCTTTCCAGTTTTGAACGGAAGATATTTCCTTTTTCACCATAGCCCTCTACGGGCTTCCAAATATCCCTTTGCCAATTCCACAAGAACAGCTTTAGCGAAAGGCTTCTTGAAGGGAAAGATGTAACTCTGTGAGATGAATTAACAGAACACAGAGCAGTTTCTCAGAAAGCTTCTTTCCAGTTTTGCATGGAAGATATTTCCTTTTTCACCATAGCCCTCTATTGGCTTCCAAATATCCCTTTGCCAATTCCACAAGAACAGCCTTAGCGAAAGGCTTCTTGAAGGGAAAGATGTAACTCTGTGAGATGAATTAGCAGAACACAGAGCAGTTTCTCAGAAAGCTTCTTTCCAGTTTGGAACGGAAGATATTTCCTTTTTCACCATAGCCCTCTATGGACTTCCAAATATCCCTTTGCCAATTCCACAAGAACAGCCTTAGCGAAAGGCTTCTTGAAGGGAAAGATGTAACTCCGTGAGATGAATTAATTGAAAACACAGAAGTTTCTCAGAAAGCTTCTTTCCCGTTTTGAACGGAAGATATTTCCTTTTTCACCATAGCCCTCTATGGGCTTCCAAATATCCCTTTGCCAATTCCACAAGAACAGCCTTAGCGAAAGGCTTCTTGAAGGGAAAGATGTAACTCTGTTAGATGAATTAACAGAACACAGCGCACTTTCTCAGAAAGCTTCTTTCCAGCTTTCAACGGAAGATATTTCCTTTTTCACCATAGCCCTCTATGGAGTTCCAAATAACCCTTTGCCTATTCCACAAGAACAGCCATAGCGAAAGGCTTCTTGAAGGGAAAGATGTAACTCTGTGAGATGAATTAACAGAACACAGAGCAGTTTCTCAGAAAGCTTCTTTCCAGTTTGGAACGGAAGATATTTCCTTTTTCACCATAGCCCTCTATGGACTTCCAAATATCCCTTTGCCAATTCCACAAGAACAGCCATATCGAAAGGCTTCTTGAAGGGAAGATGTAACTCTGTGAGATGAATTAGCAGAACACAGAGCAGTTTCACAGAAAGCTTCTTTCCAGTTTTGAACCGAAGTTATTTCCTTTTTCACCATAGCCGTCTATGGGCTTCCAACTATACCTTTGCCAATTCCACAAGAACTGCCTTAGCGAAAGGCTTCTTGAAGGGAAAGATGTAACTCTGTGAGATGAATTAACGGAACACAGAGCAGTTTCTCAGAAAGCTTCTTTCCAGTTTTGAACAGAAGATATTTCCTTTTTCACCAAAGCCCTCTATGGGCTTCCAAATATCCCTTTGCCAATTCCACAAGAACAGCCTTAGTGAAAGGCTTCTTGAAGGGAAAGATGTAACTCTGTGAGATGAATTAACAGAACACAGAGCAGTTTCTCAGAAAGCTTCTTTCCAGTTTTGAACGGAAGATATTTCCTTTTTCACCATAGCCTTCTATGGGCTTCCAAATAAACCTTTGCCAATTCCACAAGAACAGCCTTAGCGAAAGGCTTCTTGAAGGGAAAGATGTAACTCTGTGAGATGAATTAACAGAACACAGAGCAGTTTCTCAGAAAGCTTCTTTCCAGTTTGGAACGGAAGATATTTCCTTTTTCACCATAGCCGTCTATGGGCTTCCAAATATCCCTTTGCCAATTCCACAAGAACAGCCTTAGCGAAAGGCTTCTTGAAGGGAAAGATGTAACTCTGTGAGATGAATTAACAGAACACAGAGCAGTTTCTCAAAAAGCTTCTTTCCAGTTTTGAACGGAAGATATTTCCTTTTTCACCATAGCCCTCTATGGGCTTCCAAATATCCCTTTGCCAATTCCACCAGAACAGCCTTAGCGAAAGGCTTCTTGAAGGGAAAGATGTAACTCTGTGAGATGAATTAACACAACACAGAGCAGTTTCTCAGAAAGCTTCTTTCCAGTTTTGAACGGCAGATATTTCCTTTTTCAACATAGCCGTCTATGGTCTTCCAAATATCCCTTTGCCAATTCCACAAGAACAGCCTTAGCGAAAGGCTTCTTGAAGGGAAAGATGTAACTCTGTGACATGAATTAACAGAACACTGAGCAGTTTCTCAGAAAGCTTCTTTCCAGGTTTGAACGGAAGAAAGTTCCTTTTTCACCGTAGCCCTCTATGGGCTTCCAAATATCCCTTTGCCAATTCCACAAGAACAGGCTTAACGAAAGGCTTCTTGAAGGGAAAGATGTAACTCTGTGAGATGAATTAACAGAACACAGAGCAGTTTCTCAGAAAGCTTCTTTCCAGTTTTGAACGGAAGATATTTCCTTTTTCACCGTAGCCCTCTATGGGCTTCCAAATATCCCTTTGCCAATTCCACAATAAGAGCCTTAGCGAAAGGCTTCTTGAAGGGAAAGATGTAACTCTGTGAGATGAATTAACAGAACACAGAGCAGTTTCTCAGAAAGTTTCTTTCCAGTTTTGAACTCAAGATATTTCCTTTTTCATCCCAGCCCTCTATGGGCTACCAAATATCCCTTTGCCAATTCCACAAGAACAGCCTTAACGAAAGGCTTCTTGAAGGGAAAGATGTAACTCTGTGAGATGAATTAGCAGAACACAGAGCAGTTTCTCAGAAAGCTTCTTTCCAGTTTGGAACGGAAGATATTTCCTTTTTCACCATAGAACTCTATGGACTTCCAAATATCCCTTTGCCAATTCCACAAGAACAGCCATAGCGAAAGGCTTCTTGAAGGGAAGATGTAACTCTGTGAGATGAATTAGCAGAACACAGAGCAGTTTCTCAGAAAGCTTCTTTCCAGTTTTAAACGGAAGTTATTTCCTTTTTCACCGTAGCCGTCTATGGGCTTCCAACTATACCTTTGCCAATTCCACAAGAACAGCCTTAGCGAAAGGCTTCTTGAAGGGAAAGATGTAACTCTGTGAGATGAATTAACAGAACACTGAGCAGTTTCTCAGAAAGCTTCTTTCCAGGTTTGAACGCAAGAAAGTTCCTTTTTCACCGTAGCCCTCTATGGGCTTCCAAATATCCCTTTGCCAATTCCACAAGAACAGCCTTAACGAAAGGCTTCTTGAAGGGAAAGATGTAACTCTGTGAGATGAATTAACAGAACACAGAGCAGTTTCTCAGAAAGCTTCTTTCCAGTTTTGAACGGAAGTTATTTCCTTTTTCACCATAGCCGTCTATGGGCTTCCAACTATACCTTTGCAATTCCACAAGAAAAGCCTTAGCGAAAGGCTTCTTGAAGGGAAAGATGTAACTCTGTGAGATGAATTAACAGAACACAGAGCAGTTTCTCAAAAAGCTTCTTTCCAGTTTTGAACGGAAGATATTTCCTTTTTCACCATATCCCTCTATGGGCTTCCAAATATCCCTTTGCCAATTCCACAATAAGAGCCTTAGCGAAAGGCTTCTTGAAGGGAAAGGTGTAACTCTGTGAGATGAATTAACACAACACAGAGCAGTTTCACAGAAAGCTTCTTTCCAGTTTGGAACGGCAGAAATTTCCTTTTTCACCATAGCCGTCTATGGGCTTCCAAATATCCCTTTGCCAATTCCACAAGAACAGCCTTAGCGAAAGGCTTCTTGAAGGGAAAGATGTAACTCTGTGAGATGAATTAACAGAACACAGCGCACTTTCTCAGAAATCTTCTTTCCAGCTTTCAACGGAAGATATTTTACTTTTCACCATAGCCCTCTATGGAGTTCCAAATATCCCTTTGCCAATTCCACAAGAACAGCCTTAGCGAAAGGCTTCTTGAAGGGAAAGATGTAACTCTGTGAGATGAATTAACAGAACACAGAGCAGTTTCTCAGAAAGCTTCTTTCCAGTTTGGAACGGAAGATATTTCCTTTTTCACCATAGCCGTCTATGGGCTTCCTAATATCCCTTTGCCAATTCCACAAGAACAGCCTTAGCGAAAGGCTTCTTGAAGGGAAAGATGTAACTCTGTGAGATGAATTAACAGAACACAGAGCAGTTTCTCAGAAAGCTTCTTTCCAGTTTTGAACGGAAGATATTTCCTTTTTCACCATAGCCCTCTACGGGCTTCCAAATATCCCTTTTCCAATTCCACAAGAACGGCCTTAGCGAAAGGCTTTTTGAAGGGAAAGATGTAACTCTGTGAGATGAATTAGCAGAACACAGAGCAGTTTCTCAGAAAGCTTCTTTCCAGTTTGGAACGGAAGATATTTCCTTTTTCACCATAGCCCTCTATGGACTTCCAAATATCCCTTTGCCAATTCCACAAGAACAGCCATAGCGAAAGGCTTCTTGAAGGGAAGATGTAACTCTGTGAGATGAATTAGCAGAACACAGAGCATTTTCTCAGAAAGCTTCTTTCCAGTTTTGAACGGAAGATATTTCCTTTTTCACCATAGCCTTCTTTGGGCTTCCAAATATCCCTTTGCCAATTCCACAAGAACAGCCTTAGCGAAAGGCTTCTTGAAGAGAAAGATGTAACTCTGTGAGATGAATTAATTGAAAACAGAGCAGTGTCTCAGAATGCTTCTTTCCAGTTTTGAACGGAAGATATTTCCTTTTTCACCATAGC
Source organism: Chlorocebus sabaeus (assembly GCF_047675955.1). NCBI lineage: Eukaryota > Metazoa > Chordata > Mammalia > Primates > Cercopithecidae > Chlorocebus > Chlorocebus sabaeus. Next base: position 7,086 of record NW_027327535.1, on the reverse strand, counting down.
CCTCTATGGGCTTCCAAATATCCCTTTGCCAATTCCACAATAACAGCCTTAGCGAAAGGCTTCTTGAAGGGAAAGATGTAACTCTGTGAGATGAATTAACAGAACACAGAGCAGTTTCTCAGAAAGCTTCTTTCCAGTTTGGAACGGAAGATATTTCCTTTTTCACCATAGCCTTCTATGGGCTTCCAAATAAACCTTTGCCAATTCCACAAGAACAGCCTTAGCGAAAGGCTTCTTGAAGGGAAAGATGTAACTCTGTGAGATGAATTAACAGAACACAGAGCAGTTTCTCAGAAAGCTTCTTTCCAGTTTTGAACGGAAGTTATTTCCTTTTTCACCATCGCCGTCTATGGTCTTCCAACTATACCTTTGCCAATTCCACAAGAACAGCCTTAGCGAAAGGCTTCTTGAAGGGAAAGATGTAACTCTGTGAGATGAATTAACAGAACACAGAGCAGTTTCTCAGAAAGCTTCTTTTCAGTTTTGAACGGAAGATATTTCCTTTTTCACCATAGCCTTCTATGGGCTTCCAAATAAACCTTTGCCAATTCCACAAGAACAGCCTTAGCGAAAGGCTTCTTGAAGGGAAAGATGTAACTCTGTGAGATGAATTAACAGAACACAGAGCAGTTTCTCATAAAGCTTCTTTCCAGTTTTGAACTGAAGATATTTCCTTTTTCATCATAGCCCTCTATGGGCTTCCAAATATCCCTTTGCCAATTCCACAAGAACAGCCTTAGCGAAAGGCTTCTTGAAGGGAAAGATATAACTCTGTCAGATGAATTAACAGAACGCAGAGCAGTTTCTCAGAAAGCTTCCTTCCAGTTGGGAACGGAAGATATTTCCTTTTTCACCATAGCCTTCTTTGGGCTTCCAAATATCCCTTTGCCAATTCCAAAAGAAGAGCCTTAGCGAAAGGCTTCTTGAAGGGAAAGATGTAACTCTGTGAGATGAATTAATTGAAAGCAGAGCAGTTTCTCAGAAAGCTTCTTTCCAGTTTTGAACGGAAGATATTTCCTTTTTCACCATAGCCCTCTATGGGCTTCCAAATATCCCTTTGCCAATTCCACAAGAACAGCCTTAGCGAAAGGCTTCTTGAAGGGAAAGATGTAACTCTGTGAGATGAATTAAAAGAACACAGAGCAGTTTCTCAGAAAGCTTCTTTCCAGTTTTGAACGGAAGATATTTCCTTTTTCACCATAGCTTTCTATGGGCTTCCAAATAAACCTTTGCCAATTCCACAAGAACAGCCTTAGCGAATGGCTTCTTGAAGGGAAAGATATAACTCTGTGAGATGAATTAACAGAACACAGAGCAGTTTCTAGAAAGCTTCTTTCCAGTTATGAACGGAAGATAATTCCTTTTTCACAATAGCTCTCTACCGGCTTCCACATATCCCTTTTCCAATTCCACAAGAACGGTCTTAGCGAAAGGTTTTTTGAAGGGAAAGATGTAACTCTGTGAGATGAATTAACAGAACACAGAGCAGATTCTCAGAAAGCTTCTTTCCAGTTTTGAACGGAAGATATTGCCTTTTTCACCATAGCCCTCTAGGGGCTTCCAAATATCCCTTTGCCAATTCCACAAGAACAGCCTTAGCGAAAGGCTTCTTGAAGGGAAAGATGTAACTCTGTGAGATGAATTAACACAACACAGAGCAGTTTCTCAGAAAGCTTCTTTCCAGTTTGGAACGGCAGATATTTCCTTTTTCACCATAGCCGTCTATGGGCTTCCAAATATCCCTTTGCCAATTCCACAAGAACAGCCTTAGCGAAAGGCTTCTTGAAGGGAAAGATGTAACTCTGTGAGATGAATTAACAGAACACAGAGCAGATTCTCAGAAAGCTTCTTTCCAGTTTTGAACGCAAGATATTTCCTTTTTCACCGTAGCCCTCTATGGGCTTCCAAATATCCCTTTGCCAATTCCACAAGAACAGCCTTAGCGAAAGGCTTCTTGAAGGGAAAGATGTAACTCTGTGAGATGAATTAACAGAACACAGAGCAGTTTCTCAGAAAGCTTCTTTCCAGTTTTGAACGGAAGATATTTCCTTTTTCACCATAGCCCTCTATGGGCTTCCAAATATCCCTTTGCCAATTCCACAAGAACAGCCTTAGCGAAAGGCTTCTTGAAGGGAAAGATGTAACTCTGTGAGATGAATTAACAGAACACAGAGCAGTTTCACAAAAAGCTTCTTTGCAGTTTTGAACGGAATATATTTCCTGTTTCACCATAGCCCTCTATGGGCTTCCCAATATCCCTTTGCCAATTCCACAAGAACAGCCTTAGCGAAAGGCTTCTTGAAGGGAAAGATGTAACTCTGTGAGATGAATTAACAGAACACAGAGCAGTTTCTCAGAAAGCTTCTTTCCAGTTTTGAACTGAAGATATTTCCTTTTTCACCATAGCCTTCTATGGGCTTCCAAATAAACCTTTGCCAATTCCACAAGAACATCCTTAGCGAAAGGCTTCTTGAAGGGAAAGATGTAACTCTGTGAGATGAATTAACAGAACACAGAGCAGTTTCTCAGAAAGCTTCTTTCCAGTTTTGAACGCAAGGTATTTCCTTTTTCACCGTAGCCCTCTATGGGCTTCCAAATATCCCTTTGCCAATTCCACAAGAACAGCCTTACCGAAAGGCTTCTTGAAGGGAAAGATGTAACTCTGTGAGATGAATTTACAGAACACAGAGCAGTTTCTCAGAAAGCTTCTTTTCAGTTTTGAACGCAAGATATTTCCTTTTTCACCGTAGCCCTCTATGGGCTACCAAACATCCCTTTGCAAATTCCACAAGAACAGCCTTAGCGAAAGGCTTCTTGAAGGGAAAGATGTAACTCTGTGAGATGAATTAACAGAACACAGAGCAGTTTCTCAGAAAGCTTCTTTCCAGTTTTGAACGGAAGATATTTCCTTTTTCACCATAGCCCTCTATGGGCTTCCAAATATCCCTTTGCCAATTCCACAAGAACAGCTTTAGCGAAAGGCTTCTTGAAGGGAAAGATGTAACTCTGTGAGATGAATTCACAGAACACAGAGCAGTTTCTCAGAAAGCTTCTTTCCAGTTTTGAATGGAAGATATTTCCTTTTTCACCATAGCCCTCTATGGGCTTCCAAATATCCCTTTGCCAATTCCACAAGAACAGCCTTAGCGAAAGGCTTCTTGAAGGGAAAGATGTAACTCGGTGAGATGAATTAACAGAACACAGAGCAGTTTCTCAGAAAAGCTTCTTTCCAGTTTTGAACGGAAGATATTTCCTTTTTCACCATAGCCCTCTAAGGACTTCCAAATATCCCTTTGCCAATTCCACAAGAACAGCCATAGCGAAAGGCTTCTTGAAGGGAAGATGTAACTCTGTGAGATGAATTAACAGAACACAGAGCAGTTTCTCAGAAAGCTTCTTTCCAGTTTTGAACGGAAGATATTTCCTTTTTCACCATAGCCTTCTTTGGGCTTCCAGATATCCCTTTGCCAATTCCACAAGAACAGCCTTAGCGAAAGGCTTCTTGAAGGGAAAGATGTAACTCTGTGAGATGAATTAATTGAAAACAGAGCAGTGTCTCAGAAAGCTTCTTTCCAGTTTTGAACGGAAGATATTTCCTTTTTCACCATAGCCCTCTATGGGCTTCCAAATATCCCTTTGCCAATTCCACAAGAACAGCCTTAGCGAAAGGGTTCTTGAAGGGAAAGATGTAACTCTGTGAGATGAATTAACAGAACACAGAGCAGTTTCTCAGAAAGCTTCTTTCCAGTTTTGAAAGGAAGATATTTCCTTTTTCACCATAGCTCTCTAAGGGCTTCCAAATATCCCTTTGCCAATTCCACAAGAACAGCCTTAGCGAACGGCTTCTTGAAGGGAAAGATGTAACTCTGAGATGAATTAACAGAACACAGAGCAGTTTCTCAGAAAGCTTCTTTCCAGTTTTGAACGGAAGATATATCCTTTTTCACCATAGCCCTCTATGGGCTTCCAAATATCCCTTTTCCAATTCCACAAGAACGGCCTTATGGAAAGGCTTTTTGAAAGGAAAGACGTAAATCTGTGAGATGAATTAACGGAACACAGAGCAGTTTCTCAGAAAGCTTCTTTCCAGTTTTGAACGGAAGATATTTCCTTTATCACCATAGCCCTCTATGGGCTTCCAAATATCCCTTTGCCAATTCCACAAGAAGAGCCTTAGCTAAAGGCTTCTTGAAGGGAAAGATGTAACTCTGTGAGATGAATTAACAGAACACAGAGCAGTTTCTCAGAAAGCTTCTTTCCAGTTTTGAACGGAAGATATTTCCTTTTTCACCATAGCCCTCTATGGGCTTCCAAATATCCCTTTGCCAATTCCACAAGAACAGCCTTTGCGAAAGGCTTCTTGAAGGGAAAGATGTAACTCTGTGAGATGGATTAACACAACACAGAGCAGTTTCTCAGAAAGCTTCTTTCCAGTTTTGAACGGAAGATATTTCCTTTTTCACCATAGCCGTCTATGGGCTTCCAAATATCCCTTTGCCAATTCCACAAGAACAGCCTTAGCGAAAGGCTTCTTGAAGGGAAAGATGTAACTCTGTGAGATGAATTAACAGAACACAGAGCAGTTTCTCAGAAAGCTTCTTTCCAGTTTTGAACGGAAGATATTTCCTTTTTCACCATAGCCTTCTATGGGCTTCCAAATATCCCTTTGCCAATTCCACAAGAACAGCCTTAGCGAAAGGCTTCATGAAGGGAAAGATGTAACTCTGTGAGATGAATTAACAGAACACAGAGCAGTTTCTCAGAAAGCTTCTTTCCAGTTTTGAACGGAAGATATTTCCTCTTTAACCATAGCCCTCTATGGGCTTCCAAATATCCCTTTGCCAATTCCACAAGAACTGCCTTAGCGAAAGGCTTCTTGAATTGAAAGATGTAACTCTGTGAGATGAATTAACAGAACAAAGAGCAGTTTCTCAGAAAGCTTCTTTGCAGTTTTGAAAGGAAGATATTTCCTTTTTCACCATAGCCCTCTAAGGGCTTCCAAATATCCCTTTGCCAATTCCACAAGAACAGCTTTAGCGAAAGGCTTCTTGAAGGGAAAGATGTAACTCTGTGAGATGAATTAACAGAACACAGAGCAGTTTCTCAGAAAGCTTCTTTCCAGTTGTGAATGGAAGAAATTTCCTTTTTCACGAGAGCCCTCTATGGGCTTCCAAATATCCCTTTGCCAATTCCTCAAGAACAGCCTTAGCGAAAGGCTTCTTGAAGGGAAAGATGTTACTCTGTGAGATGAATTAACAGAACACAGAGCAGTTTCTCAGAAAGCTTCTTTCCAGTTTTGAACGGAAGATATTTCCTTTTTCACCATAGCCCTCTATGGACTTCCAAATATCCCTTTGCCAATTCCACAAGAACAGCCATAGCGAAAGGCTTCTTGAAGGGAAGATGTAACTCTGTGAGATGAATTAGCAGAACACAGAGCAGTTTCTCAGAAAGTTTCTTTCCGGTTTTGAACGGAAGTTATTTCCTTTTTCACCATAGCCGTCTATGGGCTTCCAACTATACCTTTGCCAATTCCACAAGAACTGCCTTAGCGAAAGGCTTCTTGAAGGGAAAGATGTAACTCTGTGAGATGAATTAACGGAACACAGAGCAGTTTCTCAGAAAGCTTCTTTCCAGTTTTGAACAGAAGATATTTCCTTTTTCACCAAAGCTCTCTATGGGCTTCCAAATATCCCTTTGCCAATTCCACAAGAACAGCCTTATTGAAAGCCTTCTTGAAGGGAAAGATGTAACTCTGTGAGATGAATTAACAGAACACAGAGCAGTTTCTCAGAAAGCTTCTTTCCAGTTTTGAACGGAAGATATTTCCTTTTTCACCATAGCCTTCTATGGGCTTCCAAATAAACCTTTGCCAATTCCACAATAACAGCCTTAGCGAAAGGCTTCTTGAAGGGAAAGATGTAACTCTGTGAGATTAATTAACAGAACACAGAGCAGTTTCTCAGAAAGCTTGTTTCCAGCTTTCAACGGAAGATATGCCCTTTTTCACCATAGGCCTCTATGGGCTTCCAAATATCCCTTTGCCAATTCCACAAGAACAGCCTTAGCGAACGGCTTCTTGAAGGGAAAGATGTAACTCTGTGAGATGAATTAACAGAACACAGAGCAGTTTCTCAGAAAGCTTCTTTCCAGTTTTGAACGGAAGATATTTCCTTTATCACCATAGCCCTCTATGGGTTTCCAAATATCCCTTTGCCAATTCCACAAGAAGAGCCTTAGCGAAAGGCTTCTTGAAGGGAAAGATGTAACTCTGTGAGATGAATTAACAGAACACAGAGCAGTTTCTCAAAAAGCTTCTTTCCCGTTTTGAACGGAAGATATTTCCTTTTTCACCATAGCCCTCTATGGGCTTCCAAATATCCCTTTGCCAATTCCACCAGAACAGCCTTAGCGAAAGGCTTCTTGAAGGGAAAGATGTAACTCTGTGAGATGAATTAACACAACACAGAGCAGTTTCTCAGAAAGCTTCTTTCCAGTTTTGAACGGAAGATATTTCCTTTTTCACCATAGCCGTCTATGGGCTTCCAAATATCCCTTTGCCAATTCCACAAGAACAGCCTTAGCGAAAGGCTTCTTGAAGGGAAAGATGTAACTCTGTGAGATGAATTAACAGAACACAGAGCAGTTTCTCAGAAAGCTTCTTTCCAGGTTTGAAGGCAAGAAAGTTCCTTTTTCACCGTAGCCCTCTATGGGCTTCCAAATATCCCTTTGCCAATTCCACAAGAACAGCCTTAACGAAAGGCTTCTTGAAGGGAAAGATGTAACTCTGTGAGATGAATTAACAGAACACAGAGCAGTTTCTCAGAAAGCTTCTCTCCAGTTTTGAACGGAAGATATTTCCTTTTTCACCATAGCCCTCTATGGGCTTCCAAATATCCCTTTGCCAATTCCACAAGAACAGCCTTAGCGAAAGGCTTCTTGAAGGGAAAGATGTAACTCTGTGAGATGAATTAACAGAACACAGAGCAGTTTCTCAGAAAGTTTCTTTCCAGTTTTGAACTGAAGATATTTCCTTTTTCATCATAGCCCTCTATGGGCTTCCAAATATCCCTTTGCCAATTCCAC